>NC_085067.1:7297147-7602147 GCF_963662255.1 Cinclus cinclus
ATTGCCCCACTAAACTGATTTTTAAATGTTATAAACTCAGCTGTAAGAGAGTCTTTTACAAACTGTAAGTCTTCATTATTAAGATAATCTAATAATATTAGAGTTACCATATTTTTGAAGCTTCTCAAATAAATCTGGAGTGAGATACACCAAAGCAGCAAATGTTGAGTTCACAGCTTGATCAACAGTAGGACCAGCAACTATATCTGTCTTTGGGGTCTGTTTTTTACATGCCTGTGTAAGTCCTTTGAAAAGTTCAGATTTTTGCCCACTGAAGTCCTGGGCAGGATCTGATTTTGCAAAGTCGATAAGAAAGTTACGGCAGACGTGGTGGGGAGAGCTCCGAGCCTGCAGAGAAGGGCACAACACAGGAACTTCAACACTGGCTGAGAAAAAAAACACAGCAATGAGCTGCAACCAGAAGTCAACTTGCACTTTACCCACTTACAGCTGAGCAAACTGAACGACAAAAGACATCCCTGCACAAGGTGGGGAGAGAATCAGATGATCTTTGAAGGTCTCTCCAAATCATTTTATGATTCCATGAAAAGGAACAAAGCTAACAAAGGGCACAGAACAACAGTTTCTCTCCTCCTTGGTATTTGAATCCAACAGCACAAAGGACAAATTAAGCACAGCAGCACGTGCTTAAGGGCATTGCAACTCCATGAAGCCAAATGAAGCTGTGTGGTGCACGTGGACCCCACGCAAGGGAACACAAGCAGTGGTAAGTACCTCGTTTTTGTCTTGCTGCTTGGTGCTGTTTTGCCTGGTTCCCAGGAGTGCCTCAGGACACATCTGATGCCTGAAGACAGGTTTCCACAGAGGAGAATTAAGGACCGATGCTACTTTCAAAGGAGGCAAATCTGCTTCACTACCTAATTCTGCAAGAAATTCAGAACAGACCCTTCAGTTACTAATAGTTTTCTTCATTTTTACAGATTAATGAAAATAATAAATGTTAAACATTCAGTCAGGAAAAAAACCGACACAAAACAAAAAGCTAATGCAAATAGACTGAACAAATATTTTAATAATGTTTTCTATTTTTCTAGCATGGTACAGAAGACTGATGCACCCTTTCATTAATGGCAGCATTAATATCTTATAGTGACAGTGTTACAATATGGAAGGATTTTAAATTAAACATTTTCGCTGTATTATAACTACAGCAATTTTCTGACTTAAAAGAGTTTAAAAGCTATCTTTCCTATTAAACACCTAACTTGTTACGTGCAAGCATGCTTACATTAAAAAAGGAAGAAAATATTCTCAAACACTTCAATTTGTTCCCTGAATTCACAGGCAAATAGCTAAAATATTTTTCAAGGTAAATATGGACCACCTGATTGGAGCAAGAACTCTTTAGCCTTACTTTATTTCTTCTGAGTGGTGGCTGGATACAGATTTAGGAAGATAAATTTAAAAACAAGAACATTTCTCCCTAACAATGAACTTCTTAAAATTTTTTTTTTAAATTTGTTTCACTTATCTTCAAGGCCCAAATCCTACATGTACTTAACTACTGAAATTAAACAACCTTAATTTGTGACTTCAAATTTCATTCAATACCAAATGCTCACATGAAACTTAGAATTGTTTGTGTCCTAAGCCCTGTAATTTTTTCAGTTTGTTTGCTCCATATTCACACTGCCAGTGTGGGGTGGATGACAGCACCAGGGGACAATTTTAAATGGAGGAAAAGAAAGAATATAGTACTTCATAAATGTAATTTAGCTTAGTACAATTACTTCCATGTGTGCATGTCTTCCATGGACTTGCAACACAGCAAGTCCTCCACGTTCATGTGATTTACTAAAATATGGGTATTGATCTAATATCAATACCCAGCTGTGATGGACAAAAGAATCTTTAACAGTTTAGAGTTAGAAAGTTTATGTTGAATTCAGCACCAGGCAGCTGCGTGGGGTAGTCTCTTAAAATGCACTGCAAAGTCACAAGTGGTTACAGAGACTATTTATTTACAAAAGTTTTGAATATTTACACATTCATAACACCAGCACCTCCCATTCCCTGCTTCCTATGGTAATTAGCTTGAATGGATATTAAACATGCATGGTTTATTTTCTCAGTTGGGTCTGTGGTCTTTTTATGGGGAGGGGTTGTGAAAAGAGGAAGAAAGGCAAGTCTTCCTCACCCTGAACTTTCAACCCCTCCTATAGATGACAATACAAATGATCTCTGGGAGAACTCCAATTTCCTCCCTTCTGACTTTTGAATTGGTTTCGAGATGTAAAAGATTCACAATTGTTTGTGTTTCTTTCGATCTATTTATCAGTTTCTCCTTTTCTCATTGCAATCCCATCTGAGCAAAATAAAAACGACAAGCGATTAGTTATTTAAATCCGAGATAACTATCTCAAATCTGGCTTCTTTTAACTATTTACTCTTAATTATTTCCAGCAAGGCCTATCTATCTATCTGCCTTAATTAATTCCAGCAAATCTATCTTTTAGCTAAAATCCTAACTTTTCTAAAACTAGCGTGTGAGGGAGATACAAAAGGAGCTTCGTTTTCACAGGGATGCCGCAGATGAAGCGCTGCGATGCTGGGTGCACGGGTGCCAGCTGTGCCAGCTGTGCCAGCTGTGCCAGCTGGGGCTGGGAGAGGCACTCACCTCGCAGGGATCTGAGGGCCATGCTCCGGGAAGCCAAGCGCCCCATCAGCCGGGAGACAAGCAGCTGTAAATCCAAGCCCCAAGACACGGCAACGTCTGGGAGGCCGTAAGCAGTGACGGAGAACTTGTAGCCCCACTCATTATTGCTGCTGTCAGAGTGAAAGAGAAACTGCAGCCGTGGGCCAGCCTTAAAGGTCACTTTCTACAGAGCAACAAAACAGTCATTTTGCCAAATGTACACGACAGGAAAATGTTTCAGGGTAATGAATTCCCTTCAGCAACTCTGGGGTTTCAGTATTATGCTCTGGCCATAAGAGATCTAATTTCCCCCACCATGCCAATGAGAAACCCACAGTACTAAGCAGGTAAATGAGTAATTTTATATATGGTTGAGCTTTAAAAGTCAGAGCCACAAAACAGAAGAGCAGCATCCCATTTGAGAACAGAGCACAGCCGCAGGAAGGGCCACACTTGTCTTATGATATAAAAACTTGCAAGGGCAGAGCAAGTTTTACCCATGTATTATTGGCTGTTAAACATGATTATTCCTTTTCACTTTAACTGACTGTTCTTTTGAACAGGAGCAAAGAGGGATTCTTTACTCATTTATTCCTTTGATTTGCAGCATTTCAGACTTACTTTCCCATCTCCTGCCCCCCACCTAAGAAATCTAATAAACACACCCATGCACAAAAGCACACATCCTTTTACATAATAGGTTTCCACAGGGATCATAAGGACTTCCTAAGACTGGATAAATAATTTGGTTCAGAATTTCAAAGGTGCTCACCTTAGGCCATTTCTCAGTGCCAACCTTTGTATCGTAACGAGTTTTTGCCCCTCTGGCATCAGTAAACTCCAGGTAATCATACCTGTGAAAATTGCAATTCATTACTTCCAAATTTACTTTTTAAGTTTTGGGGGGAAATGGTTTTGCTTTTGGATTTCCACAAGTGCTGTATCTAAGTGTACCCTGTCATGTCTTTTTGAACCACACCTTCATGTGACTGCTAAGGAATTTATTTCTTGTTTCAGTGCAGAAGTCCCAGCAAACACAGATCTGCTGTCCTGCAGGACTTTGGAATTGGTAATGGATGCCAAATCTCACACCTAGCAAATGCTTTAACAAAGCAGTAGCCTGATGTGTTACCAAGAGAAACCAAGCCAATAGAAAGAGGGCAAAATAAACACCACGAGCACAAACTGTGGTGGTCACAGCATCATTATACAACAGAACAAGGCCAAAGGAAACAGAATTCATAGGAACAGCATGTCTGTAAAATTTGCCAGGAGAGGTACCTTTCAGCACAAGGTCATTCAAAAAATACACATTGTGTATTGCTCTGGACAACGAAGAAATTGAAATGGCATTTGTGGAGTGCCCATTGAAACATGAATTGCCCCTCTGCAAACAGACACTGCAATTCAACACAGATTAAATTACCTCCTTTCAGTTTCACATTTTTCATCAAATTCCACCTCAAAGTAAGTTGCCCCATGACACAGGAAGACTGAGACCTCATGGCAATTATTTTCATAGTTATGAGGTGATTCCATTGTCCAGGTTCTCAATACTACAGGCTGTTCCTGCTGCCAGCTTTCCATGTCCATCTGTACCACAAAAATGTATTCTTAGATATAAAGGCAATAAAAAAATTAATTACCACACTAGGTTTTTGTGTCTATACTTTTAAGTTGCCAGACATGCATACAAGTGGCATTTAAAAGGCTGCAGCACTGATTTACACTGAAATTAGTTCTGAAGACATCCTTGGTAATCATAACAAGGGAGCACTGCTACAGCAAAACCCACCCAGTCTACTGCAGGAGGAGACTCAGGAGGAGACTGCCTCATCCACAAGTGACTACAAGTCTCCAGTCATGACAAAAAGTCTGGATGACTAATGCAGATTTAAACATCTACACTACAGACATACAGACTTTATTTGCATCACCACAAGCACTGAAGCTAAAAATGTTAAGCATATACTATTTTTAATTTGTTTTCCTCTTTACCCTCACAATCCCCTCCTACCTATCTACCTTCCAGGCTGCTCATTCCAGTTGCACTTTCTGACCACTTTGCCCATCTCCCATATCTATGTTTCTCATTCTTCACTGAACATTTCAATACACATCCCACACTTTTAGAAGCTCTCTAGCTCTTTTCCAATACTCACCAACAGAATCACCTGAGTTTTCTATGCCTTTCTTGCAATTTTGATTTTGTTTCACTATGTTTAACAGTGCTTGTGTCTTTAGTTACCTTATGAGGTTCACTACAAAGGCTTTTCAGTGGTTCTATCAAAGTGCTGAATCCCTGTAGCAGAGTACAGTATGGAATGTCTAAAGTGCAAAAATCCAACAAGAAGATGACCTAGGAGCAAACACAGGTGTCATGAAAATGCCAGACCCACATCCATGCCAGCCAGGAGTAGGATAAAATCCCATGGGTCACTTACCAGCTGACGAGTTGCCATAGCAAAGACAGAGGTACTTATTTTTTCTACTATTTTTTTGCCACTATATTGAGATAAGAGTGACTGCAAAATTGTTCTGATATTTGACAGGAACTGCCCCACATCTAAAGAGAAAAAAAAGAATCCTTAGTAGCTACCTTCAGGACTTGCTCCCACAATCCACTTTATCAAACATTAGGGGCATGGTGATGTGCACAAGGACAAATACAGCAGGAAAGGATCTGCTCCCCCAAGGCTGCAACACCCAACACTTCAGAAGTTTTCTGTAATATTTCTATTGTGGAAACCAGTCATGCTTATCAACCATATCACTGAAAAAATGAGTGATGAGTAATTCCATCAAACACTCCAAGATTGTTTCAACAATCTCCATGTATCCAGTAGTCTCCATAAACTGAAATGCAGCTGAAGTAACAAGTGAGGGTAGAAATTTTTAGTTAGAGACTTACTCCATTTTTAAATGCAAGACAGGAACACAGCAAATTTATTTATATATAAATATCATAAATATAATGCAATTTTACAAAAATTACACCTTTGTTAAGTATTTGGCCCAATTAACTCAACACTGAGCTGCTGCTGAAAAGAAATTTAATGATCTCCACCAGAAAAAGCCCAACAAAACTCCTCAGGAGTACCCAGCTTCTTAACCAAGTTCCTTTCTTCCTGCTATTACAATCCAAGAAAACACACATCACCACCCAGGAGTTTACCAAAGTAAGAGAAGCTAAGAAATTAAAATGTTCAAACGAAAGCCTGCAACAATTTGTTGTTTGGGTTTTTTTTTCAGTATTTGACCCCCAGCACTTACTGAAATGTTTTCTCAAGATTCTCCCAACATAAGATTATCAGTACAGCTAAAACTCCAAGTTGCTTAATATGCTTACTAATTACTTCCTGGAGAGATTAAAAATGCTATGACAGTTCTGAGTATGCCTCAGGCAACCTTTGGTGACCCCTAATCATACTGTAATTTCCAAAATCACATTTTAAAGTCCTGTATTGAACCATATTTAATTCTGTATTCAATCCCAGCACTTACAGTTTTTAAGTATTTCTACTGCAAGATCCTTGGCTGAATTATCAGAGCTTTTAAGCTGCAGATAGCACCAGGAAAGGAGGCTGCCCTGAACAGACCAGAATAAGGAAGACAAGACTGTGCCACTCTCTTGCTGTGCAACATCCAGCATCATCATTTCACACTGAAAAATAAGGAGCATTCATGAATGTAATGGAGGCTCTTCTGCTGCAGCATGACACACAGTATGCACCAAGTAAACTGGGATGGACACAACCATCCCACTCACTCCAGAAAAAGATGAAATGCAAATGACAAGCAGCATGTAACACCATGTAGCAAGTGATGCATTTTGTTTTGATATATCACAATTTTAAATAGGAACAGCTACATATGAGTCACTCGATGTTCTCAGCACAGTTTCTTTGCATATGTAAATAACCCTCCTCCATTTCCACCTCCCTCATGCCCAGTCCTCTCCTCTCAAAATGGAATGATTCTTTCTGTATCCCAGTGTTTCTCCATAGTCTTTTCAATGCTATGGAAAAACACCACATCTTCCATATTTCATACTGGAAAAATATTATTCATTTCCTCCTCTACTATTACGAAATGTTAATGCTTAAAGGAAAACACTCAGCTGGTTGGAAAAGCTAATCCTGCTGACTTGCACAGCCATGAACAGCTGTATCCAGAAGGGCAGGGAAGCTGTTCCTTAGTATCCATGGCAGGGAGGCAGCTTGTGTTTGAGTGCCTACAAAACTCATGACAAAGAAGCAGGAGTAAAGCCCTCTTACCTCTCTTGCTGCCACAAGCAGAAGGGTGTCCATGACTGATAATACTTCACTTATGTCAAAATTTGCAGAAACTCCTTTCTCTGGTAATAATAAGAGTCCACCTGGATCTTGATCACTACAAAACAAAGATATTCTTACTAACAAACAACTAGGAGTTCCAAACCAGAAATTTAGCATTTTTTTGTGTCAGATCTGAAGATATCGTACTGTATAATTACAACAAATATCAAAAGTTTGTGTCGCTGATTACTGCAGACTAATTAAATCAATATCAACCATCAGCACTGACAAACAACTACTTAAAAAATTGGAAGATGGCCTAGGAGAAGCTTAAGAGCAATATACTGTGATTTCAGCACCAACCTTGGCCAGTGTTTTATAGAGCTATTCCCTTAATAAAAATATTGAGTAATCAACATTAGTTGATTACTTCAGAGAATTCTGGTTCAGGGGAGTAACGTTTCTAAAAAGGATTAAGTACAAACTTATTAACAAATGTAGGGTATCAGACAAATATTTTCAATTTCAGGACCCCTTACCTGAAGTGGGTACACAAGGATCTGAAGGCAAGATGTACAGATTGCTTATGTTCTTGCTCTGTGATGTTTTTCTAGAAAAGGAAAAAGATTTATTTTTACGATACATTCTGTTTTCTTCCTCTGTGACAAAGAATTTTAATTCCTGCATTCTATTATTCATTTTTGGTAAGAAAGGCAGGGCTAGCTCCTCTTTCTTTGGATAAGCTGCAGAGAGAAAAGGGGAAGGGTGAAAAGAGGCAAAGAAAAAAAATGAGGCTTTTACTTTAGCGGGATAAAGTATGTATTATTTGAGAACAACTCAGATTTATTCTCTTTTCTGCACAAAGAAAGCAGGCACTAAACAAACAATTTCTCATTCAATGTTTACCATCATGGTGAAGAGCTGGTGTCGCCTGGTCTGTCTATCTGGGAAAAAAACTGCTGCTCCACTGAGTAAGGTGTTCTTAACTTCCTCTTTCAGCATTTTCATTGGCATGGAGTTACTGTCCCCCATATCCACTACTGCTCACACAAAAAGGAAACAAAATTACAAATTCTAATTAATACCCCATCTAATATGGCAGAGACATAACTGTTAGTCTACACAACTTCAAACCCTTGCAATCCCAGTATACATACAGAAAATGAGGGGAAACTTTTTAACTTATAATAAGAAATATTTATATTAAGAAAGAATATATCTATTCACCAAGTCAATAAATTCTAGGAAGACTGCAACTTGACACCCAAAGCTAATACAATTTTCAAGATATGACAGATTCTATATAAAGTGTTTTTCCTCTTTGGAAAGCTCGCTTTGCAGGAGACTCTTCAAATTATGCTGGAATAGAGAGCACGCCACTCTACTTCCAATAAAACCTCATGTGTAATTCCCATTCTCTTCACTAGTTCCAGATTGCTCCCTGTGTTCCTGCAAACCTCACAGTCTACTCATGAGCTCATTTACACTAATATGCAACATCAGAAATAAATAAACCCCAGTAATGTTATACTCAAAGGGTCCCATTCCCTGGTGGTAAAAGCAGGTGACACGTTCAAAAGGAGTCTTCTATTGCAGCTGCTTCCAGACCACATTGTCAGAAAGTCTACAAAACCATTTCTTTGGGCCAAGGAAAGTTTCTAGTCATAGACTAATTAGCACAGACTGACCTGAAGGAAAAACAAAGGAGCAGGGGCTGACTTGGCCTCTAAGAATGAATATCTTTTCCCAAACTTTAACAGACAAAACAGTCAATATATACTGAATAAAAATTACCTTCACACAAATGTCTATAAAGCTCTTCTGCAGCTTCTGTGTGACCAGCTGTTTTGCTCTGAGGAGTTTCTTGAGGTTTAGCAGTTTTATTATCTCCAGTAAGTACAGAGAAGCAGCTCTGCAGAAGCTTCAAGAGCAGTGTTTGAGCAAAGATACATTCCTCCCTTGGGCTGTAAGAAGATAAATAACAAATAGAAGCAAAAACTACAAAAGCAGCTCTTTTCCACCAAATAAGCATTGCTATGAACGCCACCATTTCAGATAGATAAAAACCACTGAGTGGAGACATATAGCCAAAGGAAGGATAACTATGAGCTCAATTAATCTAGAGCTCGAGCTTCTACATAACTTTATAGTTAAAAGTCCATATGGCAGCAGTAGGGAAATGTTATTTATGTAAATGATGTAGCTTAAGAAGAACAAACTGCTGTAACTAAACAAAGCGTATTTCATTTATATACACATACACTGATTAGTGCTTCAGCAGAGGTTAAAGAAAAAACTTACTTTTGGTGCAATTTATTGTAAAAATTCCAGAACAGCTGCAAATCAAGGCCTGTGAAATCTAAAAATGACTTGTATTTTAATCCACTCTCCTTCTGCTGAACCTTAAAAAGGCAAAGAGAATGCAGGATTGGAAAGTTAACTCTATACAGAACACACTTATAAAACATAAATCCCTGAGCACTGGGCCAAAGCACAGCCAGCTTTCCTATAAATTTGCAGCTAACATGAATTCCAGTTTAAGTTCTTTTATAGATATTCTGTTGTCTAAATGTGACAGCTCATGCTGAAACCTTCTTATTCACAGAATCTTCCCCTCTTTCTGGATTTCTAGGATCCCATCCCTTTTCTCTACCCTCTACCTCTCCATCTAATTTAATTGGAAGTAATAAACCTCCAGCAAACATACACAGAATTCTGTTTTTCAGAAATATTTTTTTTTCCACAGCATGCTTTTTAACCTTTGTTAAAAGCATCCCAACTTTTCTTTCCCCATTCACAGCTGCTCTTTGTACAGCCTTATTCCTTCTAGTCTGGCAAATAGAAGCTTAAAAAACACTAAGAAGTAAAAATACCAGGTCTTGTGCCAGCTGCTGGATGAAATGAAGTGTCTTCAGGAGCAGAGCTGTGCCACAAACAGTGTCATCCTCAGTTTTCCTGCACTGCAGGCAGCTCATGGTCCTGCAGGGCTCATCTTGCAGGGGCCGCAGATATCCCAGAACACTCAGCCCTTGGACCCCGAGCCGTTCTGCTGACTCTTGTCTTGTGCACAAGAACTTTATCATCAAGTACTAGACAGACATAAAAATAGCACAAGATTTGGGTTTAAAAGCTGGTCCAAATTGGGCTTTTAAAAGGCATGAGTGCACATAGGATTGAGGAGGGAAGCCTTAGTCCCTTGTCTTTTACCTCCAGAGATTTAAAATACTGAGCCTGATATTCAGGTTAAGTTTGGTCTCTCCCTGGTTCCAAAAGGTCACAGGGATGGTTCTAGGACCTCTATAGGATTTGCAAAGCAAGTTAATTAATTTTCAGTTCATTCTTTCTGCACACACTGCTCCTCACTGCCACAGCTACAGTATTCTTGCAGGTTAAAGAATTATTAGCTGCATTTCAAAGCAAGCAGAGGATCAATATGTAACATTAGAACATACTTTGATCAGTCTGTTCCCAGTGAGGTGCAGAGTGCAAAACTGAAGGAACAGCAAGTCCTGCCATCCACATGTACTCAGTTACTCTGCAGCAGCAGTAACTTAGCAAGCAGCAATAGAGTTAGAAAAAAATCCCAACTGATACAATGCCACCAATTCTCTTAATTCCCACAAGTGCAGATGGACTGGGGAACTACAACAGCTGATTCCAGAACCATGATCTGAAATGCAACATCCCCTACAAAAGCACCAAGCACTACAAATCAAAACAATCTTCTGCCATTCTCAAAACTAAAGTGTCTCCATTCCCTGGGTCAGCAGCCTAACTGATGGAAACACTTTGCAATTGTTTGCTCACTGAAACATGGATTGAAGAATCTGGCTCTGAAAGAATAAATGCTGTGAGTACACAGTAGTTAAATGATGTACATACTAGAATAAAGCAACAATCATATTTAAAACCAGTAATCTGCACATTAACACATAACTTTGCACTAAATTTGAACATGAAGCACCACTCAACTGCAGTTATATATATCTGTGCATTCAGAATTAAGTTTATTTCAGCTGGCACACAAAGGAGCCCCTGCTCATTGTGACTGGGCCAAGGGGTTTTTGTGGGTTCTTACCTGGGAAACTCTGCATTGCTGCATTTTGACATCAACTTCATCCCATTCTTCTTCTACTTCAAACCAGCCAATAGGATCATCATCTCCCAAATCATCACATGAATAACTGCTTCTGTGTATAAAAATGGAACACACTTTTTAAAGAAAAAAATTAGACACACAGCAAAGCTGATACTCTATCAAAATACTTAGAGGATGTTATGGCTATAAAGATGAAGAAAGACAACAGAAAGTTTCACAAACCCGAAACTCTATCATATGCAAGGCAAAAGAAAAATCAAAACAATCTTTGTCATGGCCCCTTAACCTCCACTTACTCCTAAGTGACAGTTCTGAAAACTGATTTAATAAAACTTAATTTTAATATGTCTGTTATCATTGATCTGCACCCCAAGTAGAAGGTCTGTTTTGCTACGTCCCTTTTATAACAGGCCTTTAAGTCAAGTTGCTGAAAACAACAGCTATATACATATTTCATTCAACACATCATAATGAGGTTCATTAAAATCAAATAACAAACGATGCATCATTTTTAAGTCACTTGGAACAATTCTTAGTAGTTTGAGTGGCATTGCAAAACGATCAAATATAACATTTATTTTCTATGTATACTTTGCAAAAATCCATTTATACCTGGTTTTTAAAAATTGTTTGAATTCCCTCAGCTTCCACTTGTCGTAGCTCTCAAACCTTTTGAAGTGCTCCTCAGCATGGAACTTTTCTGAGGCACCATTGTAGGCAAACACCAGCCCACACTGTGCCCCGATGGCACCACGCCGCACCTGAAGGGGCAAATCCACAGCAAGGCAGTGAGGAAAACAAGAACCTATGGAAAGCAACCAAATCCTGACAATCCTGGTCTCTGCAATTGCACAGGAAAATGAAACACCTTTAGAGAAATGTTATGAAAACTTCTGTAACCCACTGAACTGAGATCATGGACATGGTTATCATTTACTGAATTTATCACCCTGCCAGTACCCTAACATTAACTAGAGTTCCACATATTAACTCCCATTGTACTTTTGTTTTTACATTTAAAAAATAAACAAAACTAAAATCATATTTCCCTATTAATATCACTACACTGCCAAACAACTTAGCAGCCTCTCCATCTCCAGTCAGAATTTACTTGCCAGAAATCCATTCATGTTTAAATCTCTTTGACATAGAAATATGCATTGTTGCTCCAGGAATTAAGTAATATCATTGCTTTGCCTTAAGTAAATAAATCAATTCAGCTGCAGAAACCTCACTGAAGTTTTGTCTTGGCCAGGAGACAATCACAAGACCTTCCTTTGGAAACAGGTAACAGTCACACCAAATGTTCAAATTACACTACTGTCTCTAAACAGAATTTGAAATACCTTCATTTAATCTGAACTCACATGCTTTGTATCATGTACCACCTATTCACAGAGTCAAAAAGTTATTTTAAACGTAAGAGAAAAGACCTTGCATATAAATCCACACACTTCAGAGTGAAACCATAAACCACAGAGTGTCTGGCTTGAGATATATATTGCAAGATATAGATAAAATCAATATAAAATAAATATCTTTACTACGTGCTTGTGGCTTCCTGGAACAATTTAAGACCTGATTTTTCTGAAGTTCCCTGACTTACACTGAAGAAAAACTCTAAAATAATAGTATTTCATAATGAATTTAAATTTCAGTTCATATAAAAAATATCCAAATTCAATTCTACCACTAGGGGAAAAAAAGTAAGTCTTCTACTTCAAAAGCTCACAACTACACACCTTTATTCTAATTTGTGTCACTTGAAATGAAGATTCAGTTCCAGTAGAAAGAATGATACTTGCTCTGGTTCTCCCAGTTTCAGTAAGAAAACCTAAAGCAGCAGTGGGAACAGAATGAATTTGAATGAGTGCTAATGCAAAGTGTTTGAAAGAAAATACTGGGATTGAGGGCTGAAGGAGGGAAACAAAACCACAAGGCTTTTCCAGGGACATGTTCATTAGCAAATGTTTCCAAATAAAAGGGACTATTTAAAAAATTGTATTTTACACAGAACTCTCCAGGCAGTATCACCCTGGGCATGCAGCAGTTTCAAGAATATTTTCTTATTAAAGTTTATTAGTAATTCCCAAATATTACTTTGGCTTGTGGCTCTATTCACTGAAGTCAGTGAATAGTCCCCCAAACTGTGACCCACTAAACAACAGTAGGCAAACCACAGAATAACTAAAGAATAAACTCAAATAATACACATGAACAAACAGAGGTGTAAGATAAGCATTTAGAATGTGCCTGATTTTCTGTCACAGTGGCTTTCATTTACCAGTTACCCTGCACAAGACAATAAACTGTGTAAAAAAAAAAAGATTAGGTGGCATTTCACTTAAAAAGGAGTTCAAGAAACACAAATTTCTTTGTTTAGTACATAAAAGCATTGCATTAGCAAAGAGAAGCTTTAAGGGAGAACTAATAGGCACGTGCAGTGAGAATTTAAATGGTTTCTACAAACTCTCTCCCCATCAATATTTGGGAAACTAACAGTGATTCATGACTTCAACCCACAAAGTGTGCTCTGGTAGAATATTCCCTGTGACAGCTCACTGCTGACTTGCACACAGAATATTAACAACTCTCTTCAAAATCCAATCTATTTGTTTGATTGGCTTTTTTTGACAAGAAACTGGTTTCTGAGAAATCCACAGTGCTGCAAAATCAAATTTATATATTGTTTTGGTTTCTGTTTGTTAGTTTACCTTTTCTTTAATTCCAAATCTTCCATAGCATAAAACGACAAAGAATCAAATATATATATATATATATAAGTGAATATGGAACATCATCACAGCATTGTTAACAATCATTGTTTGGTGGAATCACCTAACTTAAAATCCATAATATTAGAATAAAATCATTTAAGTCCAGACTCTTACCATCCCCAGTCCATGGCTCAACAAGGAGGTTTTCAGGCCCTGATTTATCTTCTTTTCCCTTTACATCACATGCTTGCAGAGTGAGTCGTAAAGGCTTTCCTAAGTCAAAAAATCAACAGGTTTATCAAATCCATTTGAAATGGTAAAATATATTTTCCAAAGTTCTTCGTTCAGACAAAAAAAAAATAAAAAAGGAAAAATTACAATATTATGACATTTTTACCACTGTCAGACCCTAATTAGGGGAGGGAAACAGGAGTATGAGAGATACATTAATCTAAAGAGTAAATCATTACATAAATCTAATTAGAGTTTTATATACAGACAGAAGGACAATGAAATTCATGACAATTAATGTTCCTTCAACTGTTGTCACACTTTGGAATTCACAATCCATTAAATACCACTCGTCTTACAAAAGGCATTATCTGATCTGGGGAAAATGAACCAATTTTCAAAATTTTTAAAAGTAAACATCAATAATTATACAACAATCCATATGTTCTTTGGCACAAGACAAGAAGCACTGAAAAAGCATACTAAAAGGCAAATAAATTCTTCATGGGAGACGAATGAGAATCTCAGAAGTTGATACCTGAGAAAATACAGATTTATCAAACAAGTACAGTACATACAGCAAAATCACTACCTGAAGCCAGACTATGAACAGCTCTACACTCATGACATATTCAGATTATAAAAACTTATTTTTAACTCAACTTACAAAAGTGAAGAAAAACCAAAAATCATAAAGAGATGCTAATGACATTACATTCAAAATGCATCTTAAATTCCTTGTGCCCACAGGAGAGAGCACTCACTGAGGCTCACTCACACAAACAAATGTCTTACTGGAAGAAGAAGAAAAATACTTCCTGCCATTTGCCTTTTAAGCAACACAAACACCATCATCACTATCCTGATACAGGAGCCATGATCTACAAAGTTCATCTTTTCTCTCTTGAGAAGATCCTACTTGGTTTAACTCTTTGATCACAGAAAGCTGATCAATCACCAACCTTTCAGGCAGTTCAGCTGCAAGGTTGTGATTTCAGGGACAATTTTTAATTTAAAAGATTTGGATAATTTAAAACCCAACAAGTGGAACAACTCAAAGCTGTGTATTCTCTTAAGCCTGCACAAGAAAGGACCCAGGATTGTTCCATTACCATATTTATAGAGCAGGTTCTGTCTGACTGCTGCCATGGAAGAGATAAGAGAGGAAGCCTTGTATGGAGTGTCCAAATGATCAGTGATGGCACAAAGGGAACTCAGCACTTTGGCAACACTCCCCCGGGCTAAGGCAAAGGCCAGGAGTGTCAGCTCCACCTCTGGAGTAGTACAACAACTGTGAGGGAAAACAACAGCAGTGTGAAAAGAAAATCTGGGACATTTTGTTTTTCAATAAAGACAAGCTGCCACACAATCTCTCAGGTGCCAGTTTCTTGTATTTGTATTTTTCAAGATACTTAAAAAAGAGCATGTGAGTAAAGATGTAAAAATTTGATCTACAGACTCTTCTAAACCACTTCCCACTGCATCAGGCACACAAGCTCACCTTGTTATTCTGATAAGGAAGCTATCTACTTCTTCCAAAACATTTGGTGATAAGAAGCTTGAAAAATCTGTGGAGCCTGGTGTTAGGGAGAGAGGTGGCATGTGCTGCAGTGCTTTCCTAGGAAAAAGTGAAACATAATGTCAGGCAACCAGGCAGAGCTGGAGAAAAGAGCCTCCTAATGTGAATTAGATGCTTGAATCTTCATTGTTTGTGTGAGCAGCTCTCTGCAAATTGCTTCTGAGTGCACAAAATCTATTTACACAGAGAATCTCTTCAAAAAGGAACAACAGTATTGCATTCTAGGCACGGAAAGTTCAATGACTGCTGGGTAAACTTGAATCTAGTCTCAATCTCAGATTTAATAACACAAACATATCAAGGAGTTTTAAATTAAATCTGTGACAGCATTAGAAATAGCTTAGTGTCCAAACACTGTTGCATTTTAAATTGGTCTAGAATTGAGCAAGAGACTGTGAATAAAGGGAAAATTGATTTTAAATTCCCTCAGAAGAATTAGACAGCCTAAGAGAGACACTTCTTTGCTCAAATCAGAATTTTTCTGAGTTTTCAAAGACAATGGGATAATGCCTGAAATTAGGAATTCTCAAGCAGTTTCACCAAAGTTATTCCATCCAATACTAAAGTTTTCCCATTCAGTATTACAGTTATTCCACCCAGTTCTAAAGTTTAGGGCTTTTGATTTATAATTCTAAACACTGAATCTAATTTCTGGAAGCATGATTTTAGCCAGGATTTTTCCATTAAAAATTTTTAATGCTTTATTAGCTCAGCGTTCATGTTATATTTCTAAAAAAATATCTAAACTTAGCAAAACTGAAGGTTCTGAGCAAAGCCTGCAACTATGGGCCTGTCTAAGGCATGAGCATGTATGAAGTTATCTAAACTTAAAAGAGATTTCACAGATGATAAATTAAAATATAGGCTTAGTGGACTTTAGCCTACAGGATTCATTAACCTAATGACAGCCCTGCTTTTCAGTGACATCGTGCTAACTGAGCTCTGTAAAAGCTGATGTGGGTGTGGAGAGGTTTTATTAGGATTCCAATCCTTCAAGTCATTGAGCAGAAGTGTTTGGCATTCAAACAAGGAAACATTACACAGAAAATGGCCAATCACCAAAAGCAAACATTTGCATGGAGATGGTGCATATACCCAGCTATATCCCCATAAAATGCATGACATGGCATTACATAAGCAGAAATCTGATCAAAATTAAGCTAAATTAAGCTTCAGTCCTAAGGGGGAAGATGTTAATTTTATTATTATTAATATTGGTTACAAGAAAAATGAATTAATTTTAGACTGCTCAAAGTCATTATAAGTAAACGGATCGGTGAAAAATCTATTTCTCAGTGTCCATTTAGTCATGGTTTAACAACTAGATTAGATGAAACAGCCAGGAGAATTACACTTGCTCTAGTAAATGCAAATGGATGGAAGAAAAACATCAAAAATCTGAACAACGAGACAGAAAAAGATGTTTAAACACCTTAATGGAGGGAGTGAAAACCAGTTGCATACAGCAGATTGCTTATTAAAGCAACAAGTACTTCTTTAAAAAATTAAGAAGTAGATAAAATCACGCCCCGTGTAAGTTTGGTACTTACTGAGTATTCTGTAAAATAGTGTTAACAAATGCTGGGTTTGTTTCCATGGAAGCTGTCACCAGAGAGGTCAGCAGGGACCAGTACCAGATGGCTGAGGCATCACACACGGACACTCCCACCTTCTTCACTCTCTGGTAGCCCACAGCCCGCAGCCCGTGGATTCTGGTGTCACATCCATCACTAAGGCAACGCTTGATGTTTATCTGTACATCTGTCAAAACACAAATGACAATTTTTTTTTCCCATTTCTTCTGCTAGATTAGAGCTAGAAGAATCCAGATATTCCAAATATTAAATTAGTGCGGGAACTCTTGGAAAAGTAATGGCAGATATGGAACAGCATTGCCTGATATGGACAACCAGACACACTGTGCACCCTCTGATCTGTAAATTCAGCCTTTGCATAAACAGCCTGTGGATCCATTACAGATGCTATGGCTACAAACTAGGAGAAATTGTAATTAAATAGCCTCAAAGTGAAAAATAGATTGTCGATTATTTCACCAGTACATTCCTACCTATATACATAGGAAGTGTCTTGGAAGCAAGTGGTTGTGGAGATAATAGGGAAAAGGAGCAAAGCCTAAAGGCAAAGTTTAAAGTTATATAAAAATTTTCACACAAGTTCTTGACCATTTTGTCCAGATGACATTGTCCTGTTCCTTCTGAGGAATAGCATACTTGCTGCCCACTTCTGTGGAAGTGAAAGCTCCTCTCAGAGATAAGCATCTTTTGGAACTTGAAGGGACAAAATTCCTGAAGCTGCAGAAACCATCCTAGGAAGGAGCAGCTTTTTTCTTGATTGATTTCAATATAGCACCACAGAGCTACTAGGATCAAAAATAACACTATTTAAAAGCATAAAACCTGCCTTACATTGGACCAACTTCACAGTTTCAGTAACAAAAAAAAGCAGATTTTTAGCTAGATACTATCAGCCAACATATGCTCTCACTCTGCAAGCAAGGATATTTTAAAACTGCCCCATGTCTTCATATTGAAAGGCTAAACCAGCATCTTTAGGTATTTTTTTCCTCAACCCCTACCCCACATTACAGAGACCATGAGAAAGGCTCGAAAGACTCTCTTACAGGCTAGAAATTAAACTAGAATTAAAACAATTTCTCTGACCCAAGGACAAGGCACAAACTGTCACCCTTGGTTACTGACACTTCAACACATCTCCATGATCTACCCAACCTTTCACCTTCCAAAAAGCACCAAAGCAGTATCCCAATGTATCTTTATTGACTCACACATCTGACTAATGTTAGCGTTTTCCAACAGTGTTACGTAGCCAGTGATATTGCTTGGAATGTGAACATCTCGGACCTCCTGGAGACTGCTGGCATTCCTTCCCACTGCCACTGTGACTTGCTGTGGCATGTAACTCTGGTCATTAGCTGCCACTGCAATGGACAGGTGTCTCAAAACCACATCTGGTTTCATCTTTAAACTGCAAAGCAAAGAAGAGAAAAGAGTTTTTGCAAAGAGAAGGTTAAGTCAAGCATTGTGGTTTTATTGTTATGTATCATAATATTATACATATGTATATATAATAGGGGCTATATTATTATTCACTGATTTTCCTCCTCTACAAACACAAATAAATCCTCTGAAATTTACCTAATGCTTCACAGATGTTCTTAACACCATACCATAGTGAACAAGTTAAAAAATTTTCATTTAGAAAACAGTTGCCTCCGAGAGGCTATAGAATTTTCTATTTATATTTTCAACTGAGAATTCCTTCCTCAGGAATAAAAATGCAATGTCAATAGTGATGAAAATGAGATTTTTTTTTTTTTCTTTGGAGCACTCATACATTCTCAGATCTACCACTGAAAACACCAACTAAATATTTGTGTTTCATTGAGCATTTCTATTTCATGGAACTTCCTGGACAGTGGCAGAGTGTTTCTATTCAAGTACCAACCACTGAATCTGTATTCCAGCTTGGAAAGCTTCACTATACAACGAGGCTGTGTGTCACCACAGGCAGATACAGGCATTTTACAGGTGACCTCTTACTTGGCAGTGAGGCTTTTAAATTTTATGCAGAGGTTAATTACTTCTGCTTTTATCTGTATCCATCTGTCACTCATTAATTCCAGCTGTTTTAAATTACACCTGTATTGGGTTTGTGTGATGAGGTTTTGGGGGGGGTCTACAGGGTGTGAGAAGTTGCTGGAGGCTGGACCTGTGTCCCCATGGAGAGAGCAGTGGAGGAGGTTTGCTGGCAGGATTTGGGATCCCATGGAGGACCCATGCTGGAGCAGCCTCTTCCTGAGGGACTGATCCTCATAAGGGCCATTCACTTAAGATCTGGATTTGACAATCCTTGGGGGTTCCTTCCAACTCAATATTCTGTCATTCTGTAAGTGCACCCCATGGGAAGGACCCACATAGGAGCACTTTGAGGGGAACTGTCTCCCATGGAAGATATCCCACGCTGCTGCAGGAGAAGAGTGTGAGGAGTCCTGCCCCTGAGGAGGTAGGAGTGGCAGAGCCAGCATGTGCTGAATTAATGGCAGCCCACCTTCCCTATCCCTCTGTGCCTCTGGAAGGGAGGAGAGAATTTCTCTTCCATTTTTCTCTAAGCCTGTGAAGAAAGGGAGGGAAGATTTGGTTTTGTTTCTCCTAAGCCCACCGTGTTTTAATAAATGGAAGTAAATTCCCTGAATGAAGCGTGTTTTGTCTGTGATGGCAGCTGGTGAGAGAGCCCTCCCTGCCCTTGACCCAAGAGCCTTCCCTTACACTTTCTCACCCCTGCCCAGCTGACAAGGGGACTCCCAGAGCAGCCTTGGGGGCAGCTGGCACGCAGGCAGGACCAGTCCAGCACAACACCCCGCTGGCTGTGACCCTAAGGACTCGGAGCCCCAGCCCTCAGCTCACCGTATCCAGTGCGATCGAGCGCTCCCGTCCGACTGCCAGAAGGAGGAAGTTTCTCCATTCGTCATCTTGTCGATATCGGCGGAATTGGAGGAGGTTTCGATGTGTGTGTAGCACTTTGTGACAGACTTCAGCTTGTCTGACTCCTGGTTACCGTTCAGATCGCTGGGGTATTCTGCAAAGAAATCACTCACAATATTTTCCTTTGGCCTGTTTTGAGTATCGTTGTACCTTTGTAAGAACTATCTCGCACAAATGAACTTAGCACAAAACACAGCCCCCAAAGGACTGTTTCTGACAAAAACTAGGAGACAGCAAAGCTCCATTTCAGATGAAATTGCAATAATCTCCATCTGCCACTCTCGGTATGAAAACACCTCCATTCCCTGGAGTTCAATAGCCTTTATCTACCCCTTTCATTACTGGCCTCACCAGTGCTTTATTATCTTTGTGCCCAAATACAAACAGATGAAAGGGAAAAGTAAATTAGGATAGAGAAAACTTCAATTCATGTATTTTAGGGAAGGGACAAAGCACTCTTTCCCATGTAACTTGATCTATTTCAATGGAAGTGCAGAAATCTGAAAATATCTAGCCAAGCTCTAAAGAAAAGGAGCCCTCCCTGTAGGAACCAGGCCAGTCCCACCAGAGATACAGTAAAAGATTTATCATTTCCAGCACAAAATTATAAAGTATCTTTTAATATTGAACAGTCACCTTTAGAAAACATCCACCTTCTCATGGAAACTAAGTTTCTAGCAACTAGAAGAGATATTTGACTGAATACAGAATACCACAAATGAGTAACCATCTATTCTGAAACTGGCCAGGAGAAAGATTAGAACATTCCAGAGTAATACTCAGTTTGCTGGGTAGTTCAGAAATTAATTTATGTGCTTCAAAAAACCAACAAAAATCCACAGAAGCACGCAGATCAACTTCATAAAACATGAGGCCTGTTAGAGGTGACATAGTAAAGAAAGCTTTTCATTTTATCCGTAGTCTCTTTTGCAAAGCCATGGTCCCACTACCATCCTGCAAAAGAAGGAAGACCTTGCATACCTCTCTCTTTTAGGAGAAGTCGATCCAGAGAATCCTTGAGCACGGACGAGCGCATGGTGCAGACGTTGTTGAAGTACTCCAGCACTGGGTAGGGGATGGCAGTACTGGAAATGCGGTTCCTGTGCAAGAATCTCAGGATCATTGAGGCATGAAGGCCCAGACGCTCTTTCGATTCAGAAAATATATCAATAAACCCTAGGAAGAGACATTATTTCCTTAGGCACCACAATGTAAGAAGGATGTAAAACTATTAAAGAATGTAGCTCAAGTCTGCAACCTCTACACCAGGGAAAAGAGCAGGAAAATATTTTTGCCAGTGACTAGAAATGCCTGAAGGAGTTCAAAACAATTACCAAAAATCTTACGTTCATTTTGCTGCCTCAATCCCTTACCTTCAAGATCTAAATTAATCAACTGCTACTTGGTTAACAAGTTCAAGTGCTTGCATCACTCACCCTGAGCTACACTGAGCTTCTTCCTTTGGCACTGTGGATTATTCCCAAAGAGGTGTCCAATGCTTTCCACCAACTTGGTCAGAAATGTCAGCTCCTGAACACTGGTACTCTGAATCCCAGTGCATTCACATGCACAGAACAGTACTCTCTTAAATCCTCTCCTCTGACTTCTCTGTAGCAAATTCTAGTGTTTCTTGTCTGATCCTTTAAGGCAAATCCCCTTTAGCTGCTTATCATCAAATGCTTGGAAGGAAAGCCAGTAACTGACACTTATCCCAGAAGTCAAATTCTGGAAACTGACACTTTCTGAACTATAAACCATAAAACCTGAATCATGTTCTATCAGGATTTCAGATGCTGAATAACAATATAATAATAATAATAATAATAATAATAATAAAATATGTGACTCATCCCCTGGAACAGACTCCATGAAGGATTTATTCCTCCAGTTACCAAGACTGCATTAGCTGGGCACTCAGCAAAATTCTGCAAGGTTCACTTTTGTGTCTGAGATAAACCAAACAGGGGTAACACACTCCCCAGTCACAGAGAGAAGGAAGCAGAGGTTATTTGTGAAAGGAAGTTCTGCATGTAATTCTGGGAAATGTTTAATTTACAGCAACACCACTTGCTTGACACTAAAGAACCAAGAACCTGTGGAGTAGGGCTTTGATAAGATTAGGACAGACAATGCTATTAAAGCAATTTATTGCAGCAGCATCCCTTTATGGGGCAGGGCTTGGGGAACCTTTTCTTCCAACACTCTGCTCTCATACCTGGCACCAGTGAACAAGCTTGCAGTTGCCTGATTACATGGCTCAGCTCCCCCTGAAGATTTGCTCCACTAGAATTCTTGAGAGCCTCCAGCATATTCTCCACATCTACAGTGCCATCTCCTTCAGCATCAAACTGTGCAAAGGCCTGAAGAGCAACAAAAAAAATTTATTTCAGCATATTTCCTTAAAGCAAGGTATTTCATGGAAACCATAGCAACAAGCATCGTAATGCTTTTAAAACAAAACCAAAATAATCCATTTCCCTAAGTATTGAATTCATGGTAACTGGAAGCAGCCTGGCTGGAAATCTGCAGTGTTTAGCAAGTTTGAAGGTATTTGCACTGCATTCCTGTAAAAGCCAACTGGAGTCATGCTTAGGTGGAGACAGCCCATCGTATACACCAGTGAATCAGCAGGATCTATCCATGGGTAGCTGGGACTTTAAGAAAGGTGCTCACCAAAAAGCCCCTCAGTTTAAGGGTGGTTTGGTACCAAAAGCCACACCTTCGATTACTCATCACTGCTGCATCCCTCTCTCACTGCATCCACTCAAATTCCTTCAGGGTTTACTTATTTTCTTTATTTAAGAAATTGTCCTGAGAACAGTAATATTTTTTCATTTGATTTTTCCATCCATAAACTGCCTTTCTACACAAAATATCAGTTGAAGATAGTTCCTCTAAGTATTTGGGGAAACAGTGCAGAGTTAGAAAAGGGTTGGGATTTTTTTTTTATTGAAGAGAACCACTGGCAGCTTTATTAACTTTGACCTTATTAAAAAAATTAATATAAAAAGTGGTGTTGACCATGTACAAAAAGTAACTCACACAGCATTTCACAGCTTTGAACTAAGAAAAGAACAAGGTATTTTTATTCAGCTGAGCCTATAAAACAGAACTAAGCTCATAAAAGTAATTTACTTTGACTAGCTATTTCAGAGAACTTATGATCCAGTGACACACTACTATTAAAGATCTGGGTATATTTTCACAATCAGATTTAATTTTGAAACAAGCTTCTGCTTAATTGCTAAAAAATGGAACTTGTTCCAAAAGAGAAATGCAGGAGCATCCACCTTTTTCATATAAATTGGGAATACACTTACAAAAGATATTTCTTTACAAGCAAGACTTGAGTCTCACTGCCCTGAACTTTGTATTCCAAGTTCAGCCACACAAGCCAAGTAAATTTGGTCTCCAAGAACAGATGATCTCACAGGTGTCTGAGTCGAGGGATTGCTGCTGCTCAGGAGGAAGCTCCTGCTTCAGTCTCTTGGTTTGTTTCCTGATTATCAGACTTGATGCACCATTAACAGTGCTATCCTAGAGAGCAGTAACCCGAAATGATTAGCTCAAAATAACCTGCCAATTATCCATGACATAATTACACCATTAAAATGAGAGCAAAGTCCTCAGAAGACAACAGAATCGAAATGCAGTGCTTCAGCTGACTAAAGCTCTCATGGCACTTCTGTGGAGTTTAGCTTGGAAGCTTTATAAAGTCTTACTATACACACAGCTGAACTCAAGCTAATAATGATCATCTTTAAAAAATTCCTTTGAGCAGCGAAGTTGGTGCTGAGCATCCAGCAGGCACCACAGCCAGTCCAGCCCAGGCACTGGGCAGATCCCAAAACAAAAAACCAACACCTTTGCTTGAGGACAACAAGCCAGAGGGAATTAATTCTAATAGACATAACTCAGTTGCCAAAAGAATTCAAGGTACAGTTTCACACCACACCATACTCAACATTTTTCCTCATATTTGAAGTCAAACTGCACAATTACTAAACTACAAATTGAAAAAGTTTTGTGATGTTACTGGTGAAAATAAAACACAAGGCAACAAGACTGAATCTGCTGAAACCTACTTTAAACCAACTTTTTATACTCTCATGTAAGGAGGGATTACTACATAGATGCTTTTCTTCACATCTTATTGCATTATTTTGTTTTTTATTTTTAAACTCTTTCTATGATCTCAGGAGATTGTACCAAACCTAGAACTCGAAAATTATTTTTTGACTGTTCAGTATAACTTAAACTCTGTATTTGACAAAAAACATACACAATTTCCACTGCTGTCCCATGTAATGGGGGAAAAGAAAAAAAAGTGGGGAAAAAAAAAGGGAGTATCAACCTATACTCAAAGAATTTTTGAGTTGTATGCAGGACTGGGACACGACACAATTCAGCAGCAGCCTTACACAACCCAGCTCACCCTACTCCTAATTAAAAGCAGTAACTCTACACAGTTCAACCCTGAAAACGAAGAAGCATGTCAGAAGCATCTTTCACAGGAAATGATGGGTGACAGAGTTGCTTGGAAATACAAGACATGGAAAAATCAGCCCCTCATTTCACAGCTCAGGAGCTGGATGGCACAACAAGGTATCCTAAAGGTGATTTGGGAGAACTTCACAGGTCATCCTCTGCTCTCAGTAGAACTGCAGCATTAATGTTGCTGGATACATGACATGACAACTGCTGAAGCAGTACTAAGAAGGATTCAGAGGTTCAGTCTATCTAGAAAACAGATTTTGCATTTAATCATTGTTCATAAAACACTTGAAGTGTGTGCTCAAAGCCCTGCACTGAGAACAGAGAAACAACTGAAAGGGCAGATCAAACCTGGGCTATGCCTGACAGGACTCTATAGACATTAAAAAATGAAACCTATTGACCTGCCACGCCTAAAGTGACTTCTCATCAGTGTAAAAGGAAAGCACAAATACCACAGCTCATGGGTTAGTGCCATCTACAGAAACGATGACATCAAGCTTTTCCACAGAACTCTCAACATCTCGACTTTGCAGGACAGACCAAATGTGACCACATATCCACACCACAGTAAATCCTGTGACTAGCTTTTTCCCCACTCCCTAGAGCCGGAAATGAAACCAAAACAAATAGATTCTTCACGCGGAGGACGACGTGAAATACAGACAATCCTCAAAATATTTCTGCAGCCCACAAATCTCAGCTGTTTGTGCCAACAGGAAGAACCCAAATGGACTAATTTCACCCTTGCTGTTGTTACAAATTAAGATGTGCTTGTTACTGGCTCTTCTTGTAAAGGAACTGGAAGTGGAGGCAGCATTTTACCAAGCTACTTAAACCAGTCTGGTAAAAACACACCTATCTGTACATGAAAATTCATCTCCTTCCAGTTTCCAGGAGCCTTGTTCACCTGTCAGCACTGATTTGAGGCATGCATATGTGATTTCACAGTTTACACAGTTATTCTGCTACTCGGGAGCAAAACAAAGACAGCAGGAAGTGACTGCTGAGCCTCAGGAACTGCTTGCACCTAAGGAATTCAGGCACAGCCACTTTCTCAAGTGAGTGTGGAATTCCCAACAGGGTATTTGGCTGCAGAGTAAAGCTAAAACTTAAGAGTTCTAGACATTAAATTCTCCGCATCCTTTCCCACAGAAGGGGAAAACTGGAAATCTCAGCAGAAAGAAGACTACTCTCTTCTACCATTACAAGCTGACCGTAACAGCTTCTGGTTGTGGAAGGGGAACTCTGTTACACTACTTTCTTACAAGTTTTCCAAAAGTTCCACTTTACAATAAAAGAGATACTTGACAATTTCACTGCCGGTTTTAAAAGGCTACAATAAAATTAAGCGTGGTAAACTTTGACTTGCTGATAATGCTACTAAGTATCAACCAGAATTACTCAGGCAGGATTTCCTACCTCTGTTCCCACCAAACCTGGGCTCTCAGCTGCACCAGCAGTAGCAACAGAAGAAATACCGCTGTAAATACATTTTATTCTTAAGTGGCTGCTGAGCATGATCACTGATAACTGACATAAGTGTTTTTTTTAAAAGTGATATCTGGAAGCTGACAGGGTGCATATCAACAGCGGCAGCTGTTTTTCCAAACTTGGGCAGAACCTTCTGGCCTGGCCTCTCCCCATGTACCAGGACGTGTGTCCGGGGTCTCCAGGGTCGTGTGGATGGCCACGGACCCGGTGTCAGCGCCCACAGCGAGGGCTCGGGGAGACCGAGCCCCAGCAGCACCGCCTCCCTTCCCCCGATGCCGACCACCCCCGGCCCGGACAGGCGGATCCCTGGAGGGGACCCCCATCCCTGCAAGAGTCCAAGGCCAGGCTGCACGGCGCTCTGAGCAACCCGGTCTACCGGAAAGTGTCCCTGCCCGCGGCAGGGAGCGGAACGAGATGGCCTTCAAGGTTCCTCCCTGCCCGAGCTATTCCGTGATCCCTGCGGACGGCGCTTCCTGCCGGCTCTCACCTCCTCGCTCTCCCCGCGGGACCCGGCCGCCAGCCGGGACACACTCTCCAGCACCTCGCAGAACTGCTCCAGGCTCACGGCCTCGTCACCGCGGCTCAGCCGCTCCTCCAGCCATCGCACCAGAGCGCTGTGGTGTCGCGACACGAGCGGCTCGGGCAGGGCCGCCTCCCGCAGCCGCGCGGTGGCCTCCCGCAGCCGGGCCTGCTCCAGCAGCACCTCGGCCGGCGGCAGCGCCGGCGCGGCCGCGCCGGGTTGGGGCGCGCCGGCCGCCCCCTCCATGCCCTCTTCGGCACCCTCCTCCTCCTCCTCGCTGCTGTGGCTCGCCGCCGTCCCCATGAGCCGTTCGGGAGCCCCTCGCAGCCGCCGCCGGTGCCGCCGCTCCCGCCGGTCCCCGCCCGGCCCGGCCCGCCTTAGTCAGCAACTTCCCGCCCGCCGCACCTGTCAGCGCGGGGCCGCCACACCGCCGTAAAGCGGCACCCGCGCCACACCGCCGTAAAGCGCCACGCCGCCGCAAAGCACCTCCCAGTTGCCGCAAAGCCCCGCCCCGGCAGCTCCCGTGCCTCCCGATGGAAAGAGAAGGAGCGGCTGGAGAGGATCCAGCGGGAACGGCTGGAGATGATCCAGCGGGAACGGCGAGGGTGGAGGGGGCTGGGGCAGCTCTCGTGAGGAGAGACTGCGAGACCTGCGCCTGGTTCGTGTGGACAAGACTAAGAAGGGTTCTCATTAATAATTCATACAAGTATCTCCAACGGCTGCCAGTAGGGCGGTGCCAGACTCGCTTCAGTGACGGGATAAAGAGTAATGGCCATGAACAAAACCACGATAAATTTCACCTCAACGTGAGAAAAACTCTTTGACATGAGTGTGGCAGAGCACTGGGACCGACTTGCCCAGGGAAGGCGTGGGAGTCTCCCTCTCTGGAAAAATTCCAAACCTACCTGGACCTACCTGAGTCACCTGCTCCAGGTGACCCTGCCTTGGCAGGGGTTTCGACTGGGTGATCTCCAGAGGGCACTAAGAACCCTAAATATTCTGTGATTCTGTGAATGTCCTTATGAACAACATCATTAAGAATTTTTTCCCCCGTGAGGGTAGCGAGGCCCTGACACGGTGCCCAGAGAAGCTGTGGCTGTCTCATTCCTGGATGCGTTCGAGGCCCGGTTGGACGGGGCTTGGAGCACCCTGAGGTGGTGGGAGGTGTCGCTGCCCAGGGCAGGGGGTGGAAGCAGGTGATCTTTAGGGTCCCTTCCAGCCCCGACCACGCCACGACGCTCTCCCTGCTCCGCCGACACACTGCCGTAAAGCGCGCCCTCGCATTGGCCGGCACGCGCGTGCGGCGCTAAACCTGATTGGCCGCCACGCTGCCGTGCTGCGTGGAAACTGTCGTGCGAGCGCTGTGGCGTCGCGGCGCGATGTGGCGGGGCGCGGCCGCGGGGCTGCTGTGCCTGGCCGCCGCCTGGCTCCTGGGCCGCGGGTTCGAGCCCCGCGCCCGCCTTCTCTGCGCCGCGGAGCTGCGCCGCTACCGGGGGGCGCCGGGCGAGCCCGGGCTGTACCTCGCCCTGCTGGGACGGGTCTTCGATGTGGAGCGGGGCCGCAAGCACTATGGGCCCGGCGGCGCCTACAGCGGGCTCGCAGGTACCTGCGGTGGGTCAGGGAGGGGGTTTGGGTGTGGGTTTGGCATGGGCTGGCTGGGGAGGGGGTCACCCCGCGCTGGGGAATTCACCCAAGGCTGGGCTGGGCTGGGCTGGGCTGGGCTAGGCTGGGGTATGTCATGGGGTCTGACCGCGGGCTCGGAAACACGCTCCGTGCCTGTGGGATTCACCCCCTGCCTGTGGGAGTCACCCCATCCCTGGGGGAGTCACCCCATCCCTGGGGCAGTCACCCCATCCCTGGGGCATTCATTCCATGCCTGGGGCATTCACCCCGTCCCTGGGGGAGTCACCCCATCCCTGGGGGATTCACCCCATCCCTGGGGCAGTCACCCCATCCCTGGGGCAGTCACCCCATCCCTGGGGCAGTCACCCCATCCCTGGGGCATTCATTCCATGCCTGGGAGATTCACCCCTGGCTGCGAATTCCATGCCTGGGAGATTCACCCCTGGCTGCGAGGAGGGAGAGCTCACCCCCTGTTTGGGGAACCCACTCCATGCCTGGGCTGTCATTCCAAGGCTGGGGGATTCATTCCATGCCTGGGGTTTCATTCCCTGGCTGTGGAATTCACTCTGTGGCTGGGGGTCTCTCCACGCCCTGTCCCGCAGGCAGAGATGCCACCAGAGCGTTTGCCAGCGGCGACTTCACCCCGGCAGGGCTGGTGGACAACGTGTCAGGGCTGTCACCCCCGGAGCTGCTCTCCATCCACCGCTGGTTGAGCTTCTACAGGGACAACTACAAGCCCGTGGGTAGGTGTCAGGGGGGTGGGCTCATAAACAGCCCAAGGTCCTGAACCCTGAAAGGGACCAGCTGGAGCTGCAGCCAAGACAGATCTTCTGCTTCCCTCCTATGGAAAGTTTAATAGTTTTCCACGTGGCTGTTATCCTGCTTTGATTGTCTGTGCTGAGCAAAAAGCATGGAGCCAGCCTAAAATCACCAGGACTCAGGAGACTGTAGGAGCAGCAGTGCAGGGAAGCTTTGCTGGGGGATGAGGTGCATGGGTGGGAATGGCTTCTGGGTTGTGCAGCTGAAACTGGCTTTGATTCAGACTTGTAATGAGTCTCTATCCATGCTTATACTGCATGGATTTATTAACAGGGGTAAATTCCTGTGTGATCCAAGGGTTGAAGGGATGTAAGCTCAGTTCTGTTCTAAAATTGGGCCATGGTGACATCTCCTTTTATTTTTGTCTTTAAATAAAAAATTAAAAATAAAACCCCACCAGAACTATGCATTTTCCTTGCCTGGAAACACTGTGGTCTTAATTGATCTCCTCTCCCAGGGAAGCTGGTGGGCAGATTCTACGATGAAATTGGGGCACCGACAGAAGCCCTGAGGGAGGTTGAGGCTGCCATTGAGGAAGCTCTCAAATTCCAAGCAGAAAGTGAGCAGAGGAAGCAGCAGTTCCCACCCTGCAACTCTGAATGGAGCTCTGCTAAAGGCACCCGGTTCTGGTGCTCCAGGCATAGGTAAGCTTGTCCCCTTTGGAGCAGAGCCTTTTTTTGGGGTGCCCTGTGCTTCGTTCTTGCCTCTCCTGGCAGGAGGGGCGTGGGAAGATGTCCTGGCTCCTGCAGCCACCACAGTCCATGGGTAGGTGAGCTCTGTGACCTGGCACAGGTTGTCTGTGCAGAGGTGCTGCCAGGGCTGGAATATACCAGGCAGGGACTCTCCCTGTCTGAATTCACAGGCTTGTTCAGGTGGGAAAAGCCCTCTGAGACCACCAAGTCCAACCATTCCCCCAGCACTAACCTGTGCCCCCAAGTACCACCTACACACAGCTTCTAAATCCCTGCAGGGATGGGGACTCCACCACTGCCCTGGGAAGCTATGCCAGCTCCTGAGCACCCTTTCCATAAAGAAATTTTCCCCAAGATCCAACCTAAACCTCCCCTGGCACAACCTGAGGCTATTTCCTCTTACCCTCCTTTGTTTCCTGGGAGCAGAGCCCAGTCTTCACCTGGCTTCACATGCCTGTCATGGAGTTGTAGAGAGTGAGAAGGTCCCCCCTGAGCCTCCAGGCTGAGCCTCTTCTGTTACACTGGAATCAAAGAATTTGCCACATGTGCACCTGGTCCTCCTGTTCTCAGCAAACAGCACAGAAATCCCAGTAGTACTGGGATTCAAACAGGTTCTGTCACCTGTCAGGAATACAAGCATTAATCTGTGTTTTTTAGACAGTTTCACAGCCTGGCTCATAGGCTGATACTACAACATTTTCACTTAAACCACATCAAAATGAGCTTAAGCTTTGAATAATCATTTCACACTTACTTTCCTGTTAGTAACTATCTCTCATCTTAGGGATTATGTTGTTTGAAATCATTTCACAGACCACACTGCAAAATGCTTGGGCTTCATGTCAGCCCAGCAGCAGCACTGTGTACCCCAGGGATCTGCTTCTCTGTGTCACTGAACTTGGGGACAGTCTTGGGACCAGGTGTCATGTGGCAGTGACTTGTGAAAGGGGCTTAAAAGCCCCTTGGGAACAGGAGACACTTAGACATAAAGAGACATGGTGAATTAGTTGGGGAAGTACTTTTTCTTCTGCCCCCCTTCTCAAAATCCCTGTGATTAGTCAAGGCACAGACGGCCTAGAAGAGCCTGGTCTATTGGAAGGTGTCCCTACCTGTGGCAAGGGTGGACTGGATGATCTTTAAGATCCCTTCCAACCCTGTGAGTCTGGGAAGATGTGTGGTCACCTGTGAGCATTTAGGCACCTCCAGGAAAGGCATTTTGCTGTGCTGCACAAGGCTGTGACTCCTCTTCCAGCAATGGGAACGTGGAATGCAGGAGTTGGTCACTCTCAGAAGGGTGAAGCCTGTGGCAGCAGTGATGGAACCAGGTTCAAGCCACAGCTTTCTGAAGCACAGCCAATAAAAAGGTATCAGCTGTGGGATGGTGGATGCTGGGAGCAAAGTCTACCTCGGTGTTAGCTGTAGTTTCCCAGATCCTCTTAGTTTTTTCCCTTAGGATTCTCTGTTGACTGGAAGCGTTCCCATGGGTTGGAATGGTAATTTCTCTGCCTTTTGCATTCCTAGTGGGGGCGTGCACAGAGAGTGGGCCGGAGTCCCTCGGAAGCTGTTCAGCCCTGGCTGGCAGGGGAGCCGCTGTGTGTGTGTGAGGAGCTCGGGCCCGCCCTGGGGCCAGCCCCACTCCCAGCACAGCGACAGAGGGGACCTGGATAATCCTCACCTGCAGCAGTACGAGGGCTGCCCTCCCCTGGCCGAGCAGTGTGTCCTCCTCACGGGCTGACTGCAGGTGCTGCATTCCGGGACACGAAGAGTCCTGCAGTCAAACCTTGCGCTTTGGGTGGGCAGCTCCAGCTTCATCCCTTCCACCTGTCCATGCAAAAGGAGCAATAACAATCTCATGTTATTTGTGATGTTTTTTAACATATGGAGATGGAGTTGAGAGAAGCAGGAAACATTTCAGCCAGGTCAGTGGCTAAAAAATCAAGTAACGGGATGCTTTCTTTATTTCTATGGGAAATATTTTTGCACCTGGGAACAAACTGTAAGATGCACAGCCTGAATTGTATTTTAGAACTGCTTTCTTGTGCAGTCAGGAAATGGATATTTGTGTGCACAGTGGTGGGATGGTGTGCTGTGGTTTAAGGCAGCGAGGTCAGTGAGCACAGGAGCTGCTGCAGCATCACTGCCCACGGTTTGTGTACAGTCCTCAGGTCCTGCTGCAGGGCAGTGCTGATGCTCCTTCTCAGGCACCTGACTCACTCCAAAGAGTTTAAAGGTAGCAAGGAGAACCCTGAATTTCTTCTGCAATTAAGGTCTGCAGTATCTAGGAACTTGCACAGTTTAGTTACACACAAGCTTTATCAAATTCTTGGAGTAGAGAAGGCAAAGGCCAGAGCTGTATTTCCTCACTCAGTGTTTGCATTAGATACTGTGCCAAGATATTGAAGCCACCTATGAGAATTGTTGTTTGATATTAACCTCACTCTCCTGGTCTGTGATTCACCACTTTCAAACTGTTCTGATCAGGAATGAGTAGTTTTAAATAGCTTTCTTTTTGTTGCCTGGGTGGCAACAGAACCATCCTACTGTAATCTGCCTCCTGTTTCCATTCTGGTATAAGACTTCCTCCCATCTGCTCTGTGCCTACCAGACTATAACCTGAGCTGGATGTGCCCTTACAAGACCCAGCACTCTTAAAATCCATACTTGCTGTATCACAGCTGGCAGAATTCAGTATGAGTGACTCCCAGAAGTGCAGGGCAGGTTGTTACTCTTTCTGGGTGGGGCTAAAAGGGAGGAAGGAATACCTGCACAGGGTTCAGGCACTACAAACCTCAAGCTGCAGGGAAGCAGTTGCTGGTTATAATGGAATCTGCTGTTAAAATCAGTTTTGGTGTAGCTGAGTTTTGAGACAAACACACAGATCAGGGTCTAGTGGTGGCACAGGTCCTTGCTGAGCTGTCATCAGTTCTTTTCCTTAAAGCAGCTCCCACCTATGTATAAGCAGCTGGAAAGTGTTTATAAACTGAATTTTAGCTACCAGCACCTCTAAAGGGAGGCCCAGAATATAAGTGATTAGTTAGTTAATTAGCAGGTGTACAGGAGGCACCCTTCATTCCCTTGCAGTAGGACACATTACAGCATTTCTCACTGATAAAAGTTCAGAGGATGCTACAGCTGCCAGGGATGAAGCCACACAGCAACCCAAACATGTACATGCTTGTTGTAACAGTGGGGGTGAGGCATGGGGGTTGTGTTTTGATTTTTGGGGCTTTTTACCTATCATCATCCTGAAGAGAAGCTCTTCCAGGCACTGCCCTGCTGTGCCAGCTGGTATCACTCAAAGGGGAGCAGGATGTGTGGCAGAACAAAACCTCAGCCCCGGGCTTGAGCCATCTTTGGGGGTGGAACGAGTAACTCATTTCACACAATGCTGAAGATCAAGCTTTGTAAAAAGTGCAGGAAAGAGCTAAAGAGCAGCACTTCACTGCCTCTACTGCTCTGGCCTTTGCCACATTTAAGAAGACACCACCACTTTAAATACGATTTCTTTTTAAAGTAGTGAAACCATCCACCCAAATGATTGGCAAGTGCCTTTAAAAGAGCTTTTTAAAGCTACTTAAAAGTTGCAGCAAATTCCAGACTATTAAATGCTGTAAGTAATTAAGTAAGAAGTAGTTTGTGAGGGCAAACCAGTCCCAGTGAAGGTGGACCAGCTTGACCTAAGCAAGTTTCATCTTGCTGTAACACTCAATCACTATGCAAATAGTGTTGAGGGGATGGTTTTGATAGCAAGAGCTCCACAAAAATCAAATAAACTGCTGCAAAAAGGCAGGGCAGGAAGGTGTTGGTTCAAGTTAAAGTTGGTTGAAAACCAGTTCACAGCTTATTCCTCAGTTTAGGGTTTGGAAACACTGGAGAAGAAGAGTTTGTCGTGCACTAGGAATCAGTCATCTATTAAAGCAAACAAGGAGACACCCTCAGTGACCTGAAGTGCTCCAAGACTATCATGCTTGTAACTCCAATTCAGCAGCTCAGCTGGATTCTCCCACGATGGAAAAGGAAAAGGGTGGGAAGAAAACAGTGATAGCTACAGAGGGCTCAAGTCACCCAAGACAGTGCTCTAATAAAAGGTCAACATTCATCTGTACTTCAGTAAGTTTTATTAATAAAAGACTTAATGCATCACAATCTCACCCAGAAGTCTTGGCTGGGTTTGCTATTGCACTGAAGTTTTCCTTTTCCTGAAGTGAAGCTGCAGCAGCTCTCTGCTCTCCCAGGGGGCTGAGCTGCCTCTTGGTACAACTGAGTGCACCAATGTTAATAACTTGAACTGATGAACTCCATGAACCAGCTCAGGTTTGTTTCACAAGACTGATCCTAGGTAAGTCTAATATAAGGCATTCAAGATGACTACATGGTACAAACTAGAACACCAGACCTTGACAGCCAAAAGAAGAGTTGTAGCAGTTCCACGACATGGACTCATTTCAGAACAAAGAATAAAGTTGTTATGCCTGGTTGGATGTTGAATCCCTGGTTTTCTTGGTGGTTTGCAAGGATAAGCTTGCAGAGGGGCAGCTGTCTCTGCAGGAGCAGATACTTCCTTAGCAAGGGTTCACCTCACGATGCATCATCTAGTACTGCGTTTTATTACAAGTAGAATCATTACACAACAAAGTAATGCATATTGGAAAAATACATTTTTACAACGACTCCAGACAAACATTGCAGATAAAATGCCATTGTTCTAAGACTTCCTTTTCTATTTCACAGAGGGTATTAGAAGTTCAGTTATTTCTGTCACTCATACAAGCTTTGATTTTTCTAGAGATGAGTTTGCTGCAGTGACCACCTCTGTTGGTTACAGAAAAAAGAGGACTTGCCTATTAACATTTGATCTACAAAACGATCCAACTTTGCCTCCCATACTGTTGCATGTTAGTTTATAAGCACTACATGAGCAGTTGGACAAGCTGTTATCTCCAGCACAGGAAGTCATTAAGGCATCTGTCAGCTTTTAGCCAGCAACTTACTCTGCTCTGTTAGTACCTTGAACAGCAACATTCTCACTCCACTCAGTGGTGTGAAACAGTGACTGCACTTTTTACAGACAAAAATTTCAGCCAGACCACGGTTTGTGCTTGTGTAAGTGCTGGACCATGGTATTTGCTTGTGTAAGAGTGCTGGATGACTGCAATCAAAAGGAATCCAGTCTCAGAACCACCTGACTTCCCACACAGCCCTGCTGAAGTGCCTGAAGCCTCGTGTGAAGCAGCACTTCCAGGGACACAAACTGACTTTCCATCTAACTTTTTGTTCAGTGCTTGGCAGGCTTGAGTCTCAAGTTAATATACACCACTAAAAGTAGGGGTAAGAGGGATGGGGGGTTTGTTAACAACTGTATTGTGCTACAAAAAGGGAAGAGCAGTTGTTTTAGAGTTAGAAATGTGTTGACCACCACTACATTACTAAGTGCCTCATTCACATTTGTACCCTGTAGTGGAGCATTGCCAGCAAAACTCCCAAAAAAATCTCAGTGGTCTGGGAGTTCAGACCAACACTAGGCAGAGTGTGTGAGGGATTGAGTCCCACCAGTTGTATGGTGGGGTCAACTCCTCAGCTGAACTAGAAAATAACTAACTTGGGTTTTGGTTCAAGTTGTAAGCTTTTTCCCTTTAGCTCTGGCAGAAAGCTATTTAGAGTTGGCTGGAAGGAAACTATCTCAAAGGCACTTCAAAAGGATCAAATTTGCTGAATTTAGTTGCTTTAAATTACACCTCAGGCTGTATATTTAACAATAACCTCAACTATCCTTTCAGACTTCAGGAAGTAAGCTGGGACAGTACTGGCTATAAACAGCAAACCAGGAGCACTACAGATGGTTTCCCAGATCTTTCCCACAGTTTTACAGTTATAATCAATATCCTGATTTTTTACAGGAGCAACTTCCCAGCCTTAACTTGCCATTCAGTTAAACTAAATTTTCACCAGATCCACATTTTCCATCCTTAAAAAGCTTGCTTAATCTGCTAGAGCTGAGCTCCCTGTTCTCTTGCCCTTACATCAGAGAAGCCACTGAAAAAGTGATGTTAAATGCTTTGGCAATTACATGCTGTGCAGTTTTCCAATTAGGTTGAAGCCCATAGGATGTGGCCTTGCAAAACCCTTCCTCTGCACTATCTTTCAGTATTCTGAGCATACTCTTACCCTTCCACATCACTTCAGCTCCAAACCAAAAAGGAAAACAACATGTTATCATGGGACTACAGTCAAGACTTCTTTCACCAAATGTACTTTCTCTCCATCCTTCTTTCACTGCTAGAGATCTGCAACCAGTGACACCCTGAAATACCAGAAGTACAATGTTTTCCACCATCTCTTTCACTCAACCCCCCCCCCAAACTGTAGATTGTAGTTAACTGACACCATCAATTGCTGTAGCTAACATTAACTGACACCACTGCTTTCCCCAATTCACCCACAACATTATTGCAGAGATGCACCATTTGCACTAGTAACTGTGTTAGAGACCAGCTGTGTTACCCAGAGCACTCTGTTGTAACGTGACAGCAGCAGACATCAAACAGAGAGGCAAGTTTGTACTGTGATCCATTGTTCTTCCCTAGTGGTACAGGGGTGATTCCAGTTACAACATATGCATATTGGAAGATCAAAGTGAGACGAAGTGAGACTTGATGTGAAATTAACTGTACAAATGTCAGCAATTACACCCTCTCCTATCCTCTCCTTTACAAGCTTGAGAAAAACTGAGCAAGTGTCCCATAGCAGCAGCAGTCTGGTTCATCATCTCATCTTACTCTTTAAGATCAACAAGTCAGTCACTGCTCCAAACAGGGGAACACATCATCACCTGTCCATACTGTTCAGCAGAGGTAACAGTCATTAAAAAATGCACACCAATTCATGGAGTAAAGACAAGGAATGCTGAATCGAGTCTACACTAGCTTTATCTCTCGAAATAAAAACAGCCTTAACATGACATGTAGTTTTGCTTAAGTATCCATTTTCTTCTAACTGAAGCCTTTGCCCATCAAATCACAAGCTGGTCTATCAGTCAAGTACTTTCCTGTTTACCTAGACAATGTAGTGGTAGGTTTCCACAGATTCAGCATGTTTAAGAGAGTACAACCAGCCTAGATTAAATACTGCAGCTTACTTCTAATAGGAAGCCTAAATGTACACTCCCACTCACCAGCAATCCTGCTGAAAATGGACCCAAGTTTAGTGTCTAGAGGTGCAGCACATTCTACACTTGGTAGGGTTACTGACTCCCACAGCAGTTACCAGGCCCCTTGAGCCCCAGGAAAGTGTTACTCTCCCTCCTGGGATTCCTAATGCACTTCAGCATTTATTGCTGTACTGTGAGTTAGACTTCACCAGTTTTAGTGTTCCTCCTTTAGCACATGCTCAGGCCTTTCAGCAAACTCATGGTCATTTATACAAGTGCCATGAACTGAAGGACCAGCAATGTAAATATGAAAGTGCAACAAAGACTGACAGTTCCAGCAAATATGAGCAAGAGCATTTCCTAAAACAATCTTGCACTTCTCTTGAACATGCTAAAGCTAATGAGTCATTTGCTGAGGAGGTATCAAGATGTGGATCTGCAATTCTGACTGCTTTGCATCAGATGTTGTAAAGCTTTCTGTTGTAAGGCCACAATTCTTGAGCTATACTTAGAACTACCCCCGGGTCTGAAGAGTTTCTTGAACAGTGGTTGCAACAGCTCAGTTTAGCTTCACAAAAAAAGTCTTCTCTAGAGAAGGGGAACGTTTATCTTTAAGACAAAGCAAAGAAAGATACCTGGTTACCCTGAAACTTAATACCATCTCTACTAAGCAGCCTGAAAGCCACAGGACTTAATAGAGTTGCTCAGTGCAAAGCACCATGTTGAGGACAGACCTGTTTTATGCCAGTTCAATCAGTATAAATTTCAGCTTCCATACCCCACTGCAACTAGAAGAGGGTCTAAATTCTTTTGTCACTTGGTTTCAACAGTCCACTCTGATTCCTAGTGAAGTCTATCACAGCCCGATACATTTACAGTCATACAAAATCATTTATACCAGAGTATATCATAACAGGGTCCTTAATTAGTTCAGTCTATTGCAGAAGACATGTATAGGCCTCCTCTTCCCTATCCAGAGGGCTTGTAAGCAGAGCTGCTGTCAGGAGCACTGACTGGGAATCCCTTTACTTCCACAGCATACTAGGAGACTCCTCCCAGAGTCAGGACATCAAAGCAGATGTTGCAAACTCGAACTGGCTTGTTCAGATCAAATTTTATGATAGGAATCTCCTTTGTTGAGCACTTATGGCAGAGCAGGCGTCCACAGTGTCGGCTGTTGATAAAAGAAGGGTGGGAGAAAAGTCAATTACCTCCTAGTGAGCACCACCAGGATGTTACTGTTTGACATTCTTTATCAATGACAGCATCATTAAATACACACTTGCAGTTGAAATACTATGAATGTCTTGTATCTTCTGATATTTGTCATGGAATAATTGACTAATGCCAACAGCACATGCTGGTTCTGTACTAGCGAGTCACCTGGTACTGCTCCAACTGATGCACATGTAGTTTCTTTAGCACACTGAGCTAAGAAAAGTCTTAGCTTAACACCCTTCCAACCAGCATGTTTTGTACAAGTTCAGACTATTTAAAAAAGGCAACGACTTTCTACAAAACAGTAGCTCGTGTTCATCTCCAGCCACTTTCACACTACAAACAGGATCCCAAACCTGAGCTGTCAACACGTGCCCAAATCTGCCACCTCTTTTGGAGCAGGTCATTCTTCCACTGTACTGGTGGTGTGCTCCCTCCTGTCTTTTCCTGTGTAAGCCACAGCCCCAGCAGCTGTCCTCTCTGAACCTCGTGCCTCCACAGGAGGCTCTCCCTGACCCCATCCTCTGTGCAGGAAATAACCAAGTTCTGATAAACCACTGCCACAGTTACCATTAAACTTCTGTTAACTCACTGTCTTAGTAAAATATATTGTTGCTCCTCTGTGAAGTGCATAATACTCTGACAACTGGGTATTTAAATCGTGTTTCATTACTGGAACTTGGACATGATTTCTCACTTAAAACCAATCATAATATTAAATGGACAAGCTGCTTAAAATATGATTTCATATTTTAAGACTACAAGTTTCTGATCTAAGACAGGATGGAATGGTTCAGCTGGATTAGTGGTTATACACCTATGTTAACATGGAGGTTTCCTAAACTACTGGAAGGAGCAAGCCTAGCTACATTTGGAGAGGAATCCATTTCCTTGGAAGCACAGCAAGGTGGCTCATATTACCAGTGATGCTTTCTTGTCGTGACTCCGAATTTGGCAGCACATTCATAGCAGTTGGAGCCATCACACCAGGGAGGTTCTTTTGTCAGCATATCTGTTAACAGGTAAAAATGTGAAGGCAAAATGGGCTCAGACACCTCCTGAGTACACTAAACCCGAAGGCGATTTTCAGTTCTAGGTTGTAATCAGTATAATGGATTTAACTACTCTTTCAAGAGCTGGAGTCTCATTTGTAGATAATCTATAGTTGCTTTCCATCACATTGTCCACAGCAACTGTAGAGCACCAGCTAAAAAACAATTGTCTGTGTTTGAAGCTACATTGGACTACACAACCAGCCAAGAGTTTCCATGTCCATCTTTCTAGAAAAAGTAGTATCTAATAGTCTGCATTGTACAAAAGAGATTAACTTTTCAGCTAATCACCAGAAAAACTAGTATTTCCACCTTGCACTGTTTGTAGTATAAAATGCACAAGTTCGACCTCTCTGGAATTACTGTCATCTATGAGTTCTCTCCTCCCAAGTATCCTGAAATGCTTTCCCACCATAGCAAGTGGTACTTACCCAGCAATCTAAAGAGAAGCTGTTTTGTAGCAACTTGATAGTTGAAGATATTGACTCCTTGGTTATTGTTAACTCCCAGGCGCGCCCCGGCTCTCACAATTGCACGACACAAGTTAGCATTTCCCTTCATGTAAGCCAAGAGCAGCACTGAAAAATAAAAGCCAGAGAATTCCTTGTTAACAGATGGCAGATTGTGTTACATTCAGTCCAGACAGGATCTTTAGTTTTTAAGTTTCCAAGTACTGTGTGCCTCCTACTGCATTTAACATACCACTGCCAATTATTCCAGCTTTAAAAGTGACATATCATAAATATAACTCAAGTTTAATAGTTGTTGAGTCTCACCTACCTGTGTTTCCTTCAGCATCAGGTTTGTCTAGAGGGTATTCTGGCATACACTCCAAGAAGAGGTCACAGATGGCTGCTGCATTGTCTTTCCCATATTGTCCCAAAATGTGCATTGGTGACTGGCCTCTGGGGAAAAGAGTTTGTTATCCTGGTCAAAGTCTGCTTGCTACTGCAGTTACTCATCCAACTCTCCTTGCTTTCAAGTTTGGTTCAGACTTGAACAATGCTCATGAGAGTTAATTCAGTATATCATACACAATTCCCTCCTTAACTTTCCTTCCTTGGTGTATACATATAATATAATTGGCACAGCATCATCTGCACACTTCTGAATTCATGCATAAATAATGTAATACAACATATCTATTTTAAGCAGCATATCAGCACATATTTTAAAATACAAAGTGGTTCTTTTAGTCTGTTAAGACTGCAAATAATTACCTGATATTAAAGGCTTCTGCATCTACATTGCACTCTGTGAGGAGGACCCGGATATTGTTCAGACGACCATGCATCACTGCCAGATGCAGAGCTGAACAGTAAAAATAAGAAAAAAAAAAAAAGAAGAAGGTTCAAGACTCTGAGAATCAGCAATAATTACAGCCTAATAACTAAATGAAACGACCCCCTTCCATTTTCCCAACCCTCCTTCTCAAACAACTCCTTCCATCTGCTTTGATTTCCTGGACTTTAATTCTTTCACCTTTGCAGTGCAAGCCCATTCACAGCGAGCTCTCTACCACTAGGAGACATCATTAACAAATGTACTGAAGTGCTCTGCATTTACTTGTGCAACTTGAAGTTTACCATTATTTCCATTTTCATCTACAGCTGCAAAGTCTACTCCATTCTCCAGAAGGACTGAACAAATGGTGGGCAGGTCTTGCTGGGCTGCTAAGTGAAGAGCAGTCTGACGGTGCTTGGTCAGCTCATTCACCTGGGCACCTGCAAGCAGCTGTCAGGATGCAAGAAGGAATATGTTCAAAGATGGTTTCAGAGCTATTTTAGCCAACAGTTTATTTCTGTGAATGAAACACACAACACTCTACTGTACAGAGATGCTCCAGAGTGTATAAAATGGTATCATTACTGAGCTGCTACAACTTGTGTTTGTGTTCAGATGTGCAGAAAGGGCAAGGAAAGATTCTTTAAATTGAACCACACTACGCAGCGATTGCCACAAACCCAACATGCTCACGTGAAGGCTACTGTGGCAGCTCAGCTAACAGTACAAGCTGAGGGAACTTCCCGTTTCAGAAAAAGTGGTGTCACTTTCATGTGCTTCACCAGCCTGCAGCACCGTGCAGTAAGGCAGAGTGTACATTTTGAAGCAGAGGAACGGTGGCCCCAGCACACACCAGATTGCGCACAATGATCTCCGAGCCAGCCTGCACTGCCAGGTGCAGAGGGGTCAGCTTGGAGGCATCCTGGACCCGGGAGTTGACGTTGGCCTGCACGCTGATCAGGAACAGCACGCTCTCGATGTCCGAGTTCTGAACGGCCACGTGCAGGAAATTCCGACCTTTATTATCAACCTGTGGCAGAAAGGGCACGTGAAATTAATTTATTATTCCTGCAGAAAAAGGTGTTTTATCTAGTAGGACGTGTTTTCACTAAGAGACGCTTGCTCCCTCTGCTTGAACTGTAGAGTCTTGTTCCTTTTGCTGGCTGACATTAGAAACTTATCTGATAGATGTGACTATCAAATAACCAAACTGAGAAATTATCTAGTGCCACTACTCAGTCCAGTCTGCCTCATACTGCTTTATTTCTACTTTATAACCTTGTCATTTCTTGACCACACACTGCAGAGTATTGTTAAACAGACAAAAGGTTAACAGCTGTTGCAGTTAAGTACTGAGCAGCAGTTAATGATAAACTCAGTTAAATTAAACAAGCTTGAGTCTATCTGGCAATTACTCCAGGAGAAGGAAGCAACATGGAATTCCACCACAGTGATACAAAGCGCATTCACAGAACCAGAGAATGGTTTGGGTTGGAAGGGACCTTCCAAGGTGATCCAGTCCACCTCCTGCCACCTTCCACTATCCAGTGGCTCCAAGCCTGCCCTTGGACACTTCCAGGGATGAGGCAGCCACAGCTGCTCTGAGCAACTTTGTTTTTCTGGCTTAATACCAAGTACATGTTGTTCAGTTTTGTTTTGCAGCTGATGTTAAAGCATATTTAACCTGGCTATATCTGTAACCATGTTTTAGATATATTACAAGAGCTCGCTAAACACTCAAATATTTTACTAGTAATTAAACTTACAGAGGATAGGAAGAATCTCCTGAACAGCTGCCTGAAGTGTCACACAAGAAGCCTGAAGATACAGTTGGAGGTTTTACAGTTCAGCAAGGCAGCATAGCATCTATTATTCAGTTATTTTAGGTCAAGTTTTCTGTTTTGGATAGCTGGGTAATAGATTTTTTTCTGTACTAGTCCAGCACAAGACAAGGGTAAAGTTAGAATTTTCTCCTTATACACACATATGCCTGTTTCTCAGTTTAGTATCAAGAAGATAAGAAGATCTGACACAACACTAACCCTTAATATTCTTACCCACACATATCACATACATACCTAGTTTCCTAGTAAGAGAGTTGGCATCTGGCAAACAGATTGCATGTCAAGCCACAAAAGGATAAAACAAAACTGACTTGTGGAACAGCTGTTACCACAAACTAGTGCAGTAACAAAACCAGCATGCTTTGAACACTCCCAGCTTACCTGTTCTGCAGCTCCTGGTTCCCTCTTCAAAATTGCTTCAGCTGCTTTATTATTTTTGTATGTCATGGCACAAGCAAAGGGAGTCATTCCTTGCCTGTCACGTACATTCAGCTTAATATCTGGATGGGAAATCATCAGCTGAATGATAACATTATGTTGGTTGCTAATGGCAACATGGATTGGAGTTCTTCCTTCTGCATCCTAAAAGGAAACCAGGAAGTTTGTTATGTATAGCCTAAGTAGTACATAAATCCTTCCCTAATTCTGAAGGGTAAAGGAAAAATAGTAGTTTAGTCCTCTGACCTACCCAGCTTCCTTGAGCATGGACAACAAACAGCTGCAGGGCAGGCTAAAACCCCACAGTGTAAGAAAAGCAAATTGAGATTTGTTTCTCCCAACAGGCTGACCTCAATCCTGTACTATGCAGCCTTTCAAATAGCTCACCATAACATCTCCCATTTAGTCAGTCATTTTGGGGCCAGAGATTAGTTAGCATTCAAATTTAATAGCAAAGTCAGGTGAGGTGCTTAAACATTTGTTTGCATCAAGCAGCAGTTTACAGCCAAGGCTGCTTTGTGACTGTGTTCTGAGATTCATTTTAATGTCACTTTGAACAGCATCAGGACCTAAAGATGTTATCAATTAGCTTCTTTTGTTGTTATTTATAAAGCTTCTGTTTAAGGATTACTGTGTAATCAAAAATGAAGTGTAACTCATACATGATCTCGGTTTACTCAATAACAGAAGACATTTCCCAAACATACTAACAAAGTAGAGTATTCTGGAGTTCTACACTGTAGCTGATTTAATGATTAATTGCAGCTGTGCTCCTGTCTTTAATTCACACTAGGGACAGAAGACACTGAATCCCACTGTTACATGAGAAAACTAACATTGCAGTAAATTTTCTGTATAATTTTCCTTCAGCATAGCTTCCTGAATTAACCACCATGGGCAGATAAGCACCACTTGTGGTAAAAAGGGAAAGGAGAGAAAGCAGAGCTGCATCCAGTCATTGCACTGGCTCAGCTCTAACAGCAAGATTTTATTTTCTCTATCAAGCAAAGTACACAACTAAGAGGAAACTTTGTTTTCAAAATGTTGGAGGCAAAGAATCTACTTTTAAAAATTGTGCATGATTTGTCCACATACCTGAGCATTGACATTGGCACCAAACTCCAGAAGGCACTGGATCACCTCCTCTAGGCCCCAGCAGGCTGCCAAGTGCAGGGGTGTCTGTCCATCATGGGCCTCCTCTTCTCCTTCTCCATTTGGGCCTGGCTTTCTGGGACTATTCACATCACACCCACTAAAACAAACACAGTGCAGTCCATTTATTTTATTTTATTTAATCCAGATTTAAAGTGCTCCAAAAAAGGTCACAGAAAAGATTACAAGAGCTGATGCAGCACCTGCTGACACATTCTACAAAAGCACAAGTTCCTGGTTTAGGTTTGACTCTTGCCATCAAGAACATGATGCTATTATAGATAACAGATTGTGTTTTTCAGATTGGCCAGAATTCCTAAAGTGTCACCCACCCAGCAAAAGCCTAAGGAAGCACATAGTGGTTACTGATTTAAGATAGCATTCAATTAATTTATGCCAGGGACATCCCTACATGCATGTTAGAAGGTTTGCATTTTGGAAAGGGTCTGACCTGCGGATAAGGAAGCAAGCAATCTGTTCACTGTTCTCATCAATAGCTCTGTGGAGAAGGGTTTGTGAGCAGCCACTTGGTCCTGACCCCCAACACGTTGCATCACAGCCATGCCTAACCTGGAAGGAGAAGCCCAATGACACAGTGAAGGTTTTTTCCAACAGGCTCCTACTACAGTCCCTGGAATGCTTCCGGCACATTATGCCTTAGAAGTAAAACTTGAGATGCCTTGTCTATTCTTGTGACAGTCACTGAATTTAGGAAACTATTTTAAAGTCTTCCAGACCAATACTTTATTGGTTTACTGTGTAATTCTTAATTAGGTGATATTTATTAACAATTCAAGTATTTGCCCATACACTTTGATAGACACATCTAAAGCAGGTTGTACTAGTTACCTCACTTTCAGCAATGACAAGGACCTACAGTAAATCATGCACCATCAGTAGATGTTGCCTTTGAGAGTCTGTCCCATTTACCTGCTTTCTTACACATACAGAGAGAGGTTTTTTTTCCAGGAATTGTACTGCTAATATTTGTATTTTTCAACTACAGAGCTACATACTTCAGCAATGTGGCACTTGAGACTTGTTCCACTCCACTTTATAAACTATTGACAAGGTTTAAACATGAGTAGTTAAAGAGTTATGACTCCATAAATGCTCTTATCCAATACCAGCACAGTCAAGAACAGGTACAAGATGCTTTTCTCAGGTCACTAGCAGAGTTTTTAAATAGTTGTGTCCAGCAGACAACTAGACAAAGCTTTCAAGTAACTTCCTTATGAAAAAGACACAAGGAGGTCTACTTGGCACCCACGCCTGAAAGTAAACAGCCTTTTAAGTAAATATAAGCCTTTAAAGACCTTCTTGGTTCAATTTTAAGATGCAGTAGAAAGCAGCACATACACTGAAGTATAAAATGAGCATTCAGTTTTATTCAGAAAGCTGATCATTACACAAGTCGTGTATGACTGATCTAAGCAGATCCTTACTCCTCCCAGATCAAGAATCCAGAGAGCAGAATATATATAGAATATATATTTTTATTTAAGTAGCTGCAAGATATTTGATTATGCAGATTACAATATTTATAAGATTCCTGCAGTAAAGAGGAATTTCTAGTGAAGAAAAACCTCCAGAAATTATTAATGCATGTTTTCTTCATGCATTGAGTTTGTTTTTGCTGATGAAGCCTTTTGTTGTAGGAAGATGAACAGAAGTGAGATTAAAGCCAACTGACAGCCTTACCAGAGTTGATGCAATATCTTCCAGGTTGTTTTCCAAGGCAAGCCATAAGGGAGGATTTCCTTTCTCATCTGGCACAGACATGTCTGCTCCCCTGGTACAAATGGCATCCACCACGAGTGGGAGCTGGTTTTGGATGGCCAGCTGTAGGGCTGTCTCTCCATCCTGGGTCCTGCAGCAGGGACACTTCCAAGTGTTACAGATGCATTATAAAGTTCAGTGACAGCACTTGATTGGCAAAGCCAAGAATTGACTCTCATATATATTTCTGCTGTGGTACGACCATCACAAACACACCATGTATTTCATCACAGCTCTGTAGTCTACCTTTCTTCCCCCCTTCACTTCTACCAAGTAACTGATTTCTAAACTTGGAAAAGCAAGTTAGTGTTCTCAGCTCAGAGACATTCAATTCCTGCAGTGCAGTCATTATTTGAACTGAGTTCCTTCCAAGCCAGCCTGCTGCCACAGAAGCAAACAGCTTTCTCTCCAACGTGGCAACGCTTCAAGCAACAGTCAAATACCAACTGTTAACAAGTTGAAGTTAGAACAGCAGCATTAGGCAGTTTGTACCCTTGACATTCATTACAGTACAGCTTGCCAAATTTAACAGACAGCCTGTCAGTCACGTAAGCAGACAACTGTTCTGTTAAGTCTAATGTAAGTTGTCTAGGAGATATTGAGGAAGCAAGTTTATCAGACTCCTGTTGCTAGATCTGTACCGAATTAATTTAGATGGCAGCAAACATGCAGTTTTAACAAGCTGGAAAATGTATGAGGCAACAGAATTTCAGTGACTCTAGGCCTGTCTCTAGGACTTCAGTCTGCTTCAGAGGATGCTGTTTTACCTAGAATTAAGTGGCACCTCCTCTGCAGCCTTGAGAAGTACTGACCAATGGAGCTATGCATACGTCCCAGTTAACATATGTAATCCTTCAGCCATAACTAGTGCCACAAAACAGTGCCAAACATGTAACTATGTGTAAATCACCATCTGAAACAAATCTCAAGCCATTATACAAAGGCAGTCACCACCTGCTCTTAGATACATAAAGAGGTGAGAGTTGTATCACTTAGGATCTTACCTGACATTTATATCTGCCTGATGCTCCAGCAGGAAGAGAGCACTCTTACTGTCCTGTCTCTGGATTGCCATGTGTAGGAGTGTCTGTCCATCTGACATGGTGTCATTGATGGATGCCCCAGATCCAAGCAGCTGAGCTGCTATTGTGTGCATACCTGAACAGTTCAAGCTCATTAGTATTTTACCTTCAGTTCTATAAAACAGACACACTGAGACAAATAGAATGGAGTTAATGTGCACGGACAATACAGTCATCTAATATAAAAACTACCAGGGAGTTCACAGAGGAAGAATTCCACTGAATTGCAAGTACAGTTCTGGGCAGAAGCTGTAGGACTAGAAATCTTTCACTAAGTCATATGTGACCACTTATTTTAAAATATGAAGAAACATCTAAAGCTCTCCTTGACAACTCTTCCCCAGCACCACAAGCCAAAACATGAAGACACACCAGCTCCTTTATCTCTAAGAAAATCTTGCTCACATCATAGCTTCCCCATCATTGTAAATTCTCATCCTGAAGGCACATACCTGTCCAAAGAGCCAATCCCAGCACAGTCTGGTCTCTTGAGTCCTTTAGACTAAAGTCAGGAATAATTTGCAAGTTGTTGGTTGCATGAAGAGCATTAGCTACAAGAAAGCATAAGGAATTAGGGCATTCTTGTACCTGACCCACAGTCACACACTGAAAGCTGCACAGCAATGTCACATTTTTGTAGTAGGCTGTTCCTTTAGCAATCAGCTTGTAAGATCTGAGCTAAGTACCTTCAGCTTCCCTGATGTGACACTGCCTAGGATTCTGACCATATTTCCACTACAGCCTCATCTTAACACATACACTAAGAAAAAAATCAATTTTCTAGCTAAGAGGCTTAACCTGTCCCTTTCTAGCTGCAATTCCAAATAGAGTGGCATATACAAAGCTCTGAGAATAAAGAGTGGAGGCTCCAAAATATGGTGGCAGCATCCCTCCTTCTCCATTCCCTGGGATGGACAATATTTACCCCCAGTTCACCTACTTCCTTCTAAATCCCACTTATGGCAGGAAACAAAATCGGCCCTGCTTCAGCTGTCAAACTCCCTCCTACTGCCAGAAAGAAGCTGACTACTAGAATTTAATGAACTCATCTGCTAGTATTTGAGCACTCAAGTCTCAACTCTAGTAGAGTACCAGCATTGCTCTGTATAAAGTTCTCTTACTAAGGAGTTGAGGGAGGCAGAAGTCTCACCACAGAAAGATGCTTTTACCCAAAACTGATTCCAGCATTCACCCGAAGCAAATGTTTTGAAGCAATCTCAGTTGTACAGGTATAACAGAACCCAAGACTAACTGTTCAAGTCCATTATCTACAGTGGAGATTTATAAACACAAACAAAATAATTTTCTCCCTTTAACAAGCAGATGATTTGAGTTTAAGACCAGTTAGCCAGTCTTATTAATTGCTATATTTAAACACTGTTTACAGGAAGATATGCTTTCTTAGTAGTTTGTCAAAACAGCTTGGATGCCATCCTGACACACCAATTCACTGCAGCATTAACAGTCTGGACACATACCTTTTTGTTCTAGGATGACTGACACCACATCTGGGTGATTGTAAGCAATAGCCATGTGAAGAGGAGTTTGCAGATGAACGTTCTCTGCTGATGGAGGAGTGGATGCATCCTTCTGCCCAAGCACCACTTCTGCAGTCTGGATGTTGGGATTGGCTCCTTGCTGCAGGAGTTCTGCTGTCAGGTTTGCTAGGCCATGCCTACAGGCTGTGTGCAGTGGGGTTTCTCCCTTTAAAAAACAGGGTGCTGGGTTAACAGCTTGAGACATGAAGAGAAGCAGCTTTTAAACTATTAAAACTACAAGAGCTGGTGTGAAGAGTTTCACTCCTAGTAACTGAAGCTCATTAGGAGTTCCAAACTACACCAGTTGCTTTTACTAAGTATTTTATTACACCAGGCACTGCAGTAAGTGCTAAAAGCATGTTAACAACTGGTGATCCTGCAAGAACAGTGCCACAAGAATGCAAGTGGTCACTAGTAAATACCTGAAAATATGCAAATGTTTACGAAGTGCTCCAACCAGCTTTAAGCTATGCTTTAACTGTAAGAGATTTCTGCTATCTTATTTCTGAAAAAAAGTAAGGAAACTTTCATATTAAGTTTCTGATTTTACCCATTTGTTTCGGTGGTTGACTTTTGCTCCATGAGTTGCTAGGAAGAGAGAAGCTGCCTCATTTCCTGCACCAGCTGCTCTCTGAAGCAAGCAGTTTCCTAAAGAAAAACCATGAACACTGTTACTCCAACCACAGTTTGATACTAACAAGTGTGCTAACACCTTCCCCACTACCTTACAACATCACACTTACAAGTCAACAAGGAAAACCCTTGGTACTAGGGTTACTAGTAGCCCCCTTCCAACACTGGACTGTCACATGCACCTCCATTTAGTGATTACACATCTTAAAATTGCAAAGATATTAGAACCTGGCAATGAGTCCAGATTTTCTGTCATTTCCCGCAAGTCCATCTCAGCTTGTCAGTGCACCAGCTCTGGGTAAAGCAGCTACCACCTAGTATTTATTATGGAGCAAATGCTGCTGAAACCTTGTGCAGCTCCTCCAAGTGCAATCAGCATTAAGTAATTAATACACAAGCCTCCCATCTACAATGAAATACAATATAAACAATACAAGGTTTACCTGTTACTGTGTCTGGAGCATCTGTATTGCTGCCTCGCTGGATTAACCTTGCTGCAAAACTGTTCTCATCAAACGAGGTTCCATTCACAACAGGGGCATCCTCAAAAGGGTTCACAGACTGATCAGATGATACAGTGATATACTGGACTGCAAGCCACAGAGCTGTGCTTCCTTCATGATCCTTCAGTTCCAAATCTAGTCTAAAAATAAGAGTTAGTGTCCCCCAATTTATATGTTACAAAAGTGGTTCCCCAACACAGCTGAAGTTCCAAGTGTCCTAACAGCTGTACTAGTTCATCTCATACCTCTCTGACAACTTTTGCTTGCCAAGAAGCCTACTGTAGCTCCAGTTACTTCAGAGAATTTATGACTGCTCAAGCACAGCACATTTTACTGTCTTCTAGATTCAAGCTCATTGCTCCTAGAGAACTGCAGAATCCCTGGAAGGTCTGGCATCCCATTAAGTGTTAACAAAGAGGCAAATCTCCTTGAGTAAGCCATGTACAAGAACTGCAAATGCAGCTGCAATGAAACTGAGTCAAATAAAGTGCTCTGCTTCACCATCCTAAGAAGTCACCTCTAAGCAGAGCCCAAGTTGAACTCAAGAATATACTGACATACTTCAAGAGTGTTATTACTCCTTTTAGCTCCACTATAAATCAAGCTTCCAATTCCTCTGAAATTATTTCAGCCTCTCTGAAAAACACAGAGATGCAGTTCACTGCTTCTTTATAGGAGGGCAAAAACTTACACTGCATCTAATATGGTTTTAGCATCTTCACTTATGCAAAGCCTTTACATTTTGTATCCCAAGTTACTACTAGTCTTATTATAAGGCAAAAAAAGGCACAGGAGTTGTTAAACCAGTTTTCACATTTTCACTGTACAAAATAACCTCAGTGAATTTTACTTTCAAGTGAGACTTACTGTTTGCACTGCAGGAGCTGACTGAACACAGGCTCATTCCTGACCACAATGGACACGTGTAACGGGGTCCTGTAATTGGAGCAAAGAACAGAAGTTACAGCAGGAATAAATGACACAGACTTCAGACTTTGGCCCCAGTCACCTCCAATGCCCCTGGAGGACCATGGGCTGAAATTCCATCTCTGAACTTCCATCTCTGCTTAAAGGAGAAGGGCACAAGCACTTCTTAAAAGAAAGAGAAATCTAAACTTCTAGTGACCATGACTCCAATTAATTTGGTAGTAAGAAACTCATTAATGTAAGAAGTAACTTTAAAGGAAGAAGCACAATAGATTCAGCTATCAGAACTGTGCAACTGACAGATTCCAAGTCCTCTATATTATTTTATGAACTTGCTTGCCAGCCCTACCTAACCTGTGAAAAAGCTTACAGGCCCTACACTTCAGATAAACACACTGCAGAAACTGGCATTTTTTGAGAACATTTTAGTTTCCCTAACACCTTCAGGTATACTACTTATCATCTCAGCTTTTACCATTCAGTGATTCAATAAGGGCAATTTAACTGTGTGCCATGTGTTCTAACAACTCACCCCAGCTTTCTGTAGCTGGGCTACATTTACATGACAGGGCACCATTCAGCCTGCACAACTCTCTACTTTGAGTGCTTCCAACAGGTCTCAGACCAGGTAAATTAATTCCTGCTTCCACCATCAGCTATACTTGGCTGAAAGACCTGAACAGGTTCTTAGGAGGTTGCATCTGATCACCCCAGCACTGTCTGTTACACTGGTAGCAGACCTTCCTTCCCCCAGTATTTACCTGCCTTTGTTGTCCTGCATGTTTGGATTGGCTCCTGCCTGCAGGAGGGACTGTGCAATCTGTGCCATCTCTGCCATGACATCTGGTGAGTGCTTCTTGGGGCTGTATGATGCCACAAGGTGCAGAGGAGTCTCCTGGTCTCCCAGAGTAGCAGCATTCACACGGGCACCATTTTTAATGAGAAAGTTTGCAGCAAATTTATCTCCTTTTGTGAAACAAAACAAGGTTATTAATGGATATACGTAGCCTATATATTTATAATCCAGGAAATGGATACACACTACATTACTCCATACCATACATTTATTCCAAGACAAGTATCTGCTCCTAGAATGCCTCAGCAACAGGCAACTTCAACAGTGCTTCCCTGCAAAGTCCAGATTAAAATATTTCACAGCAAGCCCTTGGAAAAAGTGTTTTTCCCACAAGTTACCCGTGACTCAAGTTCTCACACCAGCTTATTGTTATACAGATACTGACTTTGCTCATTCCTCTAGCAAGATAAATCCATTGTTGCTTTAATAAAACATTGGACAAACTGTGATACTAAACATACAAGTATTTTTTGAACAAGACTAGTCAAAGTCTCTAGTTCAAGTCAGTCAGTTGAGTCGTACTACATAAACAAATAATAACACTGCATTTGCTCTTGGAAATTCAGACCCCCATATATATACAGGGTTTTTAAACAAGGGCTTTAGCAGTGCAGACCCACCATACACAGCATTCCCAAGAACTCTGTTTGAGAGCTTCTCAGGAGTCCAAACTCACACCCACTTCAACACATGAAACCCTGAGCTTGAAACACCAATGCAAATAAAAACTTCAGGAAAATACTAGCTGTCCTTGCTTCAAAGGCCACTTTGCATAGACATATTCACATTTTGCTTGGCCTGGATGCCAGACTGTAGAACAAAGAACAGTGTTTCAATCTATACTGCTGGATTATCTCTGCCAACAAAAACCCCATTTTCTGATTTCCATATTAGACATTACCCCACTTTTCAGGATCATAAGTAGTAAGAATCATGTGGCAAGTGCAGACAATTTGCTTTAGCTCCAATTCCAGAACATGTGATTGTTAACTGTGATTAATTCACTGAAGCTGTGGTTACTGAAAAGCAAGTGTTCATTCTCAGAACTCTAGCTCAGACTGAAAGCAGACATTAGATCTAGGGACAAACGCCAGTATTAAGAATGAAGAGCAGCCTGCTGCAATTTTCCCAGTGTTTTATAGGGCTGCAGCCATCACAACACTGACCTATGCCTACAATGTCTCCTACCCCTGCAGCTGAAGTCTCACTCAAAGGATGAGATGCCAGTATCACCCTGTTTAGAGATGTAGGAGATTAATTTGAATTTTGTGAGCTTAAAATACAGCTCCCAACATCTTCCTTTACTTCTAGGGGTCCGATAGGATAGTGCTAGGAATAAACTTCTTTGGAACAGAGCTGCCAAAGACATTGCAGAAACAACGAACAACACAAGGTGTTGGCTGTAGATTTTTACCACACTTTGACCACAGACCAAGATGCTGCTGATTCAAAGTCTTCAGAGTACTGTGGCCGTGGCAACCAGAACCTGCTGTGCTCCAGTTCTCCTAAGATGCATCTTCCACTCTAAGGTGGAGAACAGCTCAATATAATCATGTAGTTGTACTCGAGACTCCATTCTGGTAACTGTATTGGAGCAGAGGTACCTCCACTTGCTCCTCATCTTCTTTCAGTCAGATTTTTCTCTTCCAGAACTGCAAGTAGTGAGGACCCTTAATGCTAACCATATCTCAAAGAAGTATATGCTGCATTCAACCTAAGTCTAGAAAAAGACTTCATCTTTGTGACACTTGTGTTGTCGTGCTCAATGCAACTATTTGTCAGAAAGAATACTGTAAAATTAGAATATTCCCAGTGTCTGCCTGGGACACAATATTTCTTATTTTAGCAGGCAATGTTCTACTAGATTGCACCTGGATGTCACATAGCATAAGTCTGCCCAGGCAGCAGACTGGCTCTCAGATCTCAAATAACAGTCTGTTTGCTTTTATGGCTATAAAAAAAATAAATAAAAGAAACAGGACAAAGTTCATACCTCACTACAATTTTCTAACTGCAGTGTCAACTACATCATGACACAGGAATAGACTTTGAAATACATACTCCACACTGGGAACAACTGGAAGTTAACAAAGCTTCATATTCCATCTACTTACCTCTCTGGATGGCTTTATGGAGCAGACTCCAGCCTCTCTTGTCTGCCCTATCTACATCAGCCTTGTAGTTGACCAGTGTAGTTGCAATACTCTCCAATCTTTGGGCCAGGGCTAGATCCAGAGCAAGATCTCCATTGTGATCCAATTCATTGAGCTTCCCAGGAAGCTACAACACAAATACAGCCAAGTGACATTAGAAGTACTTCATTAATTCTTCCTTGCCCTGTGTTGGGGGCACAATCTATTTGTTAGTTATTTGAAATTTTCGTCCAAGCTGAACAAATACCTGTTACTTCAGCTTCCAACAGAAAAGTTGCTCAAGGAAATTATTCTTACTGAACTGCCATGAAGCAGCAAAGTTGTCTATTATAACCACTCAGCTTTAAATGTGCATAGCAATATCAGGTAATGGATTTTATTATATATAGTCCATTGCATGCAAGATGTTTTAAGTGTTATGAATCACTTCTAAATTATGTCCTCATGGAGCTACTGCTAGACTTCCATTATAGACACAGAAGTAGCTGTGGCAATGCTTAACATGCAAATAAGAATTAGTGATTAAAATCACCAATGAGGTACAGACTGGTACTTAGGAACTAGTCATTTGAAACACCAAATTCTAGAAGATAGATCAAGTCAGTCTCACTATACCTGAGAATCCATTTCAATAAGATACAAAAAGACTACATCTTCTCTCTCAACTTTAATGGCCTTGTGCAAAGGATATTCTGTCTTTGACTTGAACATTTTATACAATAGCTGAGCACTCATGCTGCTGAAGTCTTCTTTACGCAAGTCATCCTAGGAGCAATTAAAGAAGAGAAGGGTAAGCTATACTCCTGTTTTATTTATAGACCAGGCACTGCACAATGTAATTCTGAAGTTCAAAAAACAAGTTCAGTGAAGAGCTCCATTTTGATAACATTTTGGCAAGAACAATCCCAACTAGTCTTTTAAGATTAGGAAGAAAGAATCAAGAAGCTTTAAATCTTACATTTTAGTTTCAAGATCAATTAGTAAAATTTTTATTCCTTTTTGTCTACAGACATGGAAAAATAGCATTTTAATGCTATTATGGAGCATTAAAATGATCCTCTACTAACTTATTCTTAACTCTGACAGAAAGTCCTACAAGTACTGAGGACTGATTTATAAAATTATAAATCAAAGCAAAGAGAACCTTAGGAATAAAAAGATCTTAGGTCTGAGTTAGTGCTCATTTGACTAAACAGAAGCAACTTCACATCTAGGTAGAGATAAGCATCAAAAGTTAGGAGTTTAGAAGAAAGTCAAGAGTTAAAACTGCTGACCCACAGGTTCACATATATTAATCTTTTTTATGTATTAACACATCAAAACACTTCCCTCTGCCTTAGAATTAGCCAAGGAAAGAAACCTCCACATCTAGAGTATGAATTTTAGATTTAGAATAACCTAAAGCCCCCTCAAGTCTACTGTTGACAAGTGTTATTTTAAAGGCTAATTCATTGCTCAGTTAATCAAACCTTCTTCAAAATAAGAGATCAGAGCAAGTGAAACTTCCAAGCTGCTTGCAAGACTGGCTGCCTCTCCCTCCATTACTAAAGATAAATTTCCCTGGCTTCCATGAATTATTTTTAGAAGTAAAAGCAGGCCTGGGATTCGTGATCCGTACAGACAAAGACCAGCTATGGATGAACTTCTAAACGCTTTGGAGCCCAGATTTGATAAACAACCCTCTTGCTTATTAGGAGACAGTCCCTTCTATCTCACTCATGTTTAGGAAACTAAGACACTTTGTACAGTGAAGTATTTCCAATGAACAAAACAAGCCTATGTGTAGAAGTTACTCACCCCCTCAAGACATTCTCAAGACAACTGACCAACTAACTGAGGTTAGACAGTGTGCTAAGGTAAGCAAAATTCTACTATTAAGTTTCTATTATGTACAAGTATTTTTCATCTTGCTTCCCTGTGCCAGGACTCACCCAGTGGCTAGCAATGATCTCAGCACAGTAGTTGAGGAGTGTGCTGGCACTGAGCTCCTCAGCAGTCTGATAGAAACGGATGCAGTTCCTGACATTAACGAGTGACATAACTCCTTTTTCACATCTGTCAGAACAGGAAAGCCAGTGGTCAGTAATCAAAAAGCCTGACTTAAATCACTCTCCTATTTTGCAACAGAGTCCCAATACTCTTTTTCATAAATACCGGTAGAATATGGCATGAGCTTGCTTTACTAGAAGGCTAAACTGCATAAACATACTTTCATCAGCAGCCCTAGAAGACACCTTCTCTAAGAGCAGACTTCTATCAGAATCCACCTAGCCAAGGTCCCATGGTAACACCACACTGCAGGAGTCTGCAAGGAGAGGTCCATCCCAGTTCTCCCAAGGGTACAAACTGCAGTTCAGTCACTGCTATGAAGTAGGAAAGTGCACTACAGCCATCACAAGCAGGGGCTGTTGGGGTTGGATATTAGGAAAAATGCCTTCACTGAAAGGGTAGTCAGGGTAGTCAGGCACTGGCACAGGCTGCCCAGGGCAGGGGTGGAGTCACCATCCCTGCAGGGATTGAACAAGTGTGTAGATGTGGCACCTGGGGATATGGTTAATGATGGGTTTGGCAGTGCTGGGCTGTTGACCACTCTATCTTAGTGATCTTATCTTATATCCAGCCTGAACAATTCCATTATTCACTGATTCTACACCTACAAAAACACCTCATAATTATGAATAGCATCCTATACATGGACCTGTCACTGGACTACTATGACCAGAAAACTGCTAAGTTCACAGCACAACATCAGGGCAGCTCTTAGGCTGGTACAAAGCTTGAAGCAGTTTTAGCATTGGCCTTACAGATTTCAACTTTTTCTGGTCAGAACACTTGACAGCAATTTGGTTGCTTCACGTTGAAGGATATAAATCATAGATTATGAATGTCATGTAGTGCCACAAACATCCCTTGGGCACAGGATTATTGTATCAAAGGGTACTTTGACTAAATTGAAGGCTTTGAAGCTGTACAAAACTTGACAAGGTTTCAATTTGTACATTCAAGCTTCTCACTAACTCTAAATGGTTTAGAGCACTCTATAATTCAAGATAACCTAGCCCCTAGTGCCACAGTGTAATCATAGTCTTAGAATGGGAAAGCATCATACTGTTACACTAACCTTATTTCTGAAGAAGATGCACAAGATGCACAGAAGTTACAAAAATTTCACCTGTGCCACTTTAATACTGCAAACTAACTGCCATTGATTCTTCCTAGCATTCTCTAACAATTCCTTTCTTGCAACTCTCCTGAACTTGATGCTATTCTACTGATCTCCTCTCAACACCAGATTAGAGTTATTAGTTTGACTGGGAGAAAAACTGCAAAGTAAACATAAAACCTACAAGAAGCCTGCTACTGTTTAGCACAGTGCTTCATTTCCCCTGATAAAATGAATGACACACTGTATTATTAAAAGCTCAAGACTTTGAAAAAGAGTAGTTTTATCCTATTGCCAGCAGCTATCTTACTTCTATTCAAAAAAGGTTTAATGGTTCAAGCATATTTACTAAGACTCACCTTTCCCTAAGTAGCTGGAGCTGAAATTTATTAGCTAATTTCATGAGCTCTGTCAAGAAGATATCATCTTCCCTTAGCTCAAGTTCATCTGTGTAGATCCACCGCAGCATTGCCATGGTTACCTCTGGGTCAGCATCTGGTACAGGGAGCAACAGGATTAATAAAATACCTAAAAACAATCACCTATCCTAGTAGTTGCTATTCCTTTGACTTCCAAAAGTAACAGCTACCATAAAAAGACAGTCTTGTTTTGAAATTGTACTTAGTTCAAAATGTCAAAATTGGTGAAACTGGTCAGAATTTGAAATGAGGAACAGTGCTGGCACCAAGCAGGAAAACCTCCTTACACTGTGGCACTGTCCAGGATGCAGGGTGCCCTGTAACATCTATGTTACTTCTATGGTGTTGCCCTGCTACACCAACAGTGCATATTGAGGGGCCCTTATAAAGTCCTTGGTCCCTCATATATGGCCTAATGCACATGCAAACCTGACAAGAGCAAAGCCCCTTTTAAATTTAGCAGCCATATGTTATGAACTGCTGCATTCTAACAAAGGTACTTACACCTTGTTACACTTTGGTAATGACTACAAAGCACTTCAAACTGCTGGTAGCCATTTCTTGGAAAAGTGCAAAAGGGCCAGTTGAAGGGAGCTAGTTAGATTTCAGGTCTTTACAAGACTCATCACAAACAGAAAAAAACAGAAAAATCACACCATGGCACACTGCACAAGCCCAGCAGCGAAGGACCTCAGTCACCCACTCCCAATAAAAATTATTATCCATTTTACAAGGATGTAGATAAGAATAAATTTAGAAGATCAATCAACTACAGCAGAAATACAACTCATTTAAAAAAATCAACCTTAGTCCTTTAAGCTGTTTTGTTCTTTAAAAAAAACTGAATTAAAAATCTTAAGGACACTGAAATACCCATGCTAAAACCTCTCCTTTAGATGGAGGGTTGGCCCAGATTATCTGCAGAGTAGTAGCAGTACTTGGCATGCAGACTGCCTCCAAGGAATCACAAGGTTTTAGTAAGACAAGTATTTTTTTCCCAAACTCAAAGCAATCAGAAAGCCTACTTGAGATGTACTATCAGCTCTGCCTTGGCAGAGGTAAGAGTGCATTTTCTCCCTCTCAATAAGAGAACATGTGTTCATCTCTTTTCTACTCTTTTAAAGATTAGAAAATTCTACAGATTACATGAACTCTAAAAGCGTTCAATCTCAAATGCTGCCTGCATTCTGAAGATAAGATTCAGACAATCTTTGCTTGCAAATTCTTAAGAGAACCCCTTAAGAAAACCACTTCCAGGGAACAGTTTGTTTCTTGCTCCAGCTACTTTCTAAGCTAATCCCTGTGCCATTTATCAATTTTTTTAAAAATCAATAATGCAATTTTACAGTGGAAAGTATCATTTACTGGCATATATTTAAGCAGTGTTTGCATTGTTAAACATGTAAGACTGCAGTTACATTTGAGATCCTCAGACTAGCTTAGATGTGGAGTTAGAAATGCTTCGGACTGCCACTTGTAGCAACACTACAATTAACATAAGAGCTTTTTAGTAATAATTTTTGTTAGCACAGCACTCAAGTTTCAAAACTCCTTGGCACCTATTTTCTTGTGGCTGCAGAAAGATCTACAAATCATGTAGCAAGGAAGCCCATGCTGTCCCATAAAATCAGCTTGCTGTGACTTGCTACTTGCCAGTTTGTCTGCACTTAGAATTCATGATAAGATTAAGTGCAGAACCTGAAGCCAATGCTTGATATTCAACATGCCAGTCAGCAAGCCTGCTTCATACCTGATTTTACTGCTCACAAATTAATTGTATAAGGCTCTCCTACACTGTTCAGTACAGAAAAGCCTGTTGAGAGGTTCAATCTGCAGAAGCACTGCCCAGTGTAAGTACATGCAAGAAACAGCTACAACGCAACATTCATGTAGAAGATGGTCTTTTAGAAAACTTCTCTTCCTCACCTGTTTTACAAAGATAGGCAAAGTAAACTATTTCAGTAATGCATCAGTACTTGCATTCACTTCCCACACACACTATGTTAACAAGCAGCAAGGTATTTCCATGACACGCTTCAGAGAAATTATGCACACTACCTCAAAAAGCCCTGTCCTTCCTCAAAAAGGAAGAAGTCAAGCTCCTCCATATAGATTTGTTTTTCATTATGCTTAGTTGACTCTAGAAAAGACAAACAGGCCACCAATCTCAACTCCTGTTTGTTAAAGAGAAAGAAGGCAAGTTATTGATTTAACTACCACTAGCACAGTTCACAAGCTCACTACTCTTCAGAGAGAAAGCTTGGTAATCAACAGATTAAGCACCACCTTCAGTGGACAGCACTAGACTGAAAAGCACTTAAGTAACCTTCTCCCAACAGGCCCTTTCACAAGTCACCCTAAAGACAACTGAGGCATCACATTACTCAGCAGTGACTGACCTGACAGATCCAGCTCCTCTGTTGAGGCAAGGTTGGCAAGACTCCACGTATCGCTGCGTGCCGCCAAGACAAATTTGTGAGCACTGATGTGCTTGTCCCCAACCTTTATCTTCAGATCACTGGAACAAGAAAAAAGCACAAACACGTATCATGCAGACTTCTCCTGCACTTAGGTATGTATAGATTCAGCATCTCCACAATATCTATGTCTGGGTATGTTGTTTGAGACATTAAAACACAGTTGGTTAAATAGAACACGTTGTGAAATGACAATTCCTATTTTTCTATGGAGAAATACAATGAGTCATTAATATTTCAAGTGCTTGGTTGGGTTTGGTTTTTTAAACCATTTCAGAATAAACAGCAAGAGAACTATTGTAGAAATTAGGAAAAGCCAACCATCTTGAAGTTAAACATTTATGTCACCGTGTCCATACTAATACTGTCAGCTAAGCACCACCAATGCTTTCAGGCAAGACCAGCAAGAGAACAATGCTGTTTGACAGTAGTCTGAGTGCAAGGCAGAATCCCCAGCTCCCAGGAGACCAGCTGTCAAGAACACCCATTTCATCCTGACCCTTTACACCAGGTTATCCACTGCAGTTAGAAAACACTTGCCCTTATTTTGACATCCCATGGCTTGCAAATGTTCTGACTGTGTAGGTGTGCTTTCCAGACCATTTTCCAAATCAAAGCACTGCTGTAAACTACAGCACAACACAGAGATGTTATTTAATGAAACCTGCACTGGGACCTGCTACCTTTCTCATTCTGCTGTATGTAGGCCCTTTTAGACAACTATTCAATGCCTTTAAAGCTAAGAAGCTGAACAGAAATAAAGAGCTCCAACTCTTCTCACATAACCTACCTATAAATCTTTTACCCAGCAGCCTACAGTAAATTCTTGCAGGCACAGAGCCTCTTCTCAGGCAGGGCTCATGAAGGGATGCTGGTGCAAGGAAATTTTAACTAAAATAGACTTTCCCTCACATGACTAAACTCCTTTTTTACACTGGCACTGCTTTCAGTAACAGCAAAGAAACTGATAAATGTAACTGTGTCAGAACCTAATCAGCTCAGGGATCTAGATATGGAAGGGATCCTTAGTGTGCCTATGGAAAAAAAGCTATTAACCATGATTTTGCCTTGAGATTCAAAAATACAGTGTATCACTAAGTCAGATACATCACTAATACGACCAGACAAGCCAACTTAATCAGGCTTCTTCACACACAACAGGAATACAGAACTTAAAATGTTTCAGGACAAAGCCTTTCAAGAAAGGAACAATTTTTCAAGACTCATTGTGTAATTCATCCATCAGCTAAGTATGGTTCAGTTCAAAACTCCTGTTCAAAAGGAGCTTTACTGCTGACAGTGACCATGGTTAGTTTTCTCTGAACTTGTCTGAGAGAGACAAACTTCTGCTTAGAGCTCTCAGTTCAAGAACTGGATTCAGTATGCCACAACCTTAGCATGCTCTTCCATCTACAGCTGCAACTCAGGACCCTATTCACACCCAGCAGCAAAGAATTTTCCTTGTCTAAGACTAGGACCCAGTGCAGTCAATAAAACCAAAGGTTCCTGTAATTCCCCTTTGCCCAGAGGGGAATTCCTTACCTGTACTGCTCCTGCTGATAGAGCTCAGCTACAATGGCAAGAAGTCGACTGATGAAGGTGTCACTGGCATTGTCCTGGTTGGCCTCCACAGCCAGAACGTTGCACCTCCTTTCTGTATCAACAAGTTTCTTCTGCAGCTTCACGTACTCCTGGCGGAGGAGCATCAGGTGCTTTTCCAGCTTGGCCACCTCCTCTGCAAGGCACACAGTGTTACTACAAGGTTGAAACATGCACACCTTCTGCACCTGAGGGTAACTTAACCCTCAGATTACACATGTTGTTTAATTACAACACTTCAAGGAGAGTCTCTCCTCCTTCCAAATACCTGAGCATCTCACTCCCGGTATTAAACCTTCTATTTTGTGTCATTTTCCTAAACACGTTGAAAAATCATAACACAGTGATAAAAACCACTTACAAAGAAAGTTCTGAATTCTGTTTGGTCAGGAATACCATAAAGTTCCTAAAGCCATGGGAGTCCACTTCTGTGGGAATTATGGTGGGGCAGAGGACTAAGTCTTCGGTTTTTACCCATTTTTTCAGCCTAGTTAAGATGCTGTTTGACTTTACAGCTGATACTTAATCCCCAAGTGAGCATTAGAACAGTTGTTGATGGACCATATCTACCTCAGAGTATTTAACTGACCTCTTTAGAACTCCTCAACCTGTCAACTAAGAAATTCCCCAAAAACCAGCCACATTGGAGAACAGATTGCCCCTAGAATCCAGGTGCTAAAGGCCAGTCACAAGTATATAAAGCTACTTCCTGCAGGCACTCCACTGGTAAGGCATCACAGATGGAGTCAAGTCCATGATGGTTATTTCAGTTCAGGATCAGAGAAGTGACAGCACCTGGGAATCTGATCCTTGAACAGGTATTTCCATCCCACTGCAGAACCCACCTTTCCACCACACTTAACTGGTCACTCCACAACACACTGGGGTAAGTTTTTCAGTGAACTCAACCCAGGCCACCTCTATGAAAAACCTCTACACTTCACTGCTGGAAGGAAACATCTGTACAGGTATTTAAAATCAATCCAATTTATGAGTGGTTATTTATGGATTAGTTGCAAAAACACTATGTTTACTATTAATCACAGTGCTTCATTTGTTTCCCCTATCTTTAAGTTGATTTTTCCACTAAGGCCAAATACCAAACCAGTCCTAAAACAGGAGGGGGCAGGGAGGATAAATGTTGAAGCTACTCAGTGATTTTAGGTGAGAAAGTTCCTACAAGATTACTCCCTACTAGGCAGGAATTCATATTTCAATGACTTCTCTAAAATATTTACAAAATATCACTAGTACAAACAATGAGAAACTGTTTGATCAGTGTTTTCTTCTTGCTTCTGTAGAAAAGTTCAACAGCACAGCTGACCTTGGCCATGCTCTGACACAGGTCCCCAGGGCAGAGCATCAGTCTGCCTCTGCTGCAGACAGAACACCTTGTTTAGCCTGTCCTCTACGGAGCCTGCAGCAAATGCTTCCTCACGTCTTTTCATGCAGCAACTACTCTAACGGATAAACAAGAGGCAACATATCCCATTTTATTTTTCAGTTAATACTACATCAGCAGGTTTGGCAGGTACTTCCTTCAACAGCCTTTTTCTTAGCTTCATCCTTTAAAATTTCATAGATACCATCTCCTTAGGATACCTTTCTTTTTCTACTGAAATATACTCTGATTTCAGAATTGTGCCATCAGCACCACACCAAGCCTCAAGGAGGGTTTGAAATCCTGCTGTGGTCAGTCCTTCTATGTGAAGATGAATGCAGTTTTGGTGTTCTCAGAACTAGAAGGACATGTCCCTTGAGCAAGTACTCCTTCCTCATTTCTCCTTAAGGACAGTGTTGGGGAAACAAAGCAAGTCCTTCAGTTACAGCATGGAGAACAGGAGTCTCACAGGAACCCAGAATAAAAGACAATGAGAACTGCACCAAAAATGAGTATATGAACAGCACCACTGTTCATCCAGTGAGATTTTTAGATGGCATGCAAATTCAAATGCTAGGAGTAAGAAGTTGCCTAATGAAGCTCATTGCATGGACCACCTTACAGAAATACTGCATCTTCCAGTCAAACCAAAGGACTGCAGAGGTGGGAATAAAGAATTCATACCAAAGGCTATGTGGTAAACCCTGTCATTTTACCAAAGTCAGCTCACTAGCTCCAAATTAGCCTGAAATCACCAGGATACAATGCAAAACAACCTTAAACCCCCAAACAGCAGTAACTGAAGCTTTGTGCATGACCAATAGTCCAGCTAGTTACTGCTGCTTGCAGGGCAATCCCAGACAATCCCTACTAGCAGTGAAAGTAGCTCAAAGAACCAAAGCTTTGAGAACTCTTGTTTTCAGATTGACACCATATGCCTCCTGCAAACTCAGTGAGAACGACTGATAGGTATTTGCTTACTGCACCAATTACAAGAATTGTAAAATGAAGAGTTTCTCTTATTCTACATGACAACCTCCACTAGTGTAGTAGCTGCACTTGAGGACAGTACTTGATCTTACAGCACATTTTAAATACGCATTCAAGCCAGTTCTCAATGTCCAATTAAACAACATTTACAGCACAAGAGCAAAGCCTCAGTTTTCCCTATAACCTGCTCACATAAAGAGTGAGCAGATAAAATGCACAATTACTGCAGGCACACACACACTTAATGATGGTCCTTAGCCTCAAGACACTGAGAACAGGCTCAGTAAGGTACCAGTAAGCCTCTGACTGAACAGCAATCCAAACACCTCAGTGAAGAGGATGCCTGAGTTCAGCAGAGCAGAAAACACAAAATGCCTTTTCTTCTGAGCCACAGTCCAGGTAAGTAAGAGCAGCTTTTGTTAACAGCTTTCTGGTAGACTGATCAGCACCTCATGAACTGGCAGAAGTTTCTATTCCATATCAAAGACTTTGAAGAGGATTTCAAGAAAGGCTACTGTCATTTTCTTATAAGAGAAAGCCCAGAAGTACTCAGGTGCAAACAGATAGCTGAATGCAAACAGGGAGGCAAAAGGCAATGAGACAGATAGCACTTATCAAAAATTAGAGGGAAGATCTAGTGGAACCCATCACACAGCCCACTTTACCCATCAAAAGCACTCCCAGATGCCACACAGAAAAACTTTGTTTACTTATAAGGTGGACCTGAAGTACTTCAGAAAACCAAATTATTTCCTTACCCCCTCCACTGCTCCACACTGTGACCCTTATCTCCCCAAGGACATACAAGTCACTGCTTTCTTGCTCCTCCTCACTTTTGCATACTTTTGATCTTTACCCTGCCACCACACCAATGCTCTACAGCTACTGCTTCTTTACACTCAAGCATTAATCCAACAGTTCTTACCCATGCCTGCATGTAAACCTCTGGTATTAGCAGTACAGTACCCAGAAATTACAAATGCCAGCTTGGCTCTTGTCTTACTAAGACATTCAATCAATCTGCAGCTAGCAAGTGTAATAAATCTGATGCAGGATTTTTCTAGACAGAGGCAACACTTCATTATGAGAAAAAGCATTTGGCTTCTGAGCTAATAACCACAATTTGACAAAGCTCCCTTCCTTTATAGGCCTTCATTTCTCAGCTGACTCAGCTGTAGCTCTTAACAAGAAAAGTGTGGCTGCAGGTAGGTACCTCCTTTGCAGGGACAAAATGAGCCCCTCTTCCAACACATCCTGAGGAACTGAGAAGGGTGACAACTCCAGCTTGCTATTCCTGTTCACACAGGAACATTCATTGGTCACATGCTTTTTTTCGGCCAAAAGATCAGAGAATTACTTAAGTCAGGGAAGAATCTCTGAGAAGTACAGATAGTCTGAAACAGGGCTTGCTTGTATCAGCTGCTGGTTAAGAGCCTCACATCCTTGAGGGTCTCACTGGGGAAAGTTTCACTTCCTGAAGCCAACCTGGACATCTAAAGCTCTCCAGAACCGGGGCAGCAAGGCTTAAAAGCAAGTATAAGAGACTGGTCAGCTAAATACAAAGCAGTGGTACTCCAGCACACAAGAAGTTAGGCATTCCTCTAATGATTTATCAAACCAGCTTGACTGCAGCATCCTCTCAAGCTGATGCATGCCAGTCCACCAGCATATGTTTCATCTTAATCAATATTCTACAAGCGTTCCTAAAATTTCTCCACTGTCCAAGAGCTGCACTTCAAGAATTGAAGGCTCTGTTTTCACGACTATAGCTTCATTTCCTTTGTAACTTGGAGTATTTTAACTCCGTTTGCCCACTCAGTTTCCTCCAAGAAAAAGAGGAAGCTTATCTTGCAGGAAAGAGTAGAACTGTAAAAATCCAAGCGTTTTTATTTCAAATCCCATTAGGTTAAATTAATTTGAATGGTGTAATTGACAGCCTTCAGGCAAAACAGCAGCACTCCAGGAGCTCTGCAGATCTCACCCGAGCCTGACAAAAGCACTCCGGCACAAGTGACCGGGAGGCTGCAGCACAGGCAGCCCGCCCTGCTCCAGGGAAAGCCGCCGCCCGCGGCGCCTCGGGCAGGGCACGCCAGGATGAGATCCCGGACGGCCCCGGGATGAGCCCCACGAGCCGGGCGGGAGCCCCTGCGGCCCCGCCTGACACACCGCCTGCGGGGACGGGTCGGCGGGACGTCCCGGCCAGCTCCCACCGCCCACGGCCACCCCAACGCCCCGCCTGAGAGGCAAAGCCGCCCGCGCCAGGCCGGCCCCGCCCGGGGTGTCCGCCCGCGGCCCCCGCCATCTCCCGCTCACCTCGGGGGCGGCGCGCCCCACCCTCCGCGGGCGGGGCCGAGCCCGTCCCGCACGGGAGAGCGGCGGGAGCCGCACACTGCAATGCCCCGCGAGCAGCCGAGACCCCCGGTCCCCGCGACCCCCGGCCCCGCCCGGCCCCTCACCCGGGCTCCCCCCTCACCTTCCGCCATGTTGGCTCCGGCGCCGCAACTCTCGCGAGACCGCTGTGCTCTGGCACTGGGGAGGGCGGCGGCTCTCGCGAGAGCAACGCGATAGCGCCGCCACCGGCCGCGCCGCTGGGAGCGAGCCGCTGGCTCCGCGTCATCCGGATTTCTCCCGAGTTATCCCGCCTTCTTCCGCGTTATCCCGCCTTCTCCCGAGTTATCCCGCCTTCTCCCGAGTTATCCCGCCTTCTCCCGCGTTATCCCGCCTTCTTCCGCGTTATCCCGCCTTCTTCCGCGTTATCCCGCCTTCTCCCGCGTTATCCCGCCTTCTCCCGAGTTATACCGCGGTGTCCGGCGTTCGCTCTCCCCCGCTCGGCCGGCACCGACAGCCGGCTGGCGGCCCGGCACAGCCCTTTCCCTTCCGTCCCGTCCCGCAGTGCGCGGCCCGGTGTAGCTACCCCGGGGGAAGGCACCCGGTGATCCCGGCCGGAGCGCTGGGCTGGCGGTGAACAGCAAGGCGGCGACTGGCACGGCTGGGGAACGCTGGAAAAAAACCACCCAGCAGCGGCACAAACGCACCTGTGCATCACCTCCGTTCACCTGGCCCAGGAAATCACCGTCCTGCGCCGCCCTGAGCCCGGAAAGCACCTTCTGCCCAGGCAGTGCCTGCACGGCTGCAGGAACCAGCGTGTTCGGGGCGTGGGGGCTCCTCGTCACTTCAATTCCTGCTTTTGTTTTAGAGCCAACAATCTGTGCCCCCTGGCTACTGCAGTGGTGCCTGGTGGGTGAAAAGCAGTTGCAAGTCGACAGGCAATGACCAAGTACCAATAAGAGGATAATTTTTCCAGCCCCGTATACAGCTGCCCCCTCGGCTGTTGTCCTTGCTCAGTATTGTTTAGATGCAACAGAAACGCCAAATACTCGATGCTGGTCCAACAGCAAATTTGGTGCTTGCTTTGAGGAGCAACTTTTAATTAAACGTTTGAAGACTTTATGCACAGTATTATTTTACAGACTTAATTTTTTTCTGGACTCCACCTTGAAGTGACCTTCTAGAAGTTGCTCTGCATCGTATTTATTTTGGTGTTGGATAAAACAGCAAATCCAGAGCTGGGCCCGGGAGGGCCACAGACTGTAGTTTTCTAGATATACCATGAAACAACCCGTCTCATTTTGCACAGCTTGATGACAGCTATGTATGACATTGCTGTGTAGCAAACTACCCACTGCTTATGGTGCTACTATTGATCCTCTGAGCAACTGTGATTTACTTTAATTTCTCAGTAACAACAGGGATCAGATTTCAAACCACTGCTATGTTTTGCATCAAGGGAGTTGTAATCTCCTCTGGAGATGTGTCTGGGCAGGAAGCTGTTGTATGACAGTCTCTCTAAACCTCAAGCAGCTTCTGCTTTGGTTTAGAATCACTCGTGCTGCTTCTGAAGGGACTCATGCTGTGCTGCTCTGTGTGCAGTGATGGCACTGCACCAAGAGCAGTGCACCAGATGGTACAGACACAGTGGATTCCACCCCACATCGGCCTACTGAAGCCCAAAATATACTTCTAATCACTTCAGACTTCATGTGCTCTGCTTATTGATCATCCCAGGTCAGTGTTTTCAGGCATTGCAGCAGAAGGCATTTTAGAGTGACAGCTGGGAGTCCTGAGTTTTAGGGATCTTCTCTGATACAGCATGGAGAAATAAAAAAAAAAGGAGTTAAGATGGCCACACTAGTTAGACATCCATTATTATTTGAGGGTTTGCATTTTCTCCCAGTGATGCAGTGATATCTGGAATTAAGGACAAACCATGTTGGGGCAAAAATCAGCTCAAACCCTCAGCCAGGATAACAAACCCCTGGAGAACCTACAATGTCAACTGAGCAGCCAGGATGCAAAGAGCCTGCATGAACCAAATCAGATATAAAGTCTTACTACCAGAAAAACCAAGGAATGCTGTTTTACTTCCTTGTTCACCAAGAATCCTCATACTACTTGTCAATACTTGCAGCTCCTCAGTGGTGTTTGTATCCGGTTTTATCATTAACAGCTTTCCATCAGTGACCCTTTCAGTGCAGGGCAGGAACAAAGAACCAACTGTGATCACAGAAAGTGAAATAGGCCATTTCCTTGCCTGCCAGAGGCTTCCTACAACCTGGACACTTGGCACAGACCCTGAGCTGCCTCTTTCATTCAGTCACTGGGCATTAACCATACCTGCAGCTTGTAGATCTTAACAGCATCCCATGGTAACACTCCTCCCTGGGTCAGGTGGGATCACAAACCATCTGGGTAAGCCAAACATATCTGTATTTACAAAGAGGGGAATGAGCAGTGCTGTGGAATTCCCAGTTCTTCCATACCACTGAAGCAAGACAAACATTTCCAGGCCTACCACCCTAAAGAACAAACAAGCAGCAATTCTGGAGAGCTTACACATCAAGCTTTGAACCATTTTGTGAAATTACAGGTGAGTCTGTGGTGAAGTGTGTTACTTTGTAAGACAAAACAGAGCCCGCTGCTGAACTTGCTGAAAGCAGCAAGTACCTTGAACTGCCTCAGTTCTAGATACACTGTGGAAAATGAAAAGGAAGGGCAGCCTGTGGGGGAGTAAGTCCATTGCTAGGTTTAAGAAGACCAGCTTTTTTCCAGTCTTTTCTTTAATGGAAAGAATGACACTATGCCACTAAAATTCTGCACAGTCCCAACTTCAAGCGGAAAAGGGCAGTCAGGTGATGGGAAAGAAACCTGCTCTGAAGACCTTTTGGACATGTGCTCCAAAGGAACTCAAATCAACTCTGGTGTCTGGGGGATTAAGTACTGCATGCACCTGCCTAGCTGCAAGAGCAGCCTAGCCCTTTAAAAGCAAATTCAATTAATGATTTCACAACATAATTCATTTCCAAATATGTAAATATAGATATTAAACATACCTGTTTATCTCAATCCCCTGTAGGAGGAAGTACTACCTTTCCCTGTAAGCCTTCTTATGCTAACTGCCTTTTTGTCCCCAAGGGCTGCCTTGCCTCTAACAGTTGTCACCTCCTTCCACACCAGCCCCCCTCACCAAACCTGCAATATGTGCCTTTCAGCATAGGCATGTTGCATAGCAACATAAAATGAAGTCCAGCTAGCAACTTAGGACTGAAGGCTTCTTAAAAGCTGACTCTGACTTTGGAATTCTTGATTTATTAGTGGGTTATGCTCTGCTGTGGTAAGAAAAGAGTTGAGTACTTTCAAGTTCTTCTCTAAAGTTTCTTTGGTCAAAGGCTTGAAAACTCTTGTGAGCAGATACTCTGAGATTAGTATTTGCTCACTAGAGGGCCAAAGATGGTTACAACAGGGATAAAGTTGTGTGCTTTGTTTGCTCTTTCCTTATTCAAGATGAAGCACAGCATGTCCAATTCCTCAAGTGTTTGCTAGTGTTGTGTTGATGATGATGATGATGTTCAGGTAAGTTGTGCTCCAGCTACAGGTATCCTTCTTCCTGCAATACTCAAGACAGCCAGTTTGACACATTATTATTGGAAAAAATTATATTTTGGAAGAACTCACTACAGAAGGTGACAGAATTCCAAAAATCAAATTACATGAAAATATACATCGCCATTTTCTTTGTACATTAGGTGAGGAAAACTCTGAAGTAAAAGGCAAAGCAGATGAAGGGCCACAGGAGAGAGTAAAGGAGGGAAACTATTTTTGATACCAAACCCAGAAGTTAGTTATTTGAAAGCCTACAGATGTGCATGCTTGAACTCAACCTTGAGAAAAAACAAGCCTCCCCCACACACATCCCACCCCACAAACAGGCAATGAAAAAGGCAAACCAAAACATTTCACCCATAAAAAGCAGCTCAGTCTTATCTTGGACTAACTTAGTCAACCAAACTTCCAAGTGAAAGCACTCAAGTCCTTGGAAGTTAAAAATCCATCAGGCTGCTCAAGGGTGCTCCATGGCCAGTTTTATTGCTATACCAAATTCAAGAAAGATGAATAATTGGGTTTTAAAACAGGGTGTGAAGAAAAAAAAGCACCTTTGAGACTACAAAGGTCATAAAAGAAGACACAAGTAATTGATAGCAAATCCTTTCAGGGTTTAATCAGGAGAATTTTAAGTTCTGATGGGGCAAATAAAAGGGACCACATTTCCAAAAACAAAAACAAAACAAAACAAAAAAAAAACAAAAAAAAACCAAAAAAAACCCAAAAACAAACAAACAAAAAAAACCCAAAAAAAAACCAAACCAAAACAACAACAAAAAAAACAACAAAAAAAACCAACAACAACAAAAAAAAAGGAGATACTAAACTTTAATAAGCAAGAAATTTTAATTAAGCCTCGGTGGGTCAAAGGAAAATTAAAGTGGGAGGGAAAAAAAAAACAAAACAAAAAACCCAACTCAGTATCCTAATTGGTTTTGACATGCTTCACAAGTTGCTGTTTGTTTTTTGTTTTTTTTTTTTTGCTTTTTTTTAACTCAGGAAACAATGAACAGGGAGAGAAAAAAACCTGCTAAAATCTTTAGAATTTACACAATTCTATCCCTAACTACAGACAGCATTATTTGGTACAATGTGTATTTGTGGATGTACATGAACAGTATATATATTATCCGGATCATGTTGTGCTATGTACACATCTTTACAATTCTTCCTGAAGGTTAAAGCAGTTCATTAGATTTCAAAATGCGTAATCATCTTGTGTTGGCACTTGTTAGGCTCTTGTCAGCATTGATAACTGGCATGTTTTTATTGCAGCCCAGTTCCAGCCAGTGTTTGCCAACTTGTAACAACAGAAGTCCAGCAATAGGTGGGTAGAGTGCAGGAAAAAAAACAGTGCCATGTTTCTCAATTGGAGACCTGTAAAGAAATCACAGGTATTAAAATAAAACCCCTCCTCATCCTCAATTATTTTCAAGATGTTAATTAGTTTTTCAAGCTCAAGAAGATAACTATTTCTTGTTCAAGAGCTTCACATACCTCTGAACAGAAGATGGATAAATCCAAACTCATCACCTGAGAAAGACTGGAGTTAGTTCAGCACAGTGTGTATCCAAGCTCAATTATCAGACATTCTGGCTCCTGTAACTCGTGTTGCTTGTTGAGTGCACAGTGTGCAAAGCTTTGATTATTCACACATAGGGCTAAACACTGCAGATTCATCACTGAAAAGTCTGTGCATTACTTACTGTGAACAGTAGGTACAAATGGCACAGCAGTGCTTAGCAAGCCCTGACACCACAGCTCCCAGTCACACTGGGCTGGTTTGAAACCAGCCGTGGCCCCTTCTCATCCAATTCCCTGCCCAGCGCTCGCTTGGGAGGAGTCACCAGACTTAGAAAAGCTTTTGCCTTCCAAAAAAGCAACACAGCCAATTACTTAAAATATTTGTCAAGAGCATTGTTTCACTATAGCTAAGTTCAACATGGCAACAGAGCTGAGGTTAGTTAAGGATACTCTGGAGTGTTACTCACAGTTACTCCCTTTCTCCAAGACAGGAAAAAAAAAGTCAGCTGCATTAACAATTCCTGCACTCCAGTCATAGGCAGTTGTACAAGACTTTCTGTTCCTTTGCTTAGTCTTTTGATGACTATTAAACATTTTTCATGCTTAATCCGTACTGGAAAAAGTTCCTTTCAATCAAAGCATTTCTGCAAAGAGGGACTGCAGAATGAATTTGTCACAGATGGAACCTTCCCCCAACCCCCCCAGCCCCCCAGTGTTTACAAAAGGGTAACAAAGGAACTCTCTCCTGTACAACTAATTAAAAAATCTACCCAGCAGAAGAATGTAGTAAGCTGCTCTGGTTCAGTCAGTACAACCCCACTGAACTACATACAGTGCCATATTTCTATCCCTGTGAATTATGTATGCTGTAGATAACCAGTAAATATGGTTTTGGGGTTTGCCAGTCAAATGGGTCAGAGCAGTTTATTTGCCAAACCAACCATTAAGAAAAGGCAGTTTCAACATGAAGTTCTTTTTTGCTTTGAAAAGCAAGAGTGGGAAATTATTAGCTCATGGAGGAAGTTTTTCCTTGGCATACCCAAGATAAAGTGACCAAAGGCCAGGGATTTAAGGGCCATGCTTTAATACAGAGCTTTCTACAAGAGGTTATTATATAAAAAAAAAAAGAGTCCCATTAAAACTGAGATGGGATTGTATAAATTAGTGTAAGTATCTTGAGTCAGAAGCTCTTTTAACAGGGTGGCAACAAATGCAAATATCACATCAGCCACTCTCAGGTCAAAACTTGTCCAAGCTCTCAGATATGCCACAGTTCAGTTTCCAAGCAGAACACAGCTGTTTTTATGAAGCTGTTCCCAAGCCTTCCTCACTAAAGATGTTTTTTGGGCTGCTGAAGAGAACACCACCTTTCTTGATATTATTGATGGTTAACATCTCAATTTGACACTTTCTGCTGTGCCAGGAGACTTTTTGTTAAAACTCCCATAGATACCTGAAACAAACCCTTCTCAGTGGCTCCTGACAACCTCACTGAAGTCTCATTTAACTCCTACGTGCAACGTGCCACCAACATCTGCAAGATAATCTGCAACTCCTGAGATAACAAGACTTTTAAGATGCTTCTAAGATTCTAAAAAGTGTTCTTCACAATAATGAATATCAAGGAATTATCACCCCCTTCTATTACAGCTCCAGTAAACTCTAAGTGCCATTAATAAAGCCGGATGAATTCTGATAAAGAGAAGTGCAACTTCTGAACAGCATAAAACACAAGAATACAAGAGAAGTCCCCCAATTTTGGCAGAACAGGCTGTCAAGTGCATTTAAATTCTTTTAGTCTTTAGTACTGCATACAGCCAAAGAGCTCCACTGAGATCATGCAGCTGAGAAGAAAGGTTTGGGGGTTTCTTTTTGCTTTTGAGGGGGAGAAAAATAGTTCAGCAACACGCAAGCAGGAAATCCTTAACTCAGGTAACTGTCTTGTCTTGAGAAGGATACTTACCCTGAAAAAAGTGAAGCTACTAGCTGCTGAATAAGTGTCACTCAAAAGCAGTTTCTTGGCTTTTTCTTACACAGCGGGCAACTTTTCTTTTAAATTCTCCATTTCTGTCTTCTCTCCATTCTTTCTGTAATTGAATAGACAGCTTTCAGATGTCAGTCCTATAACAAGGAGTTGTACAAGCTCTAGGAAGACTCTTGGTGTTTATGTTTGCAGACATTAGCCATCTAGTTAATACCTAAATTTGCTTACAATCATTGAGCTACTCACTGAAAACCTGTGATATTCAGAACTTTTGAAAGTTTGCTGTGGGTTTCTGTGCCAGCTGCTCACAAGACAGTGAGGATGTGATTTTCCCCTTGGATTTTAGGCACGCTCCAAGACTAACCTGGTGGCTTAGTATTTCACATTGTCTGTGGTAAAAACTATTTGCTTCAGCCTGCAAAGTAGCAGCAAACTCGACCTGTAGACCACAAGCTGTTATGTGTTAGAGATAGTGTCTTTAACTGCAGTGGTGAAAAAGGTACGCAGGTACTGTGGAGCTGTACTTACTCTGAGAATTTTTTTTTAAGACCATTTCAGTTCCCTTCAATCTAGCCAGGACACTCCAGGACAGAAATACAGAAGTCACAGTATGTAGAAGAGGCACAGCAGTGTCCTTCAAAAGCAAGCACCTCCTAGTTAGATAGGTCTGTAAGATATTAGCTCTGTGAGAAAGACCTTAGGAGAATACTCAGCTCACCTACAGGGCTGGCTGGTCTCTGTGACAGGGATCTGATTTCAGAACTGCGGAGATGAAGAGCCAAGATAAAGATGAGCAGGAAGATAAGTAAGAGGGAAGTATGAACCCAGAGATGCACACCATCAAGGTATCACAAAAACCTACTGAGAAAGGGCAGCCAGGTTTTTTTTGTGCCAGGCTCACAACGAGCTCAGATGAAAGCACAGGAGCATCAGGTGTGGTTATTAAGATTGATGTGCTGGGTTACTGCCTTCCAGTCAGAAGTGGTGGGGAAAACAAAGAACCCCTTATTTAATGAAGTTCCACAGTTCTTAGTTTCTGATACAAGCAATATATTCTTACTGCAGGGGTGAGGGAAGGTGTTCAAAAACCCCACGTTGTTTCACCTGAGGCAATCTAGCACAGATTCACCCACTTGGGGTGAAGGTTGTAGTGCATTTGAGTAATAAATGGCATACTCTAACACTCATCACCTCCAAGCTCACTTAAACCATCAGCACACTGGAGAGTCCAGCATGTCTTAACTTTCCTGTCAAAGCACAAGTAAGGCTACTAATTCATTTGTTCTTTTTCAGCAATTAATGCAGCAAACATTTGGTTCCTTGGACTGGGACACAGGACAGCTTACACAAGATGGTTTAAGGCCAAGAAAAGCATTGAATTTGTGCCCTCTGAGCTTCAGAGCCTTAGTTTTTGTTTCTACTTTTTATATTTGTCGTTCTATGAATTGTTCAGATTTGAATAGCAAGCAAAGTTCCTAATTTGACAGCTGAAATCTCAAAAAATTTAATTTTAGGTCATGAACTGTTATATTTGCATTTCAAAATATCTGTTCAGGTTCCTGACCCTCATTTTTCTCCCACTCCAAGAGACAGTACTCCAACTCACATAGTTCATTTTTCCTGAAAGCAGGTATATCCCCTGCCCTTATAATCCTGTAAACTGCCTGTAACACCTTATTCACTAGATTTACTTAAAAGGAGAAACTAATGACAGCAGACAAAGTATCTTATAGTAACTGCCAAATTTTATTGCTGTAGTAAACACAGGAGCTGCTGATTCTCCATTACCCTCATGAATATATTTTTTGCTAATATGAAGAGATCTACAATCCAGCAGAAGAAGCCAACTGCTCAAGCAGTCAAGTAGCACTTTAAAAGTTGCTTGAAATATGTAATTCTGCAGCCAGAAAAATAGTTTCTAGAATCCAAAGTGATGCCTTCCTACTATCTTCACAGTCAAATTTGAGGGTTTTTTTGTTCTTTCATGCTGGGCTAGAAAAAGCCGTTTTCATTTTTGACATTTTTCCTAAGGCAAAATCATTTTCTGCCTAACTTTCCTAAGGAAAAAAGCAAAGAAATAAAAAACCCACTCCTGAAGTAGTTGTCAGAGTGGGGCACAATATAAAAAAAGTCTGATGTCAGGAAGGTGACAAGCACAGCTAAAACCACATGCTTTCTCCAGGGTTAGGCCAGCTACATTCAACATACAGGAGTTTGTGAAGTGAGGAATTCTAACTGTACTTTTAGGATTTCATTAATAACTTGCTCCTCCCAGTGCTATCAGCAGGAAATGTCCGTATTTCCTGAGTGTCTCTTTCCACCAGTAACGTGATACAAAAAGGTTAAATGAGGAAGTTGTTCACTACAACTTTGTTCTCTGTTTTCTTCCCATTAAATTTGTTCCACATGTCTCTTTCCATGATGATTTTTCAGCAGAGCTCAACCACCTCTGAAAATACTCACAACACAGAAGATCAAAGGCTCCAGGAAGCTACTAAATTCCCATCCACTTTGGGAAGTATAGCTTGGCTGACAGAGCAGGTTAACATTCCTTTACAAAACGCTGCATCTCAAAATTCCAATCTCCTTCTTCCTCACTCCCACAGTTAAAAAGACTAGAACTTCTCTTTTGTGAGAAGACAACACTCACTGCTGAGCTGCAATTCAAGAGCATGTCAGTGTCAGATGGGCAGGGCATGAAGTCTGTTCCCCTATGCCCTTCCAGAACTGAGACTTTTTTTCTCTCCCCACCACAAACATTTCTCAGCCTCACTGTTATATTCTGCTCTAACACAGCTCTTCAAGAGAGCTGATAGCTGTGTTTATACACACACACAGAACAGGCCATGCTCCAGAACACTGTGCTGCATCAAACACTTGCATCTCACTCATGCCTGCAGATTCACCCTGGTCTTTTACTGTAAATCAGATCATTCTTCCTCACTCCTGAGCCAGTCAGTCTAGTCTGGGACAACTCTCCCTGTTGAGCTGAAGATCAGATGCCCAGTAAGTCCTTTGAGTATCTTCTCAGAGCACAGACCTACAGAGTCAAACCTACTGCACTAATCCATGGGACACAGAGTGTTCTACAGAAGTGAAAAAGGCTTCCCAAGGTCAATTAGCAGCTCCATCTAACAACATCACTGCATTTCCCAACACAATGGTAACCTTAGCCTGTGATAGAAAAGGTTCTTCCCAAAGCTACTGTTTGCTAAACTAGAAACAGAACTCCACTGCAAGGTTGAGGCAATTAGCAGACCAAGGAAAATCTTACCGCTGCATCAACATTAGCAGGAGAATCACCATTGGGATCTGCCAGCATAGAAATAACACTAATCATTATAGTTTCCACTGTGTGAATGGGAAGCCAGCGTTCCTCAGGTTTTTCATAGCCGTATTTGTCTTCTCCAGGCTCATGAAGAATTGAAATGCAGACATCACCATTCTTGTCAACTACAAAATAGAACAAGGCATATTTCAGTCATGAACAACGTGCTGGCATTTCTTCAGGACACTCATGGAACTGTTCGTCTTCACTGCAGCTAGTCTGAAACACGTTAGTGAAGACACTTTATAAAGAAGGAAAGTAATTAACTATTGGAGAACTTCAACTGTAATAAACAGGGCTTGGTGGCAGTCTGAGTGTGCCTGGACTCCTGACAGAGAGACAGAGGGCACATGGGAAGAAGGATTCAGTCTAACATCATGCTGCAACTCTCAACACTATTTATTTAGACTTCCACTACAGCTTTTTCTGTTAAGTTCAGCAAACTCGAGAGTGACTTTTTTCCACAGCAACAGCATCAGCTGGGTATTACTGGAACATACTGAAATATGATTTAAACTGCTGGAATTAGAAAGTGCCTGACAAGTACTCTGATATTTCCAGAGCTGAAACTGGCACAGCATTAAAATATTCCCTGTCCTTTTGATGGGAGCACTGTCTCCTCCCACCTTTCAACATCTACAGCTTCTGGAGTTGAAGAACATTTCTCTTTCCCAGTAAAACCAACTGCCATTTTATTTTACCTTCCCATCCAATCTCCACCAGTCCATAGCTAAATGAGACCTTAGAAGTCTCCTTTAGAGGGACTAAAAGATTTTCTCTGCTTCACTAGGTAAGGACAACCTTGGGCCTTCTATACTGAACTGCCAAGTCAGTAACAGCAAGATTAAATATTTGAAGGTATAACAGAAGGCAGCTATAAAAATCAAGTTTCTCCTCACACTAGAATTTTGCACTTAGGAAAAAAAACTAAGAAAAAAAAAAATCCCTGAACAATTACCAAGAATGCAAGAACCTACTCTGAATAGCTTTTGAAAATACTTTAAGAGTATTTTATGCTCTCAGAGCAGCATAAAAACTAAAAACTACTAAAAACTCTGCCATTGTTTTTACTTTTCTATTAAGTGAAGATGGCAAAGTAAAAGCAGAGTTTCATATTTCTAACACAAACAGAAATATATCTATCTATTTGTCTTCACTGCATTTTAGTTCTGAACTGTAAGAAGAAATTGAAACTTTGACATTTCTTACCATTTGGATGCCAGATTTCTGTGATGAATTTCATTTTTGGCGGCCTCAGTGGGTAGTCTTTTGGAAAAGTAAGATGAGCCTTGAAAACACCACCTTCACTGGGGAATCAAAAATATCTTTGTAGAGTTTCTTGTAAGCTTAAGCTGAAGACCTGAACGTACTGATGTTCTAAATTTACACATCACACAACATCATGTTGGTAATTAACAGTATCAACACTTCCATATGCAATGTAAAGAGTTGCTACATTGAGAATATCCTTTCACAAGATGCTGCCAGTTTCCCAGCATGATCTTTTTTAGAACTAGGATGATGTTCCAGAGGGGAAAACCATGGGGGTGGGGGGAAAAAAAAAAAAACAACAACAAGAAACTGCTAAGGAATTTACCATCTGGAATCACAACTTACATCTTTTCCTCCCAGTACATTTATTAAAAGGGAAAAAAAAAAAGTATTGCCAATAACTGCCTTTCTCAAGTCCAGCTCAGCAGACACCCGTTTTCCTCTGTCAGAGACCTCAGTCCTAATTTTGTGATCTCAGTCTGCAGCAGTGAGCCCCAGGGAAAAACTGCAGAAAACTGTGTCTTGAGCAATAAATGTAAAAAGACTTCCAATGCCACCGTTTCAACACTAAGCTAAAGTGACTCAGGCATGACAGCGAGGTATCCTGCATCAGTTACCCACTCAACTGGAAAACAATAATAAACAAGAGACATCCAGGTTTTATGTGGAGTTACAGGCCAGGAATAGTCCCTTTTAAAAAATATGAAGGCCCGTATTAGATGGAAATGTTTACAGGTGGAATATTTTACTAATGTCAATACTGTAACATTTGTCCTGCCACTGTCATTTCTTCTAACTGAAGGTTGTAACAAAATTTGGAATTGTAAAGGCAGAATAGAAACTGCAACATAAACCTCCAAAGATGCCATGAGAGGCACAGTGTGACAAGCTACTCCTCAGCAGCCACACAGACAAAAGAACTGGTGAACAGAAAACTGTTCAGTGCAGTTTTTTTTCCCTGTATTTGTAAAGGAGTAGGAGTCTATAAAGTGCACTGGCTACTGAGAAAAATAACATGTTTTACCACAACTAAACCAAAAGGGTGCAGTTCCAGCAAGGTGTCTCAAAAAACAAACAAAAAACCCACCACAAAACAAAGAAAAACAAATCCAAAGAAACAAACAAAAAAGCAACCCCAAAAAGCACTGTCTTTAAGTAACTTGGCTCTTTGAAGCAGCTGAGGGGATTTGAACCCACAGCATTTATTTTTCAAAAGTTTTAGAAAAAGCAGGCAGTTTCCAAAGAAACCTTCCTCCCATGAGAGGTAAGAATTCCAAAACCACTATTTTAACATCCATATAATCAAAACAAAAGAGAGCTCGATTTGTTGATAGTCCCAAACCAGACCAACCCTTTCTTTCAAACTGAAAAAGTCCTTCCTTCCTTTTTTGAAGAAGAACATCCTGAAGCTACTAGGCTGTAGGGCACCCCTAGTTGCCTCATATCTCCATATAAATACAAGTTTTAAAGTGGATATACTTTAGGTATCAGTTAATGAAATACAGCTGTCAATTAAGGGAGGACAATGCCATTTTTAGCACTATTCCTGATGAAAGGGTTTCTGTCAGTAGAGTAATGCACTAAGTCTAAAGTCTTTTCAAGTAAACTCAGAATAAATGAAGTGGGTCCAGGAATGAGACTGATATTTGAAAATTGTTTAAGTTAAACTATTATATATGACCATCCTTATCAAACAGCCCAGGGAAGAAGGATTCAGTGTAATACTATGCTGAAAAACAGCAAACAGGGACTGGAACATTAGAGAGGCTCTCACCTAAAAGCCTAAAAAAAAACAACTATCCCCCCTCAAAAAAAATAAACAACTCAGGACCCTATAAAAGCGAAGTTAAAAAAATCACTGTTGCAACTTTTAACACCTAAGATGACAATCACTAAGAAACAGCATTTCTAAGGCCAACAGAAGCTGCAGAAACCATCTCATGCAAGACATGAGAACCACAGTGCAGTGAGCTTGAAGAAAAGCCAAGCAATTTGATTACTGGGTGTAAATACTTATTCCAAGTCTACTGACAGACACACAGACCTTCATGCTGCAACCAAACTGACCTCAAGTAAATGTCACTAGGCTTTTGGTATCAGTAGTTTACCACTGCGACAGCTTAATGAAGAGAACAGAGTTCAGGAGTACACTTTAAACTGACCTCTCCTGGGCAGAGCAACTTTTCCAGAAACTGGAGCGGATCACCCCCAGGTGACAAGTACTCCAGGTCACACTTTAAAGTTCTCCCATCTCAAACTGACAGGATCTGAAGCTAATTCTATGGACTGCTGTGGTTTTCTCCCAGTACATCCCTCTTGAATTGCTTTCCTACCATCACAAGTTGTAATGGTTTAACACAGCACTATCAGCTGAACTACAGCCTCTCAGCAGCAACAGCAAATAGTGGATTTTATCTGCCTTACTAACATGTGAAAAGAAACAGAAACTGCCTCTAAGTGTACCTATTCTCTTTCTTTTCCATACAAGTACAAAGAGATCAGCGTTGCCTTTTCTCAAGGGAGCAAAGCAGTTTAGAACTTCCACAAAGCAAATCCAGCTATTTACACCTATTCTGCTAGCAACAGAAGAGCATTACCTAGTTTAGCACAAAGGTTTTAGTTAGCTTCTATTCAGCAGGAGCAAACTAGAACTAGTAATTCCGAGTTCACTTAAGTTTCTGTGTAAGTATCAGTACTTACTATAGTGTATCTGGAGGACCAATAATAAGGACTTCCCATCGATAAAGGTCATTGTCATCTATTAAGCCCGCTGAAAAGCCTTCCACTGGATTTTTGTTGAGCTCTGTGTGGGAAAAAGAATTTAAGAGTAACTTTAGGTATCTATAATACACATTTGTTGGTTTTGCTCCTTTTTACATGACCAAAAAAACCCCGTGACATTTGGCACATGGACTTACAGCCTGAGTGAGCACCCTCAGCCCCCCCACTACAAACACTTCTGACAGAGCTGAGACCATGCCTGACCCCAAAACTCTGAGTGCAACGTGAGCAGATGGGCCAGAACAACACACAGCTATGGGACATGGTCTCCTAAACTAGGTACCAGTGAGTGTTTAAGTCAGGAAACAGGCTTTCCAGTAATGAAAAAGCTTTACAAGAACCCCAAGGAGCCAGCTTAAACTGAAGTCTGTCTTTAACTCCAGAAAATGTTAAAAGAAAACCAAAGTCACATTATGTTTTTATTTAAAAGTAACATTCTACTTCTTAATTCTTTTTTTCAGACTCTGAAAGCATTTGAGACCTGTGCCAGTGAATTCTGGAGACAATGATTTACTATATTTTGAACTAGTACAAGAGAACATAGAAGATAAGCTGCTATGGTGTTCAGGTATTTTATTTCTTCCTTTTGCTTCACAGTTTTTTTTCCCCCCCCATCAGTGATAAGCAATAGAACATTCTAAGTGCTATATGAATTATGTTATAGGCTACTTCATACAGTTACTGCCAGATAGAGGCTTTTGTGGAAATAGCTACACACAAGTCACAGCTAGATATAGACTTCACTGAACTTCTGTTTTCAGCCTGATCCAGAAAAAAAACCCTGCAAGATTTGGAATTAAACACTTCAAATGAGTTTTGCCTCCAGTGGTGGGGGTAGGAAGGTGAGAACGTCTATGAACTGACAGCTTCAGGTCAGAAACTGCATTAAATGCCATATTTATGTCAAATTCGAATTATTCACCCAGCATTTCCAACAGTACATACAAGTCCTGATAGATCTCGGGTACTTAGGATACAGGAAGGAGGAAAGAAGTTATTCCTTCAACTGGTCAGTAATTTCCAGATTAAATTAAGAATGGGAGCTATTGTGGGGAAAAAAACAAAACTAGACCAAAAAACCAACCATACTTATTTTATAACCTGTCAGACTCTATGCAGTCCTCATTATTGCGTTCCACAGCACAGTTTGTCTACATAATTCTCATTTTGTAAACCTAAAAGCTGTAAGATTTAAGGTCAGGGGGCCTTATAATGCCCTCAGGTACATTGACAGGAACTTCAAGTGAGAACCTTGTACCTTTCTGGAAAAAAAGCTGCCATTAAGTCCAAACTGATTTGCCCATAAGCTTGTAATCACTGGGGGCCAGCTAAGTTCTGAACTACTTTAAGTGTGGCTGAAAAAGGCAAGAATCATCAATTCAAGCCCTACACAGAGAGTCTAAGTCCACACTGGGAAAACAAAGTGCTCAGCTCATGTGAAGGACCTAGTTCTAAAGAGGGAGACAGAAGGATCAACAGCTTTGGTCATTACTAATTTAGTCAAACATCCACCAAGATGACTCAATTCTCAAATGCCAAGGAACATACTGAAAGGGGTTTTCATAGGGACTACTCAGAAGGGTGCAATCATGAGGTGAGGTGAGCCATCCAGTCCCCAAGGTGCAAGACAAAGATTTGGATACTGAGCCCAATCATGTTTTTTCCCAGACAATGCATGAAAGAAACGGCAACATCACAGGCTCTCTAACCAAGGCAGAAACCTCAAACCCAAAAGCTACAGCATGGCCATGCCTCCTCTAAGCAAATCAGTTTTCAGACTCTGGCACCTATGAAACTTTGTGGAAACAGCTGCACAAGGTGGAATAACTATTTATTCTTAGCTGAAAGGGCAGATAGCCTAGGTGAGCATCTCACATTAATAAAAGAGAGCCTCACCAGTCCCTTACTACCTCCTCAATAAAAACACTTCTTCAGCATGGTCTGTTAAAATTTCCACCACATCAGTAGCTGAATATTACCTGCTTTTCCACACAGGATTTAATTTTTTAAAAGTTGCCTATTGCTTGTGAAAAAAAGCCATCTCTGCTCAGGATATTTACATCATCCTTCCAGATATTATTAGTACTGTAATACACAATACCCACCACAGTAACTACACAAGTCAGAATGAAACTACTAGGTTTCACTATCTCACCTAAGACTTTCTAACTTGAATTTTAGCCTGTGAAACAAGTCCCATCATTTCTGCATTTCCACTGAGAAAAAAGGATTTGTGCCAAGTTCTGTGTGAACTGCTGTAACTCAAACTGCTCACATTTAGCTTCTTTATTGTTTGCAAGTTATCACTGCTCACTGGTAAGACTTTAAAGACTGCCAGAACTTAAGATGGAAAAAATCCAGAATGTTTCTCTCTATTTAAATATGTCACATTATTTCCAAAGTCAATATACATATTTTTTCTCTATTTCTTACTGCATGTTGTTTCGATTTCTTTCTACATCTGTCTCAGCCTCAGCTTTATCCCTAAGTAGTTCAAAACACTTTTTGTCTATTTATTCCCAAAGAAAGACAGCTCTTACACTCCCAACTCACACCAAGGACCATGTAGCACTATATTGCAAGAGAACTTGTGAGAAGGGGTAAGATTCCTGCATGCCAACTTCTTTAATGTAGAACATCTGTGAACTGAATAAAAGGGACAATCATTAACAAAAATCTTCAGTTAAAGAAGTTTGCTTAGTGGATGTTGCCTGTAAAGCTAATGAACACATTACTTCATTTACAGGAGGTGGCATTAGTCTCAGCTTGTGAAAAGCTCATTTTCCTTCCATGACAGCAGTATTGAAGCACATCTCAAACAGCTGCTGATTGCAGAAATACTCTGAGGAAAAACAATGAATATAAGCTCATACATTTTCTCCACTAGATATGCAGAATTACCAACAGCAATTTAAAAATGAGCTCTTCCATCCAGATTATTTATGTTGAACTAAACAACATGGCTGGCAGGCAGACAAAAAAGGAAATCTCAGGAAAGTTCTGCACTGAGACACGAAAAGCATCATCCTTGGCTGTTTTTACCATGGATAGCCAATAGCTGCTACTCATTAAAACCTGCAAACGTCAAGTCCCAAGGTTTGTTTGGCTTTGTTTTTTTCCCCTGGATATAGTCAGTGCTGTGTATCAGGAAAGTTAACCAGTGGTACCGGCTGTCTCTTTCCTCTCTCTTCACTGGCTGAGCCTCACACAGCGAACTCCATGCACCGAAATCCCAAAGGAACGGCGATGCCGGCAGGGCACGAAGGGAACACGCAGCCCGGTGTCGCTGCCCACCGACCGGGGGACACCGCCTGCAGCCGGGGCAGGGGACACCTCCCTGCGCCGCCAGTCCCCACCCACCGCAGCACTTAACTGCTTGCGGCCTCAACAGGAGCTTCCCTACACAAACATGTGAATAGAGAGACAGATTTAGCTCCCTTCTAACTAAAGGGAAGGATTTGGTTCCCTTCTAACTAAGGCAGGGAGAGGGGAACAGGCTCTTAGTGCAGGTCCTCTACAAAGCCCTGCTGAAGAACTGCCCTAGAAGTGCTGGAAAAGGAGAGAAGCCAGGCACACCTATAAAGTATTTGAACCTTCCACATTATTTTCGCAACAGTTTTACTTTGGGATTTCTTGTTCAGCTAAATATATGCTGTACTTCTTAAACATAAATGAGTACATTAACATATTTCCATCATGCCCATACCTAACTAAATGCCATTTACTTGCAACTACTGTATATTACAGTCTGTGGTTCAGTATTTCTGACAGTATTTTTTTGCATTTCTGATTATTTAATATAATAGGCATTTTTCTACCCAACAAAGAAAAAAAAATCCAAAACATTCTTACACTCAGTCTTGAAGCAGTTTCAGGTAGAGCCCTTTGCAGACCAAGCAGCAGCTGACAGCCAAAGCAGCACACACCTGGACAGCTGCCAAGCAGCAACATACTTGGAACAGAACCCAGTGTCTGCTTATAAATTAGACATTCAGTTCGTTTAATCCCAGTCCTGAACCTGGGATTAAATCCAATACCTGATTTGGGAGGTGAGGAAGACTAAAGGCCCATAATCCAACAGAGTTGTTTAAATCCAGAACAGATTTTAAAGCCCCAATGGCTCCCTTTCCACACAACCTGCCACACACCACACTGTCTGCCCTTTTAGCTCTTACTAAAGCAGAACTAAATTACCATTGCCTTAAACTTGAGCCAGCACAGTACCCTGAGCTGCACTTCCAGTTTCAGTGTTTAATTTACATCAAGCTACTGATGTTCCCACACTCACTGAAACTGCCTTTATATAAACCAAGAGACTTCACCAATCCCAGAGCAAAACAGCATCAACAAAAATGACTAAGCAGAACAAGCCCCATAGCTCCATGGAACAGCTATGTATGGCATCCAAACTTTTCAGCCTGATGTCTCACCCAGCCAGCCGCTGCATATGAACTCCTTGAGTATTTTAAGCTACATTACAGTACAATGCTTTAAAAAATATGAGCTCCCATATTTTTAACAGCAGCCTCTTTAGTAAGTGACATGGTGTTTGAGTTTTGTGCAGCCAGTGGATAGACCACAACAGAAAAACACACTAGGGAGCCCAAGTCCTAGCTAAGGCTTCTGGACAAACCATCTAGCTGGCTTACACAGCTCTTAGAGCAAGCAGGCCATATCAGCACTTTGCATCTGCTCCACCTTAAACTTGCATTGTCTTCCTTACTTTTTTGTGAGGCTCAGCACCAGTCCAGGAGCTTCTAACAACTGTTCACACTGAAAATCCTCATTCTAGATTCTTCTCTGTACCCTACACTGAGTTCCACGTAGTCCTGTTACTTCACTGAGGTCAGTTATGATTTCCAAAACTTTGTTGCCTGCAGGACCCAGCTGTAGAGAACTAGGGCTGAGTTTATGATAAAGTAACATGACCTCTACGTGGAGATGTATTCCCCAAGCTCTCCATTTTATCTGCTTTCATCATGTCCTGTCTTGCTCCACAAGCTCATCTAAGGAGTTCAGACAAAACACAGCACAAAATATGCACACACTCCTGATAGCCACTGTGGGAATGACAAATACACAACACTTAGAGATTAAGTCTCTGAAGGACACTGAAATTATTTTGAAGGGAGACTAAAGTAGTAAAGACAAATCTGTCTCAAGCAGAGACTCTACAAACCATTTCAATAGAAGCTATAGGTTTGATTTTAGCCTGGCAACTAATGTCCAGTGCTCCACAAATCTATCCTTCTTAATAAGGGCAGCATTTTCAGACTTCTACAAATAAAATTCTCTGAGCTCAGAAGATTTATAAGGGTTACACAATTAGCATTAACAGGCAAGCTGCATCTCAGTGCAGTGCTATGCATATTTGTGTACTGCTTCACTTGCCATGGCCCCAGCTATACCTGTGAGGCCTTCCTTAGGTTTGCACAGTGAAGCAGATTTTGAAAGGACAGAGGGCAAGGTTGGAGGTTTCTTGTTTGATTGTTGGTTTTATTCTCAGTCAAATTCCTAGCCATGACCACAATTCAGCTTTGTAAACGAGTGGAGAGCAGTGCTAGCCCAAAGCTCCTAAAACTGCTGCTACAGGTATAAGGATTAAGGTACCAGAGAAAATTGAGTAGAGATTAGAATTCTGAGTAAGATATCACATTCTAGAATTAAGCTAAAAACTGAGTTTCTTGATTCTGTATATTCTGTAGCTCCACAGTCACAGGAGTCATGGCATACCTGGAGACAGACAGCTGGAAGTTCAGGTTAGCTATTTAGGGGAAAACTGAGTCTTAACACACCAACCAGGAGCTTCACATCTCTGGTACTGCCTTGATTCTTATAGAGTTCCCTGTAATCCCTTAAACCCATGAAGGTAGACATCAGTAGAAACTGTCAATGCTCCTTTAGATTTCTCCCTCTCTCTCTCAAAAGCAGCTTAGTCTCCACTAATGCACAGATAGCCAGCAACTGATCTAGCCTGGCAACCCAGTGTACCCAGCCCACGATCTGTTCCCATGCACCATTTCACCTGAGAGTCCTAAAGACAGGCAAGAACACACTCAACCTATTTTTAGGCATTTCCTTTCTGTAGCACTCTTCATACACGGACCGTTCTGTGTACACACACTCGAACCAGTCCTTTTCCAACATCCCAGGCTACAGAAGGAAGGTCTGCTTCCTCCTCCCTCAAGGAATTTGCCATTAATGAAATATCTAAACTCATCGGTTACTGTGGACCACATTGTGCCTACTAAGCCCACAAATCTCTTCTTTAAAAACAAATATGGTGTTCAAGTTACTTTCCTGTCCGCATCACTGTAAATACAAAACATACTCAACTGATGAAAATCTTTGAATGCCATAGTATTATTTTGAAAGTTATGCTACCAGAATTAAGGTTCTTAGCACTAAGTCCAAAATATATGCTCAAATTACCATCCATCATATAATTTTCATAGAAAGCACGATGAAATGTTTCCTGAACAGCCTTCTTTGACTACACTGCTAGAAGCATGCTGTGTATCCCATCAGACCAGAATCCAGCAGTTACACCACCCAGGTTAAAATGGAGATTGAATAAGGTCTATTGAAAGACCACAACAAAACCATTCTCAGTAAGTTCTGAATTTTGAGGGGAAACGTTATGAGGAAGGGACAAACAAGGATAGTAAAAAAAATTGGAAGAACCCTGGTTCAGAAATCCACGTGTAAGAGGAAGCAATTATGTCACCAGGGAATATTCAGTGCTTTGCCCATAGAGTAAACTGCAGCACAGAGTCACATTCATCTGTCACACTCAGTGTAACAGAAATGCCACCTCCACTTTGATCTCCATCTCTGATGCCTGTTTCCACTCTTAAGAGTTAGAAAAGTATTCAATGGGTATCTTCATCAGTCTGTATTTGAGAAGGTCATCCTCAGCAGCATTCAAGAGATCTTATCAGGGTAAGTAGTTTCTGAGACACCATAATTATCTCATCCCAAAGCAGGTGTCAAAAACAGGTCAGATGAATCACACTCTACACACACTTATTTCTTTCACCTACAAAGGACACTACAGGTTTCAGATGCCTACAACTGTTGGAATTCGGCAAGACAGGCGTCATCCTAGGTGCCATTAATGTAGATGAGTTTACCATGGACAGGAGAAGTTAACTTCTTAAAAGCTAGTTACCAACAGACTAAAGATAAGAAAAAAAATTGCATCCAAGTATCTTCTGAGCAGGCACACACACATTAATCATGAAACAGCAGTGCTGCACAGAGCCAAGGGTTCTATGATTTCTATGGTTCATAGACAAAAACAGAACACCATTAGAAATCCACTGAAAAGTCTCTTTGGCATGCCTATGCCACAGGGAGATGTTAACATCCAAGTCGTTGTGCAAGTCAAGGATAATTTTCCAGCTTGTTTTCTCTCCTGCTTATAATATGAATAACAGCTTTGCATATCCTAACTTGAGCCACATTGTTATTTAGAATTGTTTTAAGACACTACTTTAAATGACTCCTGACAGTACTATCTTCTAGATCAGCACCAAATGCCAGCCAGCTAAAAAAACAGCCAGCTTGACCTATGAGGTGTATGATGACAGCACAGAAATACATTTCCCTCAACAATCCATACACAGAGACCGTAAGTGGAAACCTTCACACAGGGTTTCTATCACAAAGCCTTTATTATTCTTCTAAACCCATACAAAAACTGCTGACTTTTCCAGAAGAGCAGTTATTTTTGTGGAACCCCATTTCAATTAGACTGTTATACTTAGTGTTCTTACAAGGTCTGGATATCTGATCTCTGCTCCAGCTGATACGCCTTGGACTTGAGAGTAGGAAAGAAAAGCAAGTATGAACATTTACGCTTGCAGGGTGGCCTAAAGCTCAAGCCTGCTACAGACTGCAAGTGAAAGATCTCATCAAGACCAGACACTGACAGATATGCACACACCACAGAAAAGTGAAGCACAGAGCAGATAGCAGCAGCTTGGTGAGAGCAAAGGCCTGCGTGTGAAGTGTTACCCTGATTCCGTTCCCATATGCTGGAACAAAAAGTGGACAGGAGAGTTTCAGGAGCCAAACGTCCCCTTCCTCACACAAGCCAACCTGCTCTCCTTTTTCCAGGCACCCAAGTCTGCACAATCATTTTAGTATTTGGTTAGTTCTTGCTTTCAGAACAGCAGCCACCTTTCATATCAGTTCCACTTCACTAGAACCCCCATCTCTGTGCTGGGAACAAACTGTTGCATTTTACATCAAAACTGAGGTTGATTAAACACACTGCAGGAAGAAAATTTAGCAGAATGCCTACTTGAGGCAAACAAGTTTCATCTACAAAGGTCATTTATTTTCAAACTGTTTAACACAGGGCTTTGAGGAAACTAAAAACCAACTAGTACCCACCACAGGAGGGACCAAGTAATCCTAAATTAGTTGAATATGCACGTATTGTTCCAAGTCGGTCTTGCATTAAAAAGAAACGTCAATGATATACAGAAAAGTCAAAGCAGAATCAGCTACAATTCATGCTGTTTCATCTGAAGACCATTCACTCTACTTGATTATCCCTATCAGTTTCTCTTAAACATATTATATATATAAACATATATAAAGAGAGAGCAAATGAAGAAATCCTTAGTTTTCAGCAAATAACCCCAATACTGAAGTGGGAATCAGTATCAATGACATAAGTTAAGACATTTTCGTTGGTTTTGCATGATTTAACATCTCCAAATGAAGCTCTTACCAACAAAGCATAAATTCTGATGAAAGTATTTTCTCAAATGGCATTAATTTTGCTCCTTACTTCAGAGGATCTCCAGCAACGTTCTCCCATTCCACAGTTCTGACACAAAACAGAAATAAATCACTCTACTGCCTTTGGGATAACTTACAATGCCTTGTTTGGGGGGAGCAGAGAAGGAAAGAACTCAGAGTTCATGGTAAGTTTGGTTCTTTCCCTGAAAGCTTAGTAAGCTGACCTAGGCAGAGCCAAGGCACTGACTCCTTGACGAGGCAGGTTATTTCTTCATCCTGTTTGAGCAAGTGGTTGAGTCATCAAGCTCTTCCATTCTGTAGTTTAGCTAAACCTCACTTTCCAAAACTGCCAGCTCTCCTGAAATTTCGTTGGTGGCCGCTGTTATAAATATTCTTTTCTTTGAAGATGCAAAGTTCAGATTATTTGTGCAAGAGAAGCATTTGGAAAACTAACATGCAGCAGGCAAAATTTGCTATTAGTCACATTTATCATGTCTTTTACCGTGAAACAGAAGTTCAGTCACTACAACAACACAAGCAGCCTGGAGTCTGAGCAAGGCCTGTGTTTAAGCAACGATATTGCCTATAAAGTCAGCCTGAGAAAGGGAGCTTTGATAATTCTGTCACGATGACCTCACAAGAAACAGGATTATCTCATCTGCTCTAACAGGGCCCTATGCTGCCAGGGGGTTAAGGTGACTGCTACACACGCTGTACCTAAGTACCCTAAAAAGCATCAGACCAAAAAATTGATGGTTATCTAAAAACATGAGTCTTCTAAAAAAAGTATGCACAGGTATTTATAATTTTAGGACCACTTAAAAATGCTAAGTTTTACATATGCAGAACCTTGGAGTCCTAGTTATTTAGAATATTAGTGTCCATATGAACAGACCTTCACAAAGCAGGCAATCTATTAAACAGGCAAATTAATACTTCACATCAGTGCCACTCAAATGACTATCTCATAAACAAACTTACTGTAAGCCACTGCTCAAATGAAAACAAAGATTCCTTATACACCAGCCACCCCAGAAATTTGCATCTCAGCTTTGATATATAAAGTGATCTTCACTCTGCAATTCCCTCTCCATTCACTACTTATAGATTTTTTTAAAAAGCAAGTCCTAATTGCCAAAAACTCAACTAGCTCAACATTACGCAGCCAGATTTTTCCACAGAAGTAAAAATTGTTCAACTGTCACATTAAGTATTTAATAGTTTTCCAACTTGTTAGGTTTTAATTAGGCATTTCTGCTTTGAAATAGAAGCTGTATACACTTTAAACTGAAATAATACCATGTTTCTCATGTTTAAGAAAAGCATTAGTGTGGCTTTTTCTGTATCCTAAGTTGGAGATTATTTACAGCACAGCTCAACTTCAGCCAACAAAGGCATGGTTATTCCCATTTCCAATGCTCCCTGTTTATGTTAAAGAGGACTTGCACTTCTAGTTCCACTGTGTGCTACGGATTTAACTGCGCCCTCCCTGTGTGATTTTGCTGGTTGAACTAGACAAGTCTGCCTACTCTGAAGTCCCTGTGTCAGCAAGAATTTGGCAGAAAGATGAAATAAAAGTATTCAGAGACATATATCAGTCTGTAAAACCTTTGGGCCTGACAGCTCTGGAGACTGGAAGAGAAGCTTTACACCCTGTTGTCTGCATCTCTTTTTAAAGAACATAAAGTTGGGGCTGTAAAAGGAACAGTTTATCCTTCACCAGCTCCCCGAGGGGTGAACTCTGCTAACCCAGTGCTACACCAATCTACATACTTGCCAGACTTTTTTTGTTTTGTTTTTTTAAGTTCACCGGCACTTCTTTCCTTTTAGTTTTTCCTGCACTGTGCATGAAAGAAACAGACAGGTCAGGGCTTCTATTGTATGTTGTTATCAACCCACAAAGTGCCCCTCTCCTCAAAAAAAAAAAATAAAACAAAAAGAACAAATATGTTTGAATTTTAAGGTATTTCCAAAAGCTGCTACAGCTTATAAGTAAATTCATTTGAGAGGGAACAGCATTTAACTTTACAGATATCCACAGATACCTGAGCCTCCAGCTCTAGTTAGACTACACTTTTAAAATGGCTTTGGTATTAACAGATCCACACTCATCACTTCCTTAAGACTTAAAAACTACCCAGAATTCTTACTACCTTGAATTGTTCTTGTGCCTAAATGGGGGTGAGCACATGTCAGTATAAAAACAGCTACTACACTTAGTTCCTGGGGATCCAGCTCAGTATTTCATTAGCAAAGGCACTGTGAAGCCACATAGAATTTAGATTAAAAAATAACCCACATGTAACTTGAAGTTATATTTTGTGACTGTCACTGAATGCCCCTTCTCTCTGAGCATTATCAGCATCCAGAACATGCCACTGAAGCACACAAGCATGTTGGACATGGTGCTGTGGTACCAGCTCCCAGCTCAAGTTACAAGCCTGCTTGCTTTCAAAAAAAAAAAAAAAAAAGTGTCGTCATACACTCATTGGAGCAACTTCAGGTTATGCTGTCAAGTTTTGCTCTGTTGTTTGGTAAGACCCATTGTTTTACATCTCACTGACAACCAGTAGCCTCATCGGTTGATCTATACTTTGACAAAGTAGTCTGGAATTTAAACACCTCATTAAAGTGCTCTGTGCCAGACACCCTCTTTCCCCATAATTAAGAACCAAAGCATACAGGGGACCAAACAGGTAACCACTCAGAGCTACTGTTTAACATTCCTCCCTCCTCCTGCCATTGTATTTTTTTTCTTCTGGGCACTGAAAAGAGATATCCAGAGTCTCATCATTCAAGAACTTTTATTATACTCCTCAACTGCTCCATCACTGTACAGGTTTCAGATTCTCACTTCAACCTCCCTTCATTTCTGGATGTCTTGCTTCAACTTCAGATCTCTCATCATTATTGAAGCACAAGTGAGTGATCTAATGCAATTTAAACTAACTTAGGTCAGCTAACTCATACCCAAAACCCAACCAGCAGGTACAACCCCATGACTCGCCACACCTGATATAAGGAAAAACTGCACAGAGCAGAGAGACTGAATATCAGTCACACCAGGGTAAACACCACAGGAGTGGTGACTTTTGGTTTGAGGCAGAAGAAACAGTGTGGGTATTAACAAAGGGACACGTTGGAGCAGGTGAGACTTGGAAGGCAGTCAGCAGTAGGGAAGATCATGAAGCTCAGCCTCTGTACTAGGACTTCAAGCAGCCTGACACCAGAAAAAACAGTGTCAGTCCAGTGCCAGCTCAGTTCAGATGTCACACAGAGAATAGTTTCTCCCATATGTGATAACCTTCTCAGGTCAGTTATTCCAAGTAGGACTTTTGAAGAGTTCAAGACTCTTCTTCAATGCTCACCATACTTCATACACACTCAAAATCATTTTTAATACGGTGTCAATTTCTTTTAGTACATGCAAAGGGACACAAAAGGAATTGATATTACTTAAAATACAAAATCCCCACAATATCTGCATGGTGCAAGAAAATGGCTGCAGCCAGTAGAGTTGAATCAGTAATAACTAGAAAAGCTCACCAGTGCACATAAAGCCTTCAGATAAGAACGAGCAGAAAGTTACACAGAAGCTGACCCCTAGATTTAGTAGTCCACAAATGTTCTTGCATATCCAACCAGTTCGCTTACACAAGGTCTTAAGACCTCAGAAGACCAAAAAAAACAACAACAAAAAAAAAAAAAAAAAAAAAACAACAAAAAACAAACAAAAAACCACAGCAGCTGAACAGTTACTATCAAGAGACTTCAACTAAATGCTTTTGTGGAGCAGAATTAGTAGATTAAAAGAGAAATTCCAAACAGCTGAAGCATTATAGGTTACCTACCAAAAGCTTTTTTAAAAATCAAGTTCGAAAGCAGCTATTCGACACAGTTGTTTCAGTTAAGGGACCATATACACGAAAGAGAAGCTTCACGTCACATCCAGTATGGAGCTCCTGCAGTAAGCCCATACCGAAGCGTTATTAGCTTATCTGAAAGTGCAGACACCTCACCGAGTGTCACTAATAACTTCAGCAGTTACTAGGGCACTAACAGGTGCATGCTGATGTTCACCACTACAGCCACAGTATGCAATTTTTGGCCTCAGTATGAGATTTTTTTTTTTTAAGAGCTTCGCCTTAAAGGGGTAAAACATTCTGTGCCAGTACTTAACGATACTGAAGTTTCTCAAACTGATCATCAACCAAAACAAGAAAACAGGGCTGGAGATGCACACACACCATTCTGTTCGCTATACCCGGTTATGCAACCACATCTCCTCACTGCTAACAATGCTGCTTTCCACCCTTCGGCTTCCAACGACATTAACTGAAGTCTCGGGCCAAAATCCTCCTCCTGGAATTCCTGTGCCACCCAGTGACCCTGTCTCTTTGTATGGCTACTCGGCCAACTCCAGCCAGCGCTGGAATTGCCCGAGTTTAGGTACACCTGGCACACATCTCCTGAAGTGAGTACAAAGCAATTTTTACGTAAAGGACGAAAACGGTGACCCGATCCTCCCAAGATACCGTGCAGACCCGTGTGCTTCCTCGAGTGGATCGCCGTATCCCGGCCCAGCAGGCAGAGGATGCGGCGAACATGTGCAAGTGGGGGAGGGAGGAAGGGAGCGCTGCCGGCTCGTTTCCCTTTAAGTGTGGCAGCGCACACATGGAGCCGCATTGTGCGGCTCCGCGCATGCGGGGCCCCTCGGCGGGGCCGGGCCGGGCCAGCTCGGCCGCCCGCCCGGGGACAAAGGGAGGGGGCGCGGCGACACCGAGCCCGTCTGACACCCCGCTGACACCCCGCTCCCCTCCGCCGCCGGCCCGGGCGCAGCACCCCGGCCGTGTCCGTCCCCCAGCCCGGTCCCCAACTCCTCCTCCCCCGCGCCCGTCCCGCCCTCTCGCCCCCGGCGGACCCCCCCGCCCCTCCCCGCGGGTCCCCCCGCAGCGATCCCACCCGCTCCCCCGCCCGCACCCGCTGCTGCCCGGTCATCTCCCCCCCCGCCGGTGTGCCTGCGGAGCCCCCCGCCGCTTCTCCTGACAACAAAGGGGCCGGCGGCCTCCCCCTCCCGGGCACGGGAGGTGAGGGGGAGCCGGCGAGGGGAGGCGGGACGAGGGTACCGCAGCTCCCCGCGGGAAGGGGTGCGAGTGCGTGGAGTCAGCCCGGGCCCGGAGTGCCTCATTCCGGGGGTGGGGGAACAATCCTCCTTCCTCCCCTTCTTTCCGGCGCCTCAGAAACACCCCCAAACATCAGTCCGCACGAATCCCCCGCGCTGCGGGACGAGCTCCGGCTCGGTTTTTCCCCCGCCCCAGGGAGACGGGACCGCAAGGGGAGGGGACGAGGAGTCCTCCAGACTTGGTACCGGGAGCCTGGGGGGCCGACGAGCGCGTCCGGTGCCACCCCGCGCTCCCCTGGCGGGACGGGGGCAGCCGAGGGGACGCTCCCCCACCGTGCCGGTCCCGCTCCCCTCCCCCGGCTCCCCTGGCAGCAATCGCCGGTCGGGCTCCCCCTCCCCCGCTCGGCCTAGTTCCCTCGGCTCCCGGCTGGGCACAGCACGGCGAAGGGGGGGCCGTAATCTCCCCTTCCCCCTCACACACACACGCACGCCCGCCCCCTCCCCGAGCCGGCGCCCCTTCCTTCCCCCGTTGCGGGCCGCGGCCCCTCCGAGGCCGCCCGGCCGCTGCTCCCCCGCGGCGGATCACCGGCCGCCCTCCCTTCCTTCCTTCGCCGCCGGCCCAGATACCTGCTAGTTGTCTCCGCAGTAGCAAGGCGGACTGGAGCTCCGTCATTCTCCCCCGCTCTGCCCGGGGAGGGAGTCCCAGCGGCGGCGGGGACGGCGCGGCTCCTGGCGCTGCGAGAGGTGGCGGCGAGCGTCCCTCAGCCCGTCCGCTCCGCACCCGCCGGGGGTCTGGCTCGGCGCCGGCCGCCACAGCACGCAGGGTCCCGGGCAGGGCAGCGCGGCCGTGGCTCCGAGCCGCCCTCCGCCTCCTGCTCCGAGCCCTCAGCGCCGCCACCTCCCGCTCCCCCCGCCAGGAATTTCACCGCACTCGGGCCCGCGCAGGCGCACCCGGGCCGGCCGCCGGCCCTTCTGCGCCGCCATCTTGAGAGCGGCCGAGGGCGGGGAGCCGTGCTTGGCCGCCATGTTGGGAAGGTCGCTGCCTCCCCTTCCCGAGTCAAGCCTGAGTTAACGGAGAGGAAGGGAGAGCGCTTTATGAGGACAATCTCCTCACGAAAGACATTTAGGGACATAAACTAAAGCACAGCAACTTCCACCTTAACTTGAGGAAGATCTTTACGTGACTGTGATAAAGCACTGGGACAGACTTGTCCAGGGAGGGCGTGGAGTCTCCCTCTCTGGAGAAATGCCAAACTCACCTGGACCTTCCTGTGTCACCTGCTCCAGATGACCCTACCTTCTCAAGGGGTTAGACTGGATGATCTCCAGAGAGCCCTTCCAGCCCTAACGATTCTGGGATCTGCAAAGGCCCTCGTGAAGGACATTATTAGGAAGGAACGTTTCCTTTTGACGGTGGTGGTACCCTGCCACAAGTCGCCCAGAGAAGCTGTGGCTCCTCCTGGATCCCTGGAAATTCCAAGGACAGGGTGTTGGAGCAGGCTGGAGTAGTGGAGGGTGTCCCTGGCCATGGCAGGGCTGGATTCTGCTGAGGTACAGCAGCCCCTGAGGCACCTCTGCCCTCCTCAGCAGACTGCCCAGGACTGTCAGTACCACTGTGTCTGTGCTCACAGCCCTGCTGCCATCTTCCAACCCACAAAACACGAAATACGGGAGGTTTTGAGGAGCCCCTAAAAAGAGCAGCTGAACAGAACAGGTTAAAAGAGTTACCAGCTCCCAGGTAAAAGTTGCTCACGCAGGATTGCTACAAAATGTAGGTTTTTGTCTGCGTGTGTGATGGGGATGCTTTGGAGCTCTGTGCCACTGCGCTGAGGGTGTGCCCAGGGAGAAAAAAGAGAGGTAAAAGGCCTAAATCAACTCTTACACTTATGAGGTGAAGGGGCTTTCCTGCATCAGTGTGTCCCTGAAGGGCAACCTAGGCTTGGGTTTGGATCTCCAGTAAAAAACTTCGGAAAAAGGATGACTGCAAGCCTGAGGACAGGCACTGCAGAGGGAAAGAGCTGAAAATTAAGATAGTTTATCTCAAGGAACTAAGTAAATCGCCAGGAGAAGCCTGACAAAAGTACAAATTGTCTGTAGGCTCACATGTTGACTGTGCAAAATATAATGTGATAAATAGGTGTGTGCAATTCTAAAATAAAATGGGCTGCTCTGCTCCTCTGGATTTAAGTATTTCATTGGATTCCCTAATTTTGCATTTCAGTTCTCAAGTATATGCAGTTTCTGGCTAATTGGATGAAGCATTATTAGCAGTGATAGAAAGCAGGAAACTCCCTGCTCAACTGCAGAAAGAAATTACTACAAAGAGATTTATCCTGCATAAGTTTGCCAAAATGTTCAAATCCTTTATAAAAAGGATTTTTTACAGGTTTTTTTTCCTACTAAAAAGGCTTTATATTGTGAACACCAAAACTAGTTTGCAACAAAAGGAAAGAGAATGAGCAATGGTAACATCATTTCCTGTGCTCCAATTTGGAAGGCCCAGTATAGACTCAGAGTTTCATTACTGTGCTGGTACAATTAATCAGAATATTATTCCCAGATATTTTTGCAGTTCTGATTAAATCTGTGTCCTTTTCAATGATTAAACTGGGATGGCAGAAGACATCCCATAGTGTATGATACCATTACTGAAACTCATCTCATAAGGGTGTCCTTAGCCAAAAAGAAAGTCTTTGTGAAAACCTTTCTCCTTTGTAGGTTGACTCTAATTCCTAAATGTATTTTGTATTTGTATTTTGTATTACTTCAGTCAAGTTCATTGAATCTTAAAAAACAGTCTATCCATAGGAGGCTATCATGTGCAAATGCATTTTGTAAACTTATTATGCTAAGAGACAGTTACCCAGATTGGAATTCAGGCATGTTGATGGGAAGTGACACTACTGTGGATGGTATTTCTCTTTCAGGAAAAAAAAGTGAGCTTTGTTCACAATGTCAGTTAAGCCAGCACTAAATTCACTCGCTCAACTTTCTGTACCTGATGTCAGTTCAGGCACGAGTACACTTTCTGACAGTTCTATTAATAGAGGACCTAACTACAGCCCTGAAGACTGAAAGGTTATATGAAACAACTCTATTTCTATTGCATTCTGTTAATCAAAATCATTCTGTATTGTTCACCATTAGGTCACTCTGTGGCAATTACCTGACTTAAGAAAGGAAATTTTCTGTGGTCTCCTATACTTTGTGTATGATTTTCCTTGTAAGGAACATAACACACTGTAGGTTGGAAAAGAAAGGATTTGGTTTACGCTGGTACAAATTACCTGGATTCCTTTATTCTGGCAATAAAATCAACCCTACTTTATAAAAGTAGTATGATTCATTATGGGAAACATTGACAGCTTGAAGTGCTCTAACGCTGCTCTGTGAAATCACCTTGTGTGCAGCTGCAAAATGTCCAACATGGCCACGGTGGTGAGGGCAGGTGTGTGACCGGGGCATAAACTAGTTTAGTGTTTCCTTGCAGCAGTAAAGACTCTGTGGAATCCCATCATGAAAATGGAGCTGTCATGCCACAGCAGAAGGGAACTCTGTTGGCTTGCATCTCATGTTGCCTGTCCTTAAACACACCAGGCTGTCTGAAAAGAGGGAGAAGCCTTTCCCTGCTAGGTGATCTTTTATTCTGTAAATACCTACTTTCTGTACTGCCTATGCACAAGCACCTTGTGTTACTGTTTGTTGAGGCAGCATGCACCACGTTTGAGGAAAAGATCTTAAGATAGGTGAGACTGGCTTTTTGAATTTGTTTTACTGTCCCTGGTGTGCAGCCTCTCGCAGCCATCTCTCCCAGCTCTGCATTAGTGGAAGGGCAATAAGAATTTAGATTACTTTCTCTTTTCTGAGACCATTTCTGGTATAATGACTGTTCAGCTCTGACAGCCATTTGCTGTGGCCCTTATTGCATTAATCTTTCCCTTGGCAAGGGTATATTATCATAATAATTCATCTCATTATTAGAATAGGAAATCCTGGCACTTCTTCTGTCACCTTAAAAAGGATCAAAGCATCACATTCAGCTTCTTACTTTTCTTGACTATGATGTGTTTTTTTGACTTTCTCCCCAGTTCCTCCTTCACAACACAAATCACATATTACACTAGTAGATAGTTTCTGTTCAGTAGAGTCTTCCAGGTGGATTCACACTGTTAAAGTCATCTGCTCCCCTACTTCAGCTTCTTTGCAAACTCAAAAAGCTGATGGTAAGATAGACACAGCTCCCTGTAACATGTTCTGCAAGGCTCCTCTAATTTTACAAGCTAGAGTCAGTGAAGAGACATTTTAAATGGTAGCATTGTGAAGTATCAGCTTTTAGGCTTAAAAACAGTTCCTGTTAGGAAAAAAGGGACCATTTATATGTCCTTTATAACATTTGCAGGCTTGGGTTTCTTGCAGTTTTTGTCTAGCAAACAGTAAAGGCTAAGTGTTTTAAAGGCTTATGTTCCAGATCCAAGTTGTCACCAGGAAATAATATCAATTGGCTGAGCAGTTCTGTGTTTCTGTCTACCCCCTAGCACTTGGTTTTGCTGTGCTTTTATTGATACATAAGTAGTTTTCTCTAAGGAATCTCTTTTTTGAATAAGCCTTGACAGAGTTTACTTGTGAGTAATAAAATCTAAGTTATTTCTTCATATATTGTATGTAGAGGTTTGCCATTACCATGGACATGCATCATCAAGAAGAATGCTCTGAAAACTCCTTGTGAAGAGAGAAATTGGGAAATAGAAGACAGCAATTAACTGCATTTTTTTGTTTGATTCATAGCTCCTTGCTGACTTGAATAAGAGCATTGCAAGGACTAAAAAGGTGTTTTGTTCCCAATCTGGTGTGACCTATAAATAAAGTTGGGACTAAACTTGGGCTGAACATATCAGTCTGGCCTCAAGTATTTGTGCTGAGTTCAAGGCTACTCCTACAGAATAGGTTCAAAAGTTCAATTGTTACTCAAATGTTGTTGGGCTCACGTTTCATTGGTAGTGGGTGTGTGTGAAGAAGTGTGATTTCCTGGAAAAATATGGACCAGTGACTCAGTAGCATGGCAAACAGAGAGAAGCCTGGTGCAGGAATTGCTGCAGCTGCTATAATGCATCCCTTCACAACTTGCCTCTGTACAGGGCATGATGAAAATATTTACCTTGGCTTGTGTTGTAGCAGTGCTCAGCTTCTCCAGCTCAGATCAGGGTCCTGCTGGGTTGATGATCTCCTGCAGAGGTAAGATTCTCCATTCTTCCCCACCAGTCCAAATAGTCAGCATGGACATGCATGGCAATCCATGGTGCTAAATTTTCTTGCCCAAGATACCAGAGCAAGCCCTGGAGCCAGAAAGAGGAGCTAGTCCTGACTTACATTCTCAGATAAATGAAACCACAATGACCCTAATTTTCAAACCTCACCATGTGTCTGTCTGTCATTCCTTAATAAATCCAGCAGTATTCCCTCTAGGTCACTGACCACAGATAAAGGCTTTAGTTGGGGCATGAAGGGTGGACAATGATTGCTTGAGCCGAGGAGAGCAGCTGTGGATGTAAACGAAGTTGTTCACTGAAGGGTGACACCTAAACAAAATGTTTTGACTTGACTTTTGGGTAAGATTTCTGGTATGAATCAGACTTGACAGGAACTGATGCCTGGAAAGGCTGACCTGGAGCAGAGACTTCTGGTAAAACAGTCTCTGGAACCACAGGAATTCCTTATGGATTCTTATGGTGGTGTTGATTCAGGCTTTTGGCAGAAAGGTGCTGTTTAAGACCTGGGTAAACCAGAATGACCTTGTTCCAAACTTTATTTGTATAAGCTTAAACTATTACTTAAACTGATAGCGTTCTCAGCTGGGAAACAGAGACATGCCTAGTCATTAGTGGTAGGAGAGGGTAAAATAACCCCTGAGAAGTGTTCACTTTACACAACATGGAAACAAAAATTTCTTCAGAATTAGATTTCTTTCCTTATTCTAGCAAAAAAACAACATCAAAATAGATCTGCAAACAAAAGCAGCAGAAATTAATGCTGATAGGCTGTCTTAATTCCAACATAGTTATGGGGAGGGTTAAACTAAAATGAAAGTTGCAATTTTCTAACTCATATTTCTAAAGAATTGAGTGGAAGAAATCTTTCTTTGCAACCTGAAAGCCTGAGCTAATTGACAATCAGTTTAATATACCTGATGGAAAGCAGTCATGAGATCCACTGCTGTGTCAGTATTCAGTCCTTGGAACAAACACAAGGATGTGAAATACGAGGCAGGTCATAATTGATTTGCCTTTTCTGAAATGCTGGCATGTTACTGGAAGAAAATAAACATCAGAATTCTTTCTTGAAACAAGGACATATACTTGAAAATGGTTATTTGTATGTAAATTTGATGCCAGAAGTTAAAATACTGTTTTCAGTACTTCTTTTTGCTATCATTGGCTTAAACAAGAGAGTTAAATACTTGATTAATGATTTAAAATGGCAAGCTGGAAATACTAATTGACATGATTTATTTGATATTTATAATTTTTAATTGCATTCTTAAATAGCAGATTCCATGTGCTTGGCATGATGTTACTTTTTGACAGTCAGTAGGACTGGAGTCTTTGATTTAAGATATGTGAACATAGATATTTTCAAACTTCTGATTTTGTTCTTTAATCCATTAAGTACTATTTTTTTGTTGTTGTTGTTGGATGCTGTGAGCTTTTAACTGATTCTTTCTGTTAAGTTACATTTGATGGGATTTGGTTAAAATGCACAAAGGAATCATTAAAAATGAGAAATGAAAATTTGGTTTTAGCTCCCTCTGCTTCCAAGATATTCGTAGTACCAGATCTCATCCTCCCACAGGTTAGAGCTAAGCATCCCACACCTTGATTTTGCACAAAGGAAAAATCAAAAGGAAAAAATCAAACTGGCTTCCTTTTCCAAATCCTTGCTTGGTTCCCATCTTTTAATGAACCAGGCATCAAAATGAACTTGTTGAATACACACAGATGAAGAAATTTCTTTCTGCACCTGCAGATGAATCCCTGCTCTAAGGAGCTGGTTCAGCACTCCACATGCTATTTCCAGCCACTTACTCAGTAACACCCACCAGTTCAGTGTTTTGACTTTCTCTGAAATTTCTGCAGCAAGCCTGAACTACTGGGATATTCTGTACTTTGTGATGCTGGATTTCATGGCGTGTGGGCTGCCCTTATTTCACGTTTTATTTTAGATAGGGCTGTTTTTAAAAGAACAGACATACTTCGTTTAAAATAAAGAATTACACTTTAAAAATTGCGTTTCCTTTTAACCTGCTAAATTCTTTACTTTTGCTCACATTTTATAAAATACATCCCAAAAATTAATTTTGCAAAATGTATCCCAGTTGATGCCTCTTACCTCAAATTGTGGCTGGAAATTGTTGATTATGAGGTATATAGAGGGCTTGGCAAGAAAGTTACTTTTTCTTGGAACAGTAAACTCGCAGTTCTTTGAGCTATGCTCATATTTGTACCTGACACATTCTGGTGCCTTTGTGAGTACAAAATTAGTGCAGTGCACAAAAGGGAAGGAAATCTGTCGGCAGCCAGGGAGGAATTGGATAGGAATTGCCCAGAGATGAAAGGAGCAGTGAACACAAATGTCACCTGTATGAGGGCTCTGTGAGAGCATGAACAACACGACCTGCACTGCACAGCTCAAGTGCCAAATCCCTTAATGTGGATGCACTTAGAGATGTTAGAGAGGATTAGTCCCCTCAAAGAAGCAAAATAGGTTAAGATAGTGTAAGTGGAGCCATCAGTGGGCTATAGTGTTATCATATAATACAATACTTACCTCTACTGGAACATTATACAAGCACAATTCTTATATTATACACGGGAACCCTGGAACTGAATTTAATTTCACCTGAAGTCCAAAGGAAAAGCTGGGCCTTGGAGCACCAAGCAGGTCAGTTGTGGAAACAGGTGGGTGGACAAAAGGGATGAACAACTCGGGCTTGGGGAGTCTGGTGATTTCAGTGTGTGGCTGTGTAGGACTGCTTTGCTTTTCTGTCAGGACTAAGAACTTGTTGGAGGAGGAGAAAAGGGGGAGGAGGAATGGAGGCAGTGAAAACACAGGTGGCTTTAGTTATATTTGGCTTTTTGAACAGATTAATCACTTTGTTGATTTACACTGTCCTTATTCTGTACTTTTAAATCATTTCTTAAGGAAGCATTTTAATGAACTAAGTCAGAAGATATTCTATTGACATAAGCCTTGTTGGAAGGCAAAGAAAGATATATATATTTTTTTATAGTTTGGAAAATTGAGTGGTTGCAGTTCTTCCATGACTGCCAGTTAAACTCCTGCAACCATTCTGGACTTTGAAACAAATCCTCTTCTTAGCTTTATTCAACTTCAGGATTTACAATAATAAATCTCATAACACTTTTTTTCAAGCAAATGTACCTGCTGAAGTTGATATAAATGCTCTATTATGACCAGTATCCAAAGAGGTACTTCGAAGTATGGAAAAGAGACTTTGCTGCTTGCTGGCTCATAAGAATAAAGACATAATAGTTCTTCCACTGGTACTGAACTTGTCTTAAGCAAAAGTAGCTTCTAAAATAATGAGAATAAAATTCTTTCTTTAGCAGCCTAAGATTCTGTGTTGTCATACTTTAGCAAAAGTGTGTAAAGTGTGCAAATGTCAGCATGGCTCCAGGAAAGAAAGGCCAGAGTTTATTCGTATGCATTATCATTTTATATGTAACACATCCTGAGACCATCTTCAGAGCAGTTAAAATTTCTGGTATTAAGACTGAGTGGAAGGAGATTTTGAATGAAATTAATAGAAAGATATTTAATTTCTAGCTTTTTACTTTAATATTGCCAAGTAATTAATAACTGATTCATATGGTAATTTTATTAATGTGGTTTTAAATTGTGTGAAGAACATTGCATGCAAACCAGAGCTTTAAGAACCAAGTGCTGAGGCCTGAAAACATCTTGTACATTAGTTAACAAGCATCAGATGTTAAGTAGAACTGTGCAAGTGTTTCAAAGTTTTAATGTTTATTGTTTTCTTTCTCCCTTTAAATTATTTATGGTACCATTTGCTGTAGGACTGCAGGCTTGAGGTCCCTTTGCTTTAGCAAAGGAAGTTAGTAGCAGAGCAAGGAGTTCTTAGGTTACCAATATAACTGATCAAAAATCCTTTCCATACATCATGGTTTTTTGCTCCATATTAATGTATTTTTTTTTTAATTTTCTTCATTAAAAGTAGATGTTTGACTGGTAAAGATTTTTGCAGATTTTTTTATGTCTAGTGGATTAAAATTAAACAGAAGATGACCTGGAAAAGAGTGACTCTGGCCACTTTCTCCATTTGTTCTCTTGTTGTTGGACTGGGAGCTGCCCTCTGCCTAAAGTGGGTACCAATCAGTGATAGTATAGATATAGTTTAATCCAAATTCCCTATCTAAATTGCATTGTAGCTGTAAGAACTTCCAAGTGTTTGCATAATAACTGTCATAAAATTCAGCATCCTGGGGCTAGTGCTTAAAAATGACCAAGCTTTTCATTTGTTGCTGGCAGAATTTGTTTCACAGTGCTATCAATTAAGCATGGCTGTAGTGAATTCATCTACCTGCCCTTCCCAATAGGGTAAATACAGCCTCACTTTGCTTTACTGGAACCATTGAGAGTGACAGTAAATCTCTTTGTGTAGGATTTACTTCTGGGAAATAAAGACATTCTCAATACTTAACTAGACTATTTTTAACTTAAATCAATGTTTATTCAAATTTTTAGTTAACCCTGACCTTAACATTCTCTGTAGTGATTATAGTACTGCGTTCACTGCAGTTCTTCCCTTTCAGTCTGGAGGTAGTGAGGCTGGAAAGGGAGAGGCCTCATAGGGAAAGGCTTCCATTTTTGTTCTGTCAGTGCTTGTCCATTTGTCATTTCTCATAATAAATGGCTCTTATCTGCTTTGCTGTTGTCTTAATGAAGAGGACTCTTGTGTATCACAGTGAAGACTGCAGTGGTCAACTAATGATTCTTCTGGGGATGAATGTTTCACTGTGGTAGAAAGGTCAAAACGTAGGTTAAATAGACATTTAATTCCACAGTTTTCTTCCAGAATCCAAGCAGATGTCACAGCCCTTTTCTGCTATAATTGTGTCAGAAGCATCCAGAATCCCAAAATGCAAGAAATTCACTTATCATCTATACCAATGAAGATAAGTTTGGGCTTAGAAAAATGGTAAAGGCCAGAGCAGATAAACTGGTTGGTGAAATAATATCTTTAGTGCACAGTTACTATAATTCCTCACTTCTCTTGACCCCAATGAGCTGCTCTGTGTTTGACTAAATCTCAGCTAGAAGAGGCAGCTCTGTTCCAGTGATGTGCAGCTTTTTCCTTTGTCTGATGTTAATGCAAAATGTTCTCATTTGCAAAGGAGTTTTTTGCTTTTCTCTTTGTTTTCCCAGAGAAGAAGAAGAAAGGAGCAGTTAATAGAATTGAAGTGTGTTCATCTTTTGCTGCTCTGTGATTATGTGCTGGAACTAATTTCTTCTGCTGTACCTTTTGGGACAGAACTATAAGGATACAACCAAGGAGAATGTCACCTGTGAGATAAGTTATCTAGGTAAGCAGCCCAAGAAATTTTTTTGTAAAGCTGCAGTTTGTTTCCTAATTTAAAAGATGAAGGAGAAGAGTCTGAACTAGCTTCCTTGCCCAACCAAAAGCATGATCTGCATTCCAGGAAGTAGGAAGTTATATAGAGCTTGTCAGTAATAATGAAATAGTAGGTTTTATACTTTAGTGTGTGTAAATTTTATTTGCTGCTATAACAACGCTAGGATATGTTCCAGTGAAACCACCCTGGGTTTTGTGCTATTACTCAGGCAACAAGAAAGAAAGTATTTCAGATGGAAATTCAGGGTGAGGAGGTAAAAAGGATGTGGTGACTAAAAATGTAACATTTACTGAAACTCACAGAATAAGAATCTTCCTAGCAGATATTTTCCAATTAACTGTGTAGTAGATCAGGTGGTCCAGCTGCTTTTCTTTAAGTTTTTGGTAGTAGTGGACTGCTATGAAGATTGTTAGTCTGGTTGGTTGAGGCTGTTGCAGCATATTTGTTCCACAAGATATGGAGAGACACTCAAATTAAATAATGGCTCATACATGTAGTTCTGCCTGCAAGGGTGAAGAAAAACTGTTGGCAATCTAGTTTTGATTATTCAGGTACTAAATTTCATGCTAAAATATTAAATATTTCCTAACAGCTTTTGATGTCATTGGCATTTGCTACCTGAGTGTTAATCATGGCTAATGTAGCTGCAAGCACACCCAGAGATAGAGCAGATTCAACAAAGTACAGGTGCAGAATTTCTCAAACTTCCCTCTGAAGGAGAGTGCTTGGGCTCCCTCCCTCTCAGCTGTGTACTCCAAGGCAATAAGTGCTTGGCAAATGTGCATCAGTCTGGAGGGCTGAAAGGCAGGAAAAATATACACGTTAGTGATGAGTCATCTCTGGAGTTTTGTAATATAGACTTCTATGAGAACAGGATCAAGTGTTGATTCTGTAATAAATCTGTAACTGAAAATTATGCTACTTTTAGACATGATGACATTTCTTGGGTTGCCTGCCCTCCTGTCAGGATGGTCACTTGGTTTAAACTGCCAACCTCCTGCCCCTCCAGCCGTGCAGCCCAGGTGTTCATGTCTCAGTCCAAGTCTGTCTTTATGTTTTAGGACTACAGACTGGGTTCAAAACCAAAGTGATTTGTTGTGCTGCCTTGGTACAAGCAGTGACAAACCTTAAACCCCCACAGCCTCTTACCTGAATGTCTGTCACTCTGCAGCTCTTTTGCAGTCGCTATAATTGTCTTTGAATCTCCTTGGAGTGGAATATTTCAGGTGGGTCTGGACATGCATTTATTGAGCTGTCTGTCTACCAAAATTATGTTAAATTTCATTTTTGTTCTTGTCCGACACTGAAATTATTAACTTTTGCACCAATCAAAATGTCAATTATTTGCAAAATCTCATAATTTATGAATTTGCTTCCATCACAACAGGCCTAAAATACACCTCAAAATGCAGACCAGTCTTATATGTTCTGCATTAAATGAACATTTGTTGGTTCAAACTATATTGCAGCAATTAAATATATACTTGCAAATACACACAAGTATGTATTTTCTTTTGGTTACTTTATATTCTCTGTCTGGGTAATTCATGAGAGAAATACCAAAAGCAGCTCATTTCTTTCTTCTTAAAATCAGTATTGGTAGATCTAGTCAACAATTAATATTATTTTCATAGGTAGTTTTTCACAGATTTTGTTGCTGTTTGCTATTCACTGGCTTAATAAAACTCTATTTTTTACATGTATGAAAATAGTTTGGAGTTAATCAGGATAACAAAATATTTTTAATTTATATCTTTCTGACATCTTAGTTCACTATTAATGCCCCTTCTGATGTAGCTTTCTGGGAAAGCTCTGGCAAACCTCCAAAGCTGCTTGTGGATATGGTAGCATCCACCATTTGAGGATATTTAGATAAGTAAATACATTCAAAGGCATTTTGTAGTAAATACTTGGAAATCCTTTCAGGGAAAGGCAGAAGCTCCCCCATCAGTTGTGTGTAAGCAGTCCTGTTGGGATTCAGGCATGGCATATTTGCCTGCTGAGGATCAGCTGACCAGTTTAACTATCACCAAACATCTCTGTTCATCTGGGAGGTCTCAGTTGCCTCTGTCAGGTTCAGCCGTCAAAACAACTTTCAGTACCACAGCCAGATTCCAAATGGTGTAAGAAATTACGTTGCTCTGTGTCTGAACTAGTGCAACCCTGAGAATGCTCTCATGGGAGGGTTTAACTGCATGGCACAGCAATGAGATCTCGTGCTCAAATGAACCACCAAGAGAACAGAGCTTCTGAAGGAGTAAGACAGGGATTAAAAGCTGCCTTTTTTATGCATGGGCACCTGGCACTGACAGGGTAAGATGTGGAGGCAAACACTACACTTTGTTCCAAGAAAGGAACTGCCTGACTGACAGAACAAATAAGGAAAAAAATTAATTGGGCTATAAAGAGTGAGCTGTGATCCTGCCTAACAGAAGTTGACTTGTATTTTATAGTGGCATTCTATATGCCCACAATGGAAAAGTGGATTGACACAAGCTTTTGGTAGAAAATTTTGGTGCAGTGTGGTCTGGACAGACAAGAAAATTGTAGTGGAGAACAGGACAAGCATGCAGTTTAGGCAGGGTGGCTATAATGAAATGATGGCTATAGGAGCTGGCAGAGGAAGGCAAAGTCACAGGGGCCCTTTTAAAACCACTGCAGATTTGTACCAGCAGTGAAACTCAGAGTGGGTGGAAGGACGTGGCTTGTGACATAGAGAGAAGAGAGAAGGGAGATGTGTAGGCAGAGGTGATGGCACCAGTGACCAGGTAGTACAGCAACAAAAAGCATGAAGTGGTATCTGGAAACTTTAAGGAATGGAAAAAAAGAAATCAAGATAAGTGTTTAGAACTGGTAGTTTTGTGTTTGTGAGGAACATTTTGTTTAATCTGACTTTGTCTTTGGAAGATTAGAAGTTGGAAATTCTGCTTTATAAAAGCAGAATTGTGTTCTTGCCTCAGCAGTTATAGTTAGAGACCTGCTTTTGGCCATCTCAAAACAACAGCTCTAGCAGTAAATGTCAGTTGAGAGCAATACAGGATGTGTCCTGGATACTCCAAGGATGCTTGGATCAAAAGACATTTAAACTATCCACAGTGAGAATTAAACCCCGATGAGCTGCCCCTTGAGGCCTTCCTTCCAAGGTCTGAGCTGTGCCTGGGCATCAGACATGGAAAATCCTCCTGGGAAAGGATTCGGAGCCGGGAAAGGATCCAGAGCTCTGGAAAGGATCCAGAGCTCTGGAAAGGATCCAGAGCTGGGAAAGGATCTGGAGTCAGGAAAGGATCCGGAGCCGGGAAAGGATCCAGAGCTGGGAAAGGATCTGGAGTCAGGAAAGGATCCGGAGCCGGGAAAGGATCCAGAGCTGGGAAAGGAGAGCCGGGAAAGGATCCGGAGCCGGGAAAGGATCCAGAGCTCTGGAAAGGATCCAGAGCTGGGAAAGGATCCGGAGTCAGGAAAGGATCCGGAGCCGGGAAAGGATCCGGAGCCAGGAAAGGATCCAGAGCTGGGAAAGGAGAGCCGGGAAAGGAGAGCCGGGAAAGGATCCAGAGCTCTGGAAAGGATCCGGAGTCAGGAAAGGATCCAGAGCTCTGGAAAGGATCCAGAGCTGGGAAAGGATCTGGAGCTGGGAAAGGATCCAGAGCTGGGAAAGGATCTGGAATCAGGAAAGGATCCGGAGCTGGGAAAGGATCCGGAGCTGGGAAAGGATCCGGAGCCGGGAAAGGATCCAGAGCCAGGAAAGGAGAGCCGGGAAAGGATCCTGAGTCAGGAAAGGATCAAGAGCTCTGGAAAGGACCGGAGCCAGGAAAGGATCCAGAGCTCTGGAAAGGATCCAGAGCTGGGAAAGGATCTGGAGTCAGGAAAGGATCCGGAGCTGGGAAAGGATCCAGAGCTGGGAAAGGATCTGGAGTCAGGAAAGGATCCGGAGCCGGGAAAGGATCCGGAGCCGGGAAAGGATCCAGAGCTGGGAAAGGAGAGCCGGGAAAGGATCCGGAGCCGGGAAAGGATCCAGAGCTCTGGAAAGGATCCAGAGCTGGGAAAGGATCTGGAGTCAGGAAAGGATCCGGAGCCGGGAAAGGATCCGGAGCCAGGAAAGGATCCAGAGCTGGGAAAGGAGAGCCGGGAAAGGAGAGCCGGGAAAGGATCCAGAGCTCTGGAAAGGATCCGGAGTCAGGAAAGGATCCAGAGCTCTGGAAAGGATCCAGAGCTGGGAAAGGATCTGGAGCTGGGAAAGGATCCAGAGCTGGGAAAGGATCTGGAATCAGGAAAGGATCCGGAGCTGGGAAAGGATCCAGAGCCAGGAAAGGAGAGCCGGGAAAGGATCCTGAGTCAGGAAAGGATCAAGAGCTCTGGAAAGGACCGGAGCTGGGAAAGGATTCAGAGCTGGGAAAGGAGAGCCGGGAAAGGATACGGAGCCGGAAAGGATCCGGAGCTGGGAAAGGATCCGGAGCTGGGAAAGGATCCGGAGCCGGGAAAGGATCCAGAGCTGGGAAAGGATCTGGAGTCAGGAAAGGATCCAGAGCTCTGGAAAGGATCCGGAGCCGGGAAAGGAAAGGAGAGCCGGGCTTCGGGCGCCACCCAGCGGCAGCACCGAGGCGGTGCCGCCGCCCGCTCCGACTCGTGCAAGGCGTTCGGATTGGCGATGGAAATAATGTAATGTAATGTGAATAGGTGTTTCTGATTTTCCATTTTCCACGGTGCGGCTTGGAGATAAAACTCTTAATTTCTACCAAATTGTGTTGATTATTTATTGCTTCCAAGGAACTCTTTAACTTCGTTGGTTTAGTTAAGCGCTGGGATAGTACGGATAAGGTGGCGTTGTTCAGAGAATATTCTGTGGTCTATAGCAGAGAAAAAAGGAGATTAGAGAAAGAGAAGATAGAATCAAATACTCATGCTGAGCACGTGGAAGCAAAGGAGTCTGCGTTTTGCAAAAGGGCCGAGAATGTAGGTGCTATTTTGTTTTTCAGTTAGTCCAAAGCGTGAAATACCCAGTTCTTAAAAAAAGCCCAACCACAGACCTGTGTCTGCAGGCATGACTCATAAACCGTAAGTAGTCCTTATTCAAATTAGCTGCCTCACTCTTAAAATCTTAGAGTTTGCTGGTAATTTTCACTTAAAATTTTCTTAGCAGGGTGCAAAAAATAAATTAGCTTCTGAAGTTGGTAATTCACAAAGTTGGTCAAAAGACATGTGACTGAACACTTCTAAATATCTGAGTGGACAGAAGAAAGAAGGCAGATAGAGGTGTCTAAATGCACCAAAAGAACAAGAATTCCTTCCTGTGCCCTTTCCTCCTCCGTTTTCAGACCTGTGTTTTGGGGGAGAAAAGGGAAGACATGGCCCTGTTTTAAAGGCTGATTGTCTTTCTTTCTTTCTTTCTTTCTTTCTTTCTTTCTTTCTTTCTTTCTTTCTTTCTTTCTTTCTTTCTTTCTTTCTTTCTTTCTTTTTCTTTTTCTTTTTCTTTCTTTCTTTCTTTCTTTCTTTCTTTCTTTCTTTCTTTCTTTCTTTCTTTCTTTCTTTCTTTCTTTCCTTCCTCTCTTTCTCTCTCTTTCTCTCTCTCTTTCTTTCTTTTCTCTTTCTCTCTCTCTTTCCTCTCTTTATTTCTTTCCTCTCTTTCTCTTTCTGCTGTAGAAAGACTGGTTTTAGCTCTGGCAACTCAGTGAGAAGTACTGTTATTTTTGCATTTGTAATTTCTGTGAGATCACTGCAGAGTTGTTTTATTTCTTGGGTGCACAATGGATTACTTTGCTTTTGTTTACACTTACTTCAAGGACATGGTCTTCAGCAAAACAGCACTGCAGCTTTTTTCTTTGTAAGTTCTTCTGATTGCAAGGAACATTTCATTCCAGTTCTTAGTGGCTGTGCTTCAATGCCGGAAATGACCATAGTGATTGAAGTTCCTCATAGCCCCAACACATCAATTCTGTGTGGGGAAATGCTTCATCATCCCCACTGAGTGCCTGCACTGGAAACATGCAATTCCCCTGTGAATATGAAGACACAGGCTTGCTGCTCCAGCCACAGCTTGAGGGACAGGATTATGGGGCTGCTGCAGCAGATGGGACACAGTGTCCATCAGTGTCTGTGTCAAGGAACAGTTCTGCAAAGAGGGATTGCCTGGTAGTTGCCGTGCTGTGCTGTGGGAATTTAATAAATTTCATTGATTGGTTCATTGTGCCAGGTGAGAACCCATTTTCCTCTTCTAAAGAAAATGAAATTCAAGTTCTTAGCAGCTCTACAAATAAGGCTGTGCTTTATGTCTTTTTGCTTTTTCTCATTTATCTGCTTTAGCCTGCTGATCATACTCTTAATGAAACTTCCAATTATAAATCTGGAAAGACCTTGAAGTGATTTGTTAGGTATTAATATTTAGTCAAGTGCTTATAAAAATAAAATAATACTTAAATATCTAAGTCTCTTATAAACAGACTTTAGCATACAGAGCAGCTGGTCCATTTTTGTGTCTGGATTTTACAGAGTTTTGACTAAGGAGCTTCTCTTTACTGTACACAGCAGTTTACAAGGCCTTCTTTGCATCTAGTAGATTCTGTATGGTATTCCTTTATCTGAAGAATACTGATGCTATTCTCTCTATTACGAGTTCAAAAACTGTCATCTTTGTGATAACTTTGTTATCAATGTTAGTTTGCTTAGGGGACGCTTAACTTCCTTGTGAGCTGCAGTGAAGAGTGGAACATGATTGTGGATAAAGAATAGAGACCCACTTCTTTAAGCCTTCCCCTACCCAAGTTATGACTTATTGTCTAATAAATATCCTTCCTCCAAAATATGATTTTTAAACTATGTTTTTCCCTAGCTGAAGACAACTAGGAGTTGCTTATAGTAAACTGGAGGGAAACAATGGGTTTTTTTCTCCCATATAAATTGTGGTCTCTGTAAATTCTTTTATTTAGTATTACTCCTAAGCATCTACCATGCTTCCAGGGATCTGATTTAGAAAATCGGGGAAACTTGTTGTGAGCTTGCTATATTTTACTTCTGAGTGGCTTGGGAAACAGAAATGTTTTAACACCTTGAAAAAACCCAAAGGATGGATTATTGAATTTGGAATTAATACCTGGTTACAGTACACAAAATAATTATTTTGCTACTTAGACCATTCAGAAATTTAGGACACACAGTCAGTATCTTTAAAAATTGAGAGTATAGTGGGTTTAAGAGTTTGAGCTTGGCTTTTTTGCGTAGTTTTTAACAACACAAGAGGGAAGGAAACAAATAGAGTCTATGCTGAATGACACTGCAAAGCTGTTAGTGAAAAACTGTGTATGCATTCTGTTGTCAAGTAACATTCCTTGGAGGAGGGCAGAGGGCAGAAAAGGATGAAAATATCTTCAGGGAAGAACTTGGATAGAAGGGTAGAAGGGCATCCCCTTGGGGGGGGTTAAGATCAAGAAACCATTTGGCTCAGTCCAGGCTTTGAGCTATTCAGGGGCTCCTGAACCTGCTAAGAGCTTAAAATTTTCCAAACATGCTTTTGTGAGTGAGATACCTTCAGGCATGCAAGAATTCAAGAGCAGAGGTGGGGATAGCGCCCAGGCCTTTGAAACACCTCCTTTAATTACACTCTGTGACTAAACCACTTTTCACTTGGTTCTATGACTCCTGGGCCATGGGGGAAGTCTGTAAGCTGCAGTTTATGCCACAGCAATGTACTGTTCACCTGCTAGAATTCAGTGCCACTGCAGAATTCTTGGAACAGTGCAATTGATTTTGGCTGTCTGAGTGTATGACCATGTTGGTAGATATCAGCTAACAGGAAAGGGAGCAAGGGGAGGTGTGAGTAGCTGCTTAGAAGTAAACTGGCAGCAGTTAGTTACAAAGTTGTGGTTTCCGCCTAGTTTTGCTCACAGGCTTTGACAGCACGGAAAACAAGCTCTTCCCCTTATTTGTCTGCTGACTTCAGCGTGTTGAAACCAGTGACCATGCACACCTTTCCCCTCTTTTCTGTCCACCAAGCTGCTCAAATCAATACTTTGCAATTTTCCAGGAATTGGCAGGATCAGTTATTTTAGTTATGTGAGGGGGTGACATTCTGATGATGCTCAGTGTGAATGTTAGTTTGAGGTGAAGTTGTGGTTCTGTTCAAGTCATGTTAGCTGTGATTTGTTCTAAATACTCCATGAGACCAAACCTGACTTCCTCTAATACAGTATTTCTGTGCATCGATCGCTGGCTGCCAGAAAGGAGGGATACAATTGATTGTCCTGCTTTAATGATGCAAAATGTTTGAACTAAAACACTTGTTTAAACTTTTGAAACCATTAGGAAACCCCTAAATGTAGAATATGTTCAAGAGTCATTGAGAAACAGCTGTAAACCTCTGGAGCTGCTGTTAGGCTGGACCTTGATCTACAGTAAATAGTGAGTGGACTGATGCTGCAGCTGTGGGGACTGTGGGAGAACATGGATTTAGCTTTAAATCAGCTGTTTCCACACTGCTTTTAAGTGTGTGGAGCAGTGTAGTTCATGGCACAGCATGTAAAACAGTGTGGGAGAAGGGGTGTCTCTTGCTGACTTCACCCACTGCCTTCTGCTGCAGATGAGCTCCTGTGAGCACAGCAGGCAAATTACACAGAACTTGTTCTCTTAAGTGGTGGTGGTTTCATCCTCTTAATAATGTTATGACTTTATCTATTTTGACAAAACTGAAGGGGCATGAAAAGTAAACGTCTTTTAAAATTGATATCATTCAACACTGGAGTACAGGTATGCTTTTCCAAAGAAGTATCTTCTATTTTTAATTGGTTTTCAGCAGTGTAAATTGAAAATACAAGATAGGAGAGATGGAAAATCTGCAGCTCTGGCATCGTATAGAGAAGAAAATTACCTTTTTGTCTTAACATCCACTGTTTTGTTCCACATTGTGTCCATTAAACTTTGAACTCTAAATTCTTTGTGTGCTTAGGTGCTAATGGTGCAAAAGAAGCAGAGCAGATGTGGTTGAAGCAATGGGTAAACTAACTCTCATAAAACCCTTATAGTGGAAGATCATTAATTTTATCTATAGTGAGTGATAAGAATTTTTAAATCTCTGTTCATCTTGTGCTTGTGGTAATGACTTACATCTAAACTAAAAATGAAATGTACTGCAGTTCTTGTAAGCTCTTTTTTTGAGCTGGCAGTTACCAGGACTGAGCAGGGTACTTTGCTGTTACTCAGTGTCTGCCTCTGTTGCAGGGATCCTGTTGGAGATACAGAAATATTTTGGGCTTAGTGATGGCGAGACAGGTCTATTGCAAACAGGTAATAAAGTCTCCTTAGTTCAGACAATTCACTTTGCCTTGCCCCTCTGTGGTCTGCTCCTAAAATACAGTCCAGTTACTAGTTTCTCCTTGTATGTGGTAGAACTAGAAGAGGTTTCTTCTAGTTCTTCCTTATATGTGGTATTGCTCACTTCCACTTGTGGGCAGGCTGACCAAATGCAAAACTGAAAGCCAGACTGCAGTTGGGTCCTTCAAAAATCCCACAGAAATCACAAAAGATGAAGGGTTTCTCAAGGAACACAGAAGATGAGTAATTAACATACATTTTATTGTTGTATAGGTATTTTGAGTCTGCATTTGTCTTTTTCGAAATATCAATCCCTCTCCTAGTCCTACTCAGCCTTAGCCTTTAGCCCCTGCCCTAAAAATTACCTGAGTTTATCTGGATATTTTATCTGAGCGGTGAGCAGTACATATGACAAAAATAATTAGACAAATATTGTCTTTGTTCATTATTGGATTTTCAGTCTTCACCTTGTGTTACATGCTGGCTGCCCCCATCTTTGGATACCTCGGAGATCGCTACAACAGGAAAATCATCCTTGGAGCTGGGATTTTCTTCTGGTCTGGTGTGACCTTAGGGAGCTCATTCATCACTGAGTCGGTATGTTGCTATTTTAGAGGCTGCTATGAAAATAACCTGTATACATCTTGCAGGACTTGATAGAGTCCTTCTCTAATCACATTTGGAAAAGCATCAGTGACCACTCATTTCCCGAGCCTTAAACCTAGACTAAATATACTCCATGCTCTTGTAGGACACCGGGGTCCAGCCTAGGCAATAGAGAACCCACACGTTATTGTTGTGATGGATGGGATCTTATTTTTGTCCTGAATGTTTGTTGTTTATGACCTTACAGTGTGGCAGCTTGTTGGTTACATGTGCTTTATCCACCCTGTCCTGAAATTCCCTCTGGGTGTCACTCAGAAGTCACTGCTGTGCAGAAAGGGAAAGCTGAGCAGTGAGATGTGAGGGGAGCAGGTGTGAGTGGAGGGAATACAGACACAGGCAAAAGGCAAAATCAGTTCAATTCTGATTTCCTCTGGTAGATTTCATCCACTAAAATGCCCCTCTTTAATAGTAAGCTTTCTTTCGTGCATGAACTTTTTAATTTTTTTTACTATATTATGTCTTTTCCCTGCAGCATTACAGGATATTTGTTCTTTCACGAGGACTGGTTGGCATTGGCTCTGCCAGTTACTCCACTATAGCACCTACCATCATTGCAGACCTGTTTGAGGAAGGAAAAAGGACCACAGTGTTATCTATCTTCTACATCTTCATTCCAGTGGGAAGGTTGGTTTTCTTGCAGTGGCCTTTGGAAGTTCTGTCTGACCACACCTGCAATTCAATATACCCTGAGCCCTAATCAGATTTATTTTGATGTATTTCTGCATTGGCTCTTGCAAAGGGATTTGTCACTTCCTTAGCAAGTTTGAATAGAGCTGATTAGGTATATTTCTCTACTTACCTTGAAAAAACTTCGCTCTTTCCCCCTAACATTTTTAGGGAGAACCTAGACTCTAGAAACTCTGGCTTTGAATAAAATATTGAATCAATTTTAAAAGAAATATGTGCACGAGAGTATGTAATTTACTTCTGTGTTTTGGAAGACAAAAGCTTTTAGATATTAGTTTATATGACAGATTTTTCAAGAACTCTCCATTAAATGTTTCCCAAGGAAAAACTGGTACTCCCCTGTCCTCTTTTAGTTAAATTGACATTGTGTCTGAAGAAAAGGTGGATAAGGGCTTTTCAAATGGTTTAAAGGCATACTCTGTATCAGAGCAGGCAGCCAAGGCTGGGCCCAGAAGGCAGATTAAAACTAAAGAAATCCCTGCAGGGAATAATTCCTGTGGCTAGCACAGAAGGGAGTAGGTAATAAAATGTTTTATGGGATAAATATATTATATTTGATATGGATTTGCAGCATCATTCTGCAGAATATGTATTCCAAGGGGAATCTGGGACATTACTGTCCTCATCTCAAATCTTCTCTGAGGAGGTTGACTCTCTTTTTAATACTGGCTAGCAAGCAGCATGGCACAGACTATGAGGGTTATTTCTGTTTGTCCCTTTTGGAAAACTATGACAGGACACTATTGTGTGTTCTCCTTAGCTGGCAAGACATGTCATTTCAGCCATCCAAAATTCATTGGTGCTTACTGATCATTCCTTTCTGTTGCTTACAGTGGCTGTGGTTATATTCTGGCAGCTGGTGTGGCAGAAAGCACAGGTGACTGGCACTGGGCATTAAGGGTGAGTCACTCACTTCCATTCACTGTAACATCAAAATCATCACTGGGTTTTGAATTCTTTATGTTCACTGTGTTAAAGGTGAGCAGTGGGAGGACTTTCTACCTCTCACAGGTCAGGAACGTGGTGATTAGCTCCTGCAGGACAAGTGGAAGATTTCTGCCTAGCTCTGATAGGTGTAGGTGAAATGCTGTACAGCAGCCAGGGTGCTGATGTTCCTCTTACCTGAGGGCACATTTGGAATGGTGTTACTGCACTAAGACCTCCTCAAACAGAGGAATTTGAAGGTAAAATGATCATTATACTGGTAGCACTAGTTTTCTGGAATGCTGTTGGGAACAACTTCTGTTATTTGAGGGCTTCAAGAAAATAACCTCTTCTGTTCTGATCATGTCACCATGATGTCTCTCACTGAGACACACCTGGTGCTTTGGAAGCCCTTTGTCAGAGCCTCATACCTTGCATACAAAATCAGCCAGCACACGCAGCTGAGTGGGGCAGAATATTTACTGGGATAACACTGATGTTATTCAGGTAACACTGGTGACTGCATCAGTGATTCTTGTGTTTGTGGCTAGAATACTACAGTACAGTTTTCTTTCTTCACATGTTTTTCTTCAAAATCAGAGGGAGGAGCGATCATGTATCTGTATGTTGGGGAGGGAGCATCTATTATCTTTCCTTCAAAGTCACTCTTTTTCTTTACAAATATGACCTAAACCAGCACATATCTATTTCTGAACATACCTGCAATTTTTTTGATAGTGGTTCTAATGCAATTTGAATTGCTGTGGAGCTCTTGCTATAAGAAAACAGGGATCTTTGATCTAACCAACCTTGTGTCTACAGGTAACTCCTTGCATGGGAGGACTGGCACTGCTTCTCCTGATTCTCCTGGTCCCTCATAGAATCCAGAGAAAGACAGCAGCACACAGAGCACTAAGCATCTCTGGCACGATACAAGGAACAGATGAAAAGCCAGATGTACACAGAACTGCCAAGACCACTTGGTGTCAAGATGTGGGATCACTTGTCCAGAAGTAAGTGGTTGGAGTTACAAAGGTTCCCTCTGTTGAAGAGCCACCATTCCATCATAAGACATATGTCCATTGAATCCTGCTTTGCTCCTTTGAGCCACATGCTGTATGCAAGAGGACAGAAACACCATCAGTAAGAATATTTCTTCCACTTTTTTACAGGAAGGCTACAAAAGAGATTGAAAATTTCTTTGCTTCTTCTAGCCTCCCATTTTGAGGAGGGGAAGGGGGAGTGAAGTTGTGATGGCAGTTTGCTCTTATTTAAAGTTCTACTTTCTACTAATTTTTCCTTTCCCTACGGAAGCTAGGTCGGTAAAAGTGCATAATTTTCTGCTGTAAATTTATTTCTAATTCTTAGTGTCTGAGGATGGTTGGGTTAGCATGTTTCATTCACTCTCTGCGGTATTTGGGAGCCTGCTGTGCACGAGGTCAGAGTTCGTGGCACCCCAATACGGTTCATAAAGTAATTGTCCATGTGTTTTGATGGGCTGAGCTGTGGCTGGAAGACAACATCTTCCTTTTAACCACACAAGAATGCAGAGTGGAGCAGGTTCCTCGCTGCGGTGAGGCCGTGGCGGGGCAGGACGAGGAGCCGGAGCCGGTTTGGGAGCAGCAGGTGCCTCTGTGCAGCTGCGCCGGGCCCGGCTGCGCGCTGCCCCCGCAATGCCTTCCCCGGCCTGCGCTCTTTGTTTCAAGACCTGCCTTCCTGTGACCTCGTTTGTCTTTGGGGTGTTCTTCCAGACCATCCGGCGTTTTCTAACTGCCCGCTAAATCTGCGTCCTCTTTACGTCTTGAACAGCAGGTGCACAAGAGATCGCTTTTGTAGGATCTCAATTTGTAAGCGCTACGTCCTGAGGTGAATAAAATATATGTTTTCCTGACTCAAAAATTAACATTTCTGACATTTCAGCAACTAGAGCATCTCCAAAGTTACTTTCCTACAGAGATGTTCCGGTGTAAAACTATATTTTAATTTTCTTTTCCTTTAGCAATTGATTCCCATTTTGTTTTCCTCAGGCAATTGATTTCCAAAGCATACTGCCAAAAAAACTATGTGGTTCCAATTTTAATCAACTCCAAGAGCACTTTACCTTTAGAAAATTAGCTCAATTTCTTAAAAATCCTCTAGTTCAATGGTCACCTGATCATTTGCAGCAGTCTTAGGATTTCATACATCCCTATTGACCTCAAAGGGGGTTTTCTCCTGAACTATTTATGACAAAGAGTCCGGCAAAAATTTAATTTTCTCCTAGAATAGGGCAGGAAGGAGACAAGGTTTGCACAGTTTTCAAAAATGCTTCTCCTTTTGTCTGAAACTTGCTGTGGAGATTGAGTCTATTTTTACTCACTCAGGTGGAGTTAAGGAGTACTTCAGCCACTGCAGCTTCACAGTCCAGAAGACTGAGATGTTACTCTCATTTATACTGGTTACAGAAACAAGTTAAAACCTGAGGCATTTAGACTTGCACATAGAACCCTTTCCTTTAGCTACTAAGCCATTAAGTTATTGCTCACTTGCTATTGTTATATTTCTGCTATCAAAAAATTCACAGTAATTGTTTTGGCAGAAGTTGGCATGAAATCTGCAAGAGACCAGGATTTAACATTAAATCAGTAGGTCATACCCTTTGTTCTAATTATTACTTTATTGTTGAATTTCATAATAACGCCTGATCAGAGTTCAGATATTCAAGGGAGTTGATTTTGATCACAAGATGTCCGAATGAATTGTTTTGTTATTGCTTGAAATCCTGGGTGTTGCAGGTAGCTTTTCCCTTTTTCCTCACACACAATTCTTTCTAAGATCTCTCAGTTGGTCTTTTTTTTTAATTTTTTTTTTTTTTACTTCCAGCTGTAGTTTTGTCTGTTCCTCACTGGGTCTTACTGCCATGGCCTTTGTCACTGGATCCCTGGGAGTGTGGATGCCACTGTTTCTGTACAGAGCTCAGGTTGTCCAGGGCATTGTCCCACCATGCCGCCAAGAATCGTGCAATTCATCCAACAGGTGAGCTGTGCCTGTGGGAGCATACCTGGAAACACTGCACAGTGCTCAATCACAGCTTGTTTGCAAAGACAAAAGGGAGGATGTGCCTGAGCACTTCTTTTGAAGGCAATGGGCTGTGAATGTTAAATTGCTTCCAGGTATCTGAGACACTCCCCTTTGTTTGTTTGTTTATAAGCACTCAGTTAACTGGAAAGATGCTGCCAGCCCTAATTAAGTACAGTGGGAAGAAGCAGTAATAGCAACACTCGTGGGGAAAATGGAGCAGCTTTAGCTAGGAGTTTTTATTGACAAATGACTGTGCATTCCAAGCTACCTAAATACCCATTTAAGTATATTTAAATCCTGTGTTTTAGTAACTTGCCTATTATCTTCTTCTTATTCTGGTTTTATAATCCCTGCCATGTTGGTGAGTTCATTATGGCTCCCAGCTTGAAGAAAGCTTGATGATTTTGATGTACTATCATATCATCACATCAGACCAGGATCTTGTGAATAGCTGCCAGCAGAGCTCTGCTTGCAGAGCGTGTCCCAACTAATGAAGATTCATGGATGGTATTAGAAATGTATAACAAGGGGAATTTACACTAGTAGAACACTTTGAAGTAGTCATAGCACACCTTTTTGTAGATCCCTTTTCCCCACCAAGGAAGAGAAGTTTCTCTTCACAGTGTGTTGTCCAGAATACAAATATCTATGCAGTGTTGCTCTTGAGTCTTCACAGTGTCCCTCAGTAACAGTGAACACTGGGACTGACTCCCTTTCAGTGGTCTCCATGCAAGTATCCCTTTCTCTGGGAGGCGTCCCAAGTCTTGTTTCAGTCTCTGCTTTTGTAATGGATTTCAAAGAACTAAGTGCTTATTGTATGGCCTTTCCAGGTAAAGACAACTAAAGGGAAAAGCAGTAATCACACCTTGAATGTGTCCTCTGCTAATGAGATTTTTCTGTTTTTATGCAACAGAATAACTGAGTCAACTCAGAAGTGATTTCTGAGTTGTAGCAAAACTAGATGAAGAGTCATCCCAAAATCCTTCAATGGCAAATGAATTGTCCTTCCATGGATGCCACCAGTGGCACATTACTTATCAATGAACAGTACTGGGAAGGGAGTGAAACACAGGAGTCTGGCTCAGGGTAGGCAGATCAGGGAAACTGAACAGTTTAAGATGTTTGGCTGGTGTTGGCCTCTAGTTTGTTTTCTAATCCAGTTCAGAATTATTATTCCACAGTACTGTTGTTAGAGCAGACATGGTCTCCAGGGAAGTGAAACAGAGCATCTGATAGTTTAACCTCATGTACTGCCTCTTATAGGATGCTTTTAATATAACCTTGGCATAAGCTCGTGCCAGAAGTAACATAAGGCTGGTTTTGGACTGTTATTCCAAGGGGATGTAAAGAAACAGAATATAAACTACTATGTCAGACCTGATGGTACTGGAAGAACTGAGCTGCACATTACCACACCTGCCCGGGGATGTTTTAAAGATGCTTTCCCCTCTGGCTGTTCAGCAGTTTCAGACTTTGTTTAAGGATCAGGACTGTGTCACCTAGACTCCTTGGAAACACAGACTCAAAAGGCTCCACAACTGACTCAGGTCTCAATCCTTTCAAGGTAGATAAATAGGCAGTGTGAATTTTTTGTTCAGGTCTTTGTGCAAACAGTTTCAAACAGATCAGAGATAGAAGTAAGCATTCTCAGACCCTAAAAGATCCCACAGGAACTCTTCCCCAGTACTAGACTTCTGTACTTGCCTACTCTCTGTCAACTGAACTGTGCTTAGATTTAGTTTTTGCTGTTCTCTTTTATTCCAGCTGCAGGTTTATTTCAACTACAGTTTACAATACATGAATATTCTAAACACAGTTCCATGAATGCTTCAACCAAGTAATGTCGCCTTGGAACTTGTCTCTCTTGAACAAATCTCTGAGATTATTCTGCCTGGTGACAATCTATAATGTCACTATCGAGCTATAGTCAGTGATGGATAAGAATCCTGAAGAACTTGCAGGGAGAGTACAAATTTGCTTAGAGTTTGTTATCTTGCATAGCAATACCTTTATTTCTCTTGTGGAATTATTGAGTTCTTCCTAAGCAGACAGAAAGAAATTAAGAAGTGGATGTGCTGTAGTTTAAAGGAGCAGATCATATCCCAGCTGGTTACTTTGCTTTGCAGTTAGAAAAAGCTCAGGAAAATGTACAGAACTTACCATGTAGCACTCTAAAATATTCAGAAGTGCTTGTTCTCAGAATACATTGATGCTGTCCTTGCTTGCTTTCATAGAATTACGATGCAGTAGCACCACTGATCTTGTGCAAGAGACTTGCTTTGTCATTGGGGGGGATCTCACTGGGACAGAGACAAAGCCACGCATGGAAGTCCCTTTGAAAGCTGAATCTTCAAAACTATTCAGACATGTTATTTTAAGACATGAACTTGTGGTTCCTGAAGAACACATTTGCATTTGCAGGTAGACAAAGCTGAACGGTACTGGAAACTCTGTGTTCAGAAGATGCTATGTGGTCCTGGCAGTAGTTACCTACTCAGTATTCTTTGAACTCTTCTGGGAAGTGGTAGGTCCTTCCCATAGTCAGAGGAAGTCAGGTTCCCATAGTCAGCTGTGCTAACCAGAGGGCTGTAATTTAGATGTGTATCATTCCACGTGCTAGGATCTCTTCCAAGGCAGCAGACTGTGATACAGGGTTACTCCATCTGTGTTTCAGGGATGACTGGGTAGATTGATTCACAGGGTAACCAGGATGACTGTGTCTGCTCTAAATCACAGCATGTCCAAGCCAGATCATACTGAGCAGAGCCCTCCTTGAGCCTGGGTGCATAACACCTGCTCTGTAAATGGGAAAATATCTTCTCCAGGGGATACAGCCACCATTGCAAAGCTGTAACTTCAGCTGAGGTTTGGGATTACATCCATTTAGAATGAGTGGGAGGTTCACATCAAGTGGAGTAAAATTAACTTCCCTATTAAGGATTCCTCTGAAACTACAGGTACAAACTAACACCATTTATTTTTCCACAGTACAGTCTTACTATGCTCAGCTGAATCATTTGCTTTGTCACCAGCCTAATATTTGGAGGCATCACCATTGGGACAGGAATCCTGGGTATTATTGCTGGAGCAGAAGCTGCAAGACTGTTAAGGAAGATAAACAACAAAGCTGATCCTCTGATCTGTGCCACAAGCATGTTCATTTCTGCCCTGTGTCTCTACATAGCTCTGATGGTGGCCCAGACAAACATCCTTTCCACTTTTGTAAGTGACAATTAGCAAAATATCTTTTGGCATCCTAGGGAGAATGGGAAGGGGGAGGAGGAGTGAGAGGTGGCTTTTTCAGAATTCTCTGCAGTCTTTGAGACCATTAAGAGGTTTGTGACAAGGTATTCAGGTAAGCTCTGGGCTCTGATGCTCCCATAGCTGAGGTCTGTGAGAGCCACACTGGGCAGTCCTTGGTACAGTATAAAGGGCAGGCAGAGCACAAAAACTGAGCCTCAGGTCCTGCAGAATGCCCACGCTGGAGAACAGAATAGTAACTATGCATTTAGCTGCATTGAAACATGTCCCTTATGAAAAAAATGTAGTTTAAACAAGTCTCAATCTTATGTTAATTTTTATGTTAATTTTTTGTGGCTAATTTAGCATTCTTATTTATTTTTGCTCTCTGAAGACTTAAAGGTTGGTGTAGTTGGGACTATACAATACACACTATTGTTGCTAAGAATAATTTAGCCCTCGCCTTCAAAACCCCAGGTCACTAGCTGATCTTCACAGTCAAATTTTTGGCAATGCAAACTGAAGTATAAATCACTTAAATTCCTTTCTCAGTAAAGGGGAAAACAGAAATTTGCTAGGAATGACCAAAAAAAAATCCCCGTAAGAGGGAGCTGAATGTAAACCCTATTTCAATTATAATCTGGTAACAGCTAGGGAAAGACTCCTGTGCTTTTTTCCTGTGACTCTACAGCCAAAATCACCGTGATTAACATAAATAAGAGGATCCAAGTAAAGTAAATTACAGTAATCAACAGTTCTCTGCAAAAGGGCACTTTTGCAGGATTTTTGCTTCTAAGAATAATGCTTGTTCAAAGAGGTTTTCCTTCTGACTCCTCAGGAATGTGTATTACTGTGGAAAAACACCTTTACACCAAGAGAAAACACAAGTGGATTTACCTGAGTGTGTGTACACAAAGCAAAATGTGAAATTGAAGATTATTTTTGGAACCAAGAGTGGGGATCCAAGTGCCCAGAAGAATTAACCATTGTCTTTCTCAGCTTCTCAGAGTCCCACTTAGCTCCACTCTTAGTGTGTTCCTCAGGGGATTTTTTGTCATTAAAGATAGAGGATAACAGTTTAATTTGCCAGTCTGTGTTAGATGAATGAATCATCAATATATTTGGTTGGAGCTACCAAAATATACCTTTTATTAGAATCATACAATCAGAGTTTTGGGTTGGAAGGAGCCTAAAAGCTCATCCAGTCCCACTCCCCTGCCATGGGCAGGGACACCTTCCACTATCCCAGATTGCTCCAAGTCCTGTTCAACCTGGCCTTGGACACTTCCAGAGATGGGGCAGCCACAGATGCTCTGGGCACCCTGTGCCAGGGCCTCACCACCCTCAGAGGGAAGAGATTCTTCCTTATACCTAATCTAAAGCATTGTAAAGGAAAAGGTGTCTGGATTATGCTCTAAGTATCTCGTGCTTCAAGGAACTTCTTTCCCCAAACTGGTTTGGAGAAGAAAACAAATGAACAGAACAGACAAGAACCACAGAATGTATGGATATCCTAGGTCTATTATATATCTATATCTATATCTAACCTATATCTATTACCTACAGGATATCTATAGATATCCTGAGAGAATGTAAGCCACCCCTCCAAAAACATCTGAGTTTGTCACTGTGCCTTTCCTAGACTGTATTTTCATCAACCAGGGACAATATCTTGACCAAGACCTTACAAAACACAATGCTGGCACCTGTTGTAACAATGTGCCATCAGTCTGATTAGTAGATAAGAATAATGTGCCAGGTACCATGTGATTTTATGGCCTGTGTTTCTGAGGAGGTTCTGCCTTCTAGCACTGCTCCACCTCAGTGGTGTAACTTTAGTGCTTTCCTTAAGTCTTGCTTAGTCTGGGCAGACTGCTCCAATCTGTGTCCAGGGCTTGTTGAAAGGGTTAATATTTTCTGAGACCACAGCTATAAGAACTGTTCAGTTCCCTGCCCCTTTTCCTCATGGCTGGGTCTCCATCTGTGATGGATAAGGGATTTCCCACAGGACGCCAAGGTTTTGAGACTGCTTGTTCCTTGGAATCCATTTCATTTTGGAAGTTCTTTCTCTGAAGGAGCCCTTAAGAACACTTGTACTGGCACAGAGGTTTTCACTTGGTTTCATTTGCATCCCTGTGCACTTTGTAAACCTGTGCTGAATGTTTCTCTTCCATGGATCTTGGATTTCTCTTCTTGGGTTCAGTAGTTCATAGCTGTTAATTTGGGAGGGTGGTATTGTTCCCTATTTTGGCTCTTCTGCTGAGGATTTGTGACTCAAAAACCTTCTTTCGTTCCTTTCCCTACCTTTAAGATGACATTAGTATTTGTAAACATAGACAGAGGTGTCTAATTTAGAAGTAATGGGTATGTAGGACAACTCTTACATAGATAAGCACAGTGAGCCTGCCTCATCTTGACAATATCGAAGGGCAATGCAGTGTATAGTATAGTATAGTATAGTATAGTATAGTATAGTATAGTATAGTATAGTATAGTATAGTATAGTCACAGCCTTTTTCTGTTTTGCAGATTTTTATTGCATTTGGAGAACTGTTTTTGTCTGTAAATTGGGCTGTTGTGACAGACATACTGCTGGTAAGTGCTCATGAAATTATTTCCTTATTTCAAGGATTTTGTCAAGATAATATTGTTCCTAAGCCTGCATCTTGGTGGCTTTCTGGGGACAGATGAACAAACTCCTGCAGAGAATCCCCTTACTGGTATCCTGTTTGGAATCACCACAGTGTACTGGCTGGGCAAGGATGCCAGGGGCAATAAGGGTGTGGTGGTGCAGTAGTCCAAGTTATTATAATCCCAGGAAGATGTCCTGATTTGGATGGAACTCATGCACGTGGTACTCTCTAATGCTGCCTGTACCCGTAGTATTTTGGGCTTCTGTACAGCTCTGTGTTGTCATATATCTGCTAGAAAATTATCTGAACTAGAAACAAGGTAATTGTGTGTCTATAGTCAGGTTTTCTATTTCTATTTCGCAAAAGAGGGAAAGTTGATAGTCCATGAACTATTAGCAAACTCCCTTAGTTCAGAATACAGTGCAGATGAATTCCAGCTCTTGCAAGTCCAATTCATAAGTGGTGCTACACTGTCAGAGCATCAGGACAGCAGTGATGCTTAAGGGCTTCTTGGGAATTCCAGGACTGACACCACAATCCAAGGAATAGCAGTGCATGATTTCATTTGGATTCTGTCATTAGCAATTTCTTTACAAAGGAGTGATGTGAAAAGCACACGTCTTGTAGCACAGTTTGTCTACACTGTGATGAGCAGATTCTTTTTATCATTTCAAAGGTTTTTAGAGTTAGTAATTTTACTTGAGTTTTTACTCCAAATAAAAACCTTTGGCAACCTTTCATTTAGGCGGTAGCTCCACAGTCACTAACAGATGTCTGTGTAAACCCTGGGGCAGATATTGTGATTGCTGAACTACACAGAACATTATAGTCTTATCAAGTAGTTTATATGACCTTTTTTTTTCTTTAATAATCCATAATATGAATGAGTTGAATATGGTTTATCAATGCAATAAGCAAAAAAATGCTCATATCTGACAGCCAGACTGCAGAAAGCTGATTTAAATACTGAAGTTATTTATATGATTGAAAATTCTTTTGTTGCTACCCATGGGCATAAGACAAAAATATAAATAAGACATATTTAAATTGACGCTATCCTTTTCTATAAGGAGTAGAGTGCCAGATCACCCAAGGGGCCCAAACTCTCTACTATTTTACCCTGTGCTGAAAATCTGTGGATGTGATGGTAACCCAAATATTTCAAACAGGAAGCTCCCTGTGAGACAGGGACTGTTCAGACAAGTGTGATACAAGCACAATGCTCCTGCAGGTGGCCCTGAAAGTGGGGAAATTGTGTAAAGCCATCAGGACAAGTGAGAAAAGGCACAAAGTTAAGGGGCAGCAGAACAGAGATATTTAACTGTTTCTTCCCAAGCAAGAGTCACATGAAGATTTCCCATTTTATTTAATAGTGTTTCATTCTAAGGGAGCTGAAATCTACTTGCAGATTGCTGCTGCAAATTCCACAGTCATAATAAATCTTTCATTTAACAACCAGAGTGAGTGCATTCATGAGTAGCACAACATGCAGCAATGCACAATAGCAGTTCACAAGAAGGACAGGATAAAACCTTGCAGCCTGTGTCTCCAGTGGGACACAGGGCACTGTTCCTTGCTATCACAGGAGCTGGAACTTTACCCCTGAGGTCCTGGCACTGTGGTCTGAGTTGCTCAGATGTACAGCTTGCTTGGTATCTCTACCTGCTAACTAAACCCAAGTAGTGGACAGGCTGAGCAGAGACAAAAGGATCCCTAGTACAGTGTCTGTGTAAAAGGATGAGAAAGTATATTGCCAAATGCTGAGCACTCTCTAGTGACCAAAGGGGCCAGCTGTGAAGCACTAAAGAACTCTCCTTCCACTGCCTGATCTTGCCTTGACATGAGTCTGTTTATCTTTGTATTTCATAGCTGAAGAACCTTTCTTTATGTTCTGAGTGACATGAAAAAATGAACTACTTACATTTCATGGGTCTTCAGCAAAGTCCTGCTGACACTGACTGTGCATTATGTTCTCTTTCACAGTGCTTCTCTCTACATGTCAGTTTTCTACACTCCGGAATTTTAATAAAATAGTAAATAATGCAGTCAGCATTAGTCAGTTGGCTCCTTGCTTAAAATCTCAGCCAGAAGCCAAGAGGGTTTTGATTCTCATTTGACTTTAACAGAATGGTCAGAAACAATTATCCTATGAGAAAAGAGCTGAAGCCTTGCAGCAGTGAACAGGTGCAGAAAAACTATCACTGGCCCAAACTGACAGTTTTACTTATCTTCTATTTCAGTTTATTTTTAATGGTTTTTTTTGCACCAGAAGCAAGTAAAAATACCATTGCCATTCTTTTTACATGAGTTGAGGCACCAACTTTTTTAAGTTTCCCAATTTACTTTTATTTGAACTCCTACCTCTGCATTTTAATTCTGCCCCCTGTCACTGTTCAAGAGGAAGGTCACATCCCTGAATTAGGTAATGGTGATACATGGTGAGGGGAGTGAGGCAGATGGTAACTATCAGCTCTGTCTTGCAAATCCTTCCTCAATCCAAACAGCAAAGCCTGTGAAGGGTTTTTTTTCAGTTCCATCACTTCAGTCTCAGCTTTCTTAGGGAATGCTGCTTCACATCGCAGCCCACAGGAAATCTGTGGGGAGCATCATTACCATATCCTGGATGCATGTAAATCTAGAAGAGAAGGAAGGTTTTGTCTCCCAGGTGACCAACATCCCTAAGTTCCATTTCTTTTAGAATATTGTGAGATTAGCTGCCAACAATATTGTATCAATTGACAACAAGTGGGGAGGTGAAAAGTTTGGTGTAGCAGAACTCTGGTGCTGTGTTCTCCTGGGAACAGACATCAAGTTTATTACCACAAACATGCTTTGGGTTGGATCTCTTGAATTCTAAATGCTATTAATTGTTTTATCAGAAAAATGCTGGACTTGAGCTGAATTTGTAGATGTCTGCACATTCACTGGCAATCTTGGGAAATGTGTTTCACCCTGTTGAAACCCCATGAGTTCAGTGTATTACTGCTTTTATATTGACTGAAGGGTGCCATAGATAACAGCAGTAATTTCTCTTTCAGCCTTGTTTCTTGTGTGAACTGAGAGGATTTCTGATAATGTAGCTGGACTTGCTAATGCATGTTCTTATTTTACCATGAAAATGACTTTTTTTTCTTCCTACATGGCACAACTAGCCAGACAATGTAGCTAGGAATTAATTTCTCCTGCGACCTGTGGAGCTGAAGACAAAGGAAGATGCTGACTGAATGATAAGGACTTCCTCCCTTTGTGGCTGGTGCATCAAGAGGCATTGCATGTACCCACCTTTGCACCTCCTATTCAGTGTAAACACAAAGGTATCTCCTGTACAACTGCAGTCCTAATGTGCAAGAGGAGAAGTGCTATAGCTGCCTTGCTGGTTTACCAGGAGGCTGTACTCGGAGTATTCCTTATGAAACATGTTTGCTATCTGTGAGGTTATGGAACTCTGTCTTTTAGGTTTTTGGCAGCTAATAGTGTAGGAGATGCTGGAACTGGAGTGGTTTGGGAAGGCTACCAACGTGTCCCTGTGTTTGGAAGTGCCGTGGGCGGTACAGAAGTGTTCACCAGCCTGTGTGTTCCATCTGCTTTTTTAGCTACAGCTCTGTGGCAGAGTCTGCAGGGGGAGTCTCTGAAACCTCCAGAGACAGCATGAGGGATCTGCAAACTGTACCTGTTTGGGGCAACTGCTTCTCTCCAGTCCAGCAGCTGGGCTGGATCTCCTCAGAGGAGGAGTGTGCAGGATGTCACCTCCACTCCTCCACAGTGGGGCCTTGTGGGGACCTCTGGCCAGGCAGGACCTCATGGCTACTTCAGAGTCCATGTGGGAGGGTGTCTTTTGTTTCTTCTTTTCCTAGTGAGTCCCACAGTGCCTTGAGATCTTGAGTATAGTTTCTGTTGTGCAGAAGAACCTGAGTAATAGCACAGGCAGAGTTTGTACGAGCCCTGAAACAATAGGAAACATCCCATCCTTCTCTTGTGTTTTTCTTGTTAGAGTTTTGTTCTGTCTCTCATACTTGCAGATATGGGATATTAAATAAAGGTAGTAAGGAAGTGGTGCAAGGCAGTAGGAGAGCCAAAGTACATTTAGCTTTTCTCATGCTTGCAATGCCAATGATGTATTAAGTGCATAACAATATTTGATTGGCATTCCTCAAACACAGCCTGTCATTAGCCATAAAAGAAATTTGAGTCTAGGACAGATGACATTAAGACCTTGGAGAGCCAAGAGCTTACAGTCATCAGTGTAGTACAGTCTGTCATAGCCAGGTCTGCTTCCCAAGCTTAGAGTTTTCTATTGTAGTTTTCTTGTCTCTCTACAGGAGAGCCTATTCACAAAGTGTGCATGCTCATCATCAAGGCAGGTTCTGAGAGGGAAAAAAGTGTGGGTAGACTGTGCACCCTCAGTCTAGGCCATAGTGTGCTTTGGCCTCGGTGAGAAGGAGCTGTTGGATTGTTCCTTCATCCCACGGGTGACAAGGATTTCAGAACAGCCAATCTCACATCACTCTGCTCTTACACTGTCTAGAGACTGGATGCGGTGTTGTGGCAACCTGACATCAAAGTGGTTTTCTGTAACACTGGGGAGATCTCCAAAGCATCCCTGGTTTAATATGTACTGTTGTTGAAGCACTCTATCTAAATATTCCTAATGAAAAAGAAATGTTCTATCCATGCTTAGAAATACCTGTTTTGGAGGGACTAGGAATGGAGTGCGTTACACATTAGCTGCACTTGTGCAAAGGAAGGAAGGAGTGTGTGTTGTAATCCAGCTGCTCAGAGCTATCTTACTGGGTGCAGAAATGCTGGTTTAGAGCACTGCCAGTGTTCTCTGGTTCTTTACTGACACTGGTTGCAGTATGTGGTAAGCAGGACCAAAACTCTAAATTAAATGTGAGAGTGGGGTCTTTTTTAGTTTTAAACCCAACTTATAATGCATGTCAATGTTTCCTTGAAGGCAGTGATAGAGCCACAGGATAGATCATACACCTTAAGTCTGTCCCTTGGTAAAACACCAATCACCCTATTAATGAATGTGAGACATGTTTAGTGACATTTAGGTGAGTTTCAAGAAGACCCCCCCAAATTGTGGAATAAAGGACTGAGAAAATATTAAGCATTTTGTTTCAGATACAAGCAAGTGGTTGGAAAACAAAGGTATGAAGGTTTGAAATTGCTTCTGAAGCATTCTGACTGTGAATGCTTTTTGCATAAATGTATTATTGAAAGGCTTCTTCAGGCATGGTTGATCTTCAGTAACACAGGCATAAAGCTCTTATTACCCCCAAATTACTGTATTTCATTTGACAAAATAGTTATAATCTACATGATGCTTTGCCATGTTCTGGAGGTTCACCCCATCTTCTCCAACTTGTTATTTAAACTGTGTGCACTGAAAAACAAAATCAGTGTGAGGTGTTGTTACTAAAGTATTCTGTGTCTCAGGTGCTTCCCAGTTACAGGCAGTACCATCCAAACATCACCAGCCACCTTTTGGTCTGACAGGCTGGGTCCTCACCCTCAGTCTTCAAGGGGTCTGCAAGGCCTCAGCTGACATGCTTTACAGCTCCTCCAGGTTCCAGGTACCCCACTTTCCCCTAGCAGTCTAGAGCAGGCCTGCTGACACAGGTCATCAGGTCTTTTCCTGAGAAACTGTCAGCGCTGAATCCTTATTAGCAAATCATTGTGACTGCAAGGGATACTGACTGGAGGCTTCTGTTGGTTGCATGGCCAAATGGATCTGTACAGGCTGCTCTGAGCTGTGTGTGGAAGCATGGGAGTCATATTTTAGCTGCTTTATTGTTATTTTCTCCTGTGTCTTCCTTTCTTGAATGTTTTTTTTCCTCAGCAAAACACGCAGTGTACCCTTTTGCTCAGAATAACTTTTCTGTCTCCAAAGTTGTAAACAGTGTTTGAATATGAAATACGTAAAAGTTGCTCTCTCAATGTTACTGGAACATTCTAGAAGCAGCTGGACACTCCTGAAGTTCTGTGTGTTAATGTTCCCTCTCCTGTGGGCTGTGCTTTGTTTCAGTACGTGGTGACACCAAGGCGACAGTCCACAGCCATTGCCCTGCAGATTCTGGTGAGCCATTTGCTGGGAGATGCAGGCAGCCCATACCTCATTGGAGTTGTAAGTGAATTCTCTCTTTATTGAGCTTTCCTTAGGGTAAAACATCTAGAAACTGAAATATAGACACTGACAGAATCATAAGCACTACCTGGTCCAAAACCAGAAATTACTGAAATTGCTGGCACTTAGTCCACGACACAGAGACATTTTTCTAAACGTTTTTTATTTGCATGAAGCACTTGGTCCTGTGACACTGCTGGTAGGTGTGAGTAGTTCTATTCACTGTGTAGAGATTTATTTAAATTTGCAGACTCATATATTTTTAGAGGCATACATTTTTGCAAAGACAGTGTCATGGGATTTAAGAACTTTATGCTAAATTTGTGAGGATTTTCATGGAAATTAATTCAATGTGCTAAAACCCAAGACTTTGTTCGAATCTTGAAGTTTGAAATCTTGCAATTAGTCAATGGTCTCTTTAAAATCAGAACAAAAGCGGTGCAAGGTTGTATTTAGATACTACTTGGCCATTAAAGCTCTGGTCTCAAATCACCTTAACCTTGAATTCCCACATTCCTTGAGACTTGATTTCTCTGCCCTTCCTACATTTACTTGATATTAGGTGCTTCTGCACAAAGCAGCCTCATACTGCTTTGTCTGTGCAGTTCATTAATTCTAGTTCCAGTGGACTATATCTGTCAGTCTCATTCCCTTCCTTCATTCATTTTAAGACACAGTAGCTAGCAAAGCATCCATTTTGAGTTTTCTGCTTTACTTGACATGGGAAATTGGGTTCTTGTTGTTGATTTAAAGTTTAGTTTGTATGAAAGTTTATTTAAAGAAGTGAACCCCATGTTAACAGTGTCAGGGTTAGACAGGGCCAGCAATGCCTGAGTGAGCTGTACCTGCACAGCTGCTGCTGGCCCAGCCACATAGGTGGTTCTCTTTTTCCTCAAATTGCTGAAACCCAGAGTCTCATCTGTATAATCTGTCTGGCAGAGAAGAGAGCCTCTCTCCCTGAGGGATTACCCCTGCTGACTTCCTTTTTATTTTGACAAATCAAGAAACCACTTTGCTCGTTGGTGTTAGGAAAGTCCTGCTCTCACACTCGCCTGACTGTGTGTGAGTGGGAGTACAACAACCAACACCCCTATGGAAATGGCTGAAATGGGATCCAGAAATGGAAGGTACCGTGGAAGCTGAAATATGTCTTGTTCATTCTCCCTTTGACCAATCTATTGATTTAAGCTTTCTACCTGAAAGATTAAACTGACTGTGCCTCTTGCCTGCTGTCCTTTGTCTTCTTTGGGGCACAGGCAGAACTGAGGCTCTGTGCTGCATCCTGCATGTCACTGGGTGCAGGACTTGCAGAAGTCACCTTAAAGAGCAGCTCATCAAAAAGAGGGAAGACAAAAAAAATGCTTATTCAGATGAGATTAATCTCAGATAACCTTGTAACTTCACACAGAACGGAGGCAATAAATGCAGGAAAAAAACACTGTGTGTCCCAAGTGGGTTCCTGTGTACTGAGCACCCACATTGTCCTCTGGAATGTTCTGTGAACCCAACACCCACACTTCCCATGACTGTTGGTTAAACACCAAATCTTCTGCTTTCATGTCCTGATAGTGTTTTCCAACCTGCTTCAGCCAAACTTTTAGCTTAAAATCTGGCTGAAGAATCAGGGAATTTTCTTTTTCAGAGCCTGTTTTTCTTCCCTCTGCACCCCAGAGATTTTTTCACTAAGCATTTTAAAATTAAATGCATTCGATTTGTATTGTGGCCATTATGCTTGCTGTAGTCCCTAGGTACCCATTTAGAGTTGATCTTCCTCTTATCTTCCTAAACTGTCATAAATAATCATAGAAACCTAGCAAAGGTTGAAGAGTCTCGTATTTATGCATTTGAAGTCACACAGTGTATTCTAACCACCAAGAACAAATGTGGGAATAAAAATGACTGCTTTCACCATTTATCTTTTTGTTTATGCTAAGAAGAGATTTCTAGTTCCTGGGTTAAGTGTTGAATCTTACTGAGTTTCTGAAAATCAGATTTTCCTTCTGTCAACAAAAATAAAATTCATATGTATCATTCATAGCCCTTTACAACCTCATTCTCCCACCGCTGCAAGAAGAACCTGCTTGGTATTTTCTTCCTCCCACTTACTCACAATGTCACTCCATAACTTCTCAAATACCTTTTGGCTCAAAAGCAGTCCCCACTTTCTCTTAGGTAAATATCCATCTTTTCCCTGTCTCATGAGTGCTGTTGCTTGTGCCTGTATTGGTGCTTGACCCCCTGTTTCTATCTACTGGATGCCAATAAGGAAGGCAGAAAGCTACTGAGTAAGATCAAGAAATGCTAAAGGTCACTGCCAAATGCCCATCCTGTGCTGGTAATCTGGTGATGGGCTAGGAAATGGTAAAGTATGTTTCTTGCCCTTGTGACTGGAGGCACTGAAGGTGTAAAGTAAAACAATAGGACATTTCTTGACCATTTGGAAGCTGGAGAGCAGTGGAGTACAGGTGTGCTGGGTACTGGGTTTGACAAACTTTGGGAGCAGACTCTCATCCCTGTCTGCCTCTTTTATTCTCTTCAAGGCCCACACTGTAAGCAGTCTGTTTAAAGCAGGAGAGGATGGATGTGTTACTCCAGATTAATGGCAGCCTTGTTCCCTCCCCAGATCTCCAACGCTATCCAGGCCAGGAACATCCCATCGCTGCAGTGGAGTTTCCAGAGCATGCAGTACAGCTTTGTCATCTGTGCTTTTATTGGGGTCCTTGGAGGAGGCTTTTTCCTCCTGACATCTTTCTTCATCGAGGAAGATCGGGAAGAAGCTCAGAGGGTCTGAGGTGTCTGTGTGTCTTTATAACTTTTAAATCCAGCTGTGGTGACCTGTTTGGATACCAGCCAAGGTTATTGTCTCTGTAGCATTAAACCATGTTAATGTCTGCCTTATGGTAATGCCATGTCAGTCTCTGTAGAAAAGATAAGGGCAAAATCCCAGCAAAGTGTCAGATTAAACCAACCTTCCTCCTTGAACAAAACAGACCACAGAGCTCACTAGCAAAAATTGCTGTTAGTGCAAAATGCTGCACTATGTGGACATAACATCCTTTACTGTATAATGCACCCCTGCAGACTTAATGGAACATGAAGTTCTTTTTTCTATTCTAATCTTTCTCAGCCCTGTAGCACTTCTCCCTCTTTCCTGAAAGAAATCATGTTCAAAGTGTAAAATATTTTAGAAAACAACTTCTGAATTGGACAGAGCCCTGTCCCCAAGCACTTGGATTCGTACAGTCTCCTTCTGCTCTGACTCAGTTTTCCAGGTGCCAGCAATGAGCTTCCCTTGAAAGGAGATGAACTCTAGGGTGAGATTTGCACAGAAGAAAAGAACGTCCTCCCTTTTTTCTTTCCTTTTTGCTTAATGAGATATAGCTGGGGAAAAGGCCAAATCACAATTCCTCCATATGGCAGAGAATCCTGCATACTGACTCTTTTGGATGCTTTTGACTGCAAGTCAAGAATTGCTCATGCACTGGCATATGGCAACTCCCCTTGTCCTCTGTGGGCTGGGGAGCTCCAGAGGGTGTTTTACAGAGCTATCACCAGCATGACTACCGACCTCAACAAGGCAGGATCTTTTGAGGCACAGCATCTCCTGGAGATCAGGGAGGCCTGTGAGTTCTCAGCAGGATGAGATTTGCCTGTAGAATTTGGAAAATGTAGAGAGTAAAAAGAATGTTTTAAGTTTTAAGTCTTAAATGACCAAGAGAAGCAAAAATGATCAAAGTCATGTGAGATTCAAGACTGGAGGGTTGTGATAATTTTATATGCAACATCTTAATGGTATACCTTTACCTAATACTTTAAGGCTCTTTGCTGTATCCTCAGGCCTGGGGTAAATATCTCCTTTTGTGAGAGAGCAGTAGTAACTGTAAAACCACTTAAATATAACTGTCCATTTGAACTCTTATCACCAAAGTGAAGGGGATTTGGGATGTGGTATCTGTTGTCACAATATCATGCCAGGTACCAAACAGGCCATGACCAGTGTGGCCAACAACTTCCATTGTTTGTCTTGGCTTAGTTCCCAGTAGCACCTTAAAGCCAAAGCCTGAGGAAGATATTGGCAAGTGAATTGTTAATAGTTGTGAATCTTGCATGATTCTCCCAGTAAATCATAAGGATCATAAAGCACAATATTCCTGTAATGACTGTGAATGTCTAATGTCACTGTAAATAACATAATTCAGCTACTGCAGTTTTTTGTTCTTCTCTCTGTCTGCCTAATGTTAAAAAAATCTGTTCTGAAATCTGACTTAAACCTATGTAGTGAAATGTGACCATTGTGGGAAATAATAGAGAAACTTTGTGATAGTAAGAGTGTAATGATTTTCTTCAAAATAGAAGTTTGTATTCTGAAAGTTTGAGCAACTTTTTCTGGTTGTAAAAACTAGCCATGGCCATTATACCACTGACCTTTTGGAAACTCCTGTGGTCCCAGAGAGCCCATATCCAAGAAGGGATTTTTGCTATTGGATATGAATGCGTAACTTTGCAAAGGTCCTAAGTGCTTCAGCCATGGCAGGATTTCAACAGCTCCATGTGCTTCTCTATCTGTGCATTCAGGATTTTCCCTGCAAACAGTTGAGCAGTTTATCACTTTTGTTATGTCAGCATTAAACTCCTCTTTAAAAATTCACCAGAAGCTGCATCTGGCACACTGTGCAGGCACGTATTTGACATATGAGCAAGAGATGCCAAATGCTGTTCCGTAAACGGTACAAGCAGTCCATGGCAAACTCCTTCCTACTCCTACTCCAATCTCCTCTGTGAAAGTCAGTGCCTAGAAATGAGCAGGATCACACTGACCAGTCATCCCATCTTTTTGAATGCCTCTCTTTTTTCATTGCAATTTATTGGCAAAGGATGTCTATTTTTGGTTTTTTCTTTTTCCTGCATTTAGCAGAACTAAAAACTGGATAATCTGAGCTGAGCCTGGGCCTCCCTGGAGCTGCCCTGTCCTGTCTCACTGAGAGCTGCTGGCAGGGGCCATGGAGAGATGCAGCACCTGCTGGAACAGCCCAGGGAGCCTCTATCTCCATGGCAGGGAAGCTTTTTCCATCAGCTGCTTGATCCTGTCTCTTAAAGATGGAACTTCCTCACTAGGATTTGTATGAGGAGTAGAATTTTTTAATCTTTTCTGCACATCTTGATTTTGCTTCTTAGTGGGTGTTACCAGATTCTGCATGGAGGGGTTATCTTAGTGCTAGAGGGGGCTGTGCTGCACTGTAGCTATTTCAGATATTACAGTCTTTTCATGTCACCAACAACCTGCCTTAGGGAAGGTCACAGAGTTCTGGCACATGGCCAGTGAAGGAATTAAGGTTTTCAGACCTCAACTGAAATACCAGTTGTTTTCTATGGTTCTAATTAAGTATTAGTAAGAGAAAAATGGAGGGCTTTAAATAAAGTTATTAAATCAGCTGCTCTGTCTACATTGGAAAGAGGTGCTGCTGGTTATTGAGATTGTTTTGCAGCATTCCTGCTGCAGGGAATCTGTCCCTTGGAGCAATTGAATGATAATCAAACAAGTTGACAAAATGTGTATTATCTGTAATTGTTTGTATATTCTCCTCCTGTCCTTAATATTTGTTCTTTGTTCTTTCCAATCAAAATAGTAAGAGGCACTTTGAAACAGCTCCAAAAGGTGGGATTTTATAAGTCCATTCAGGTAATCCTTCTGATCTTTCTCTTCCCTTCCCTCATTCCCAAAGCAGGTGACCTTTATTGCTGTTTGTGTGGATATTTTTAAAACAAGTTTTAGAGCTCTGCTTTGCATAAAGATTGCCTTCAGAACTGTGATTACTTCTAGGTTCTGCCAAATGCCTTTAAAGATGTCCAGTGGGCAGGACATGTCTAAGTCATAATACCAGGTTGTGTAACCATTTCTCCAGAGGGTTCACTTCTTCCACTAGTGATGTGCTGTGACATTCCTGTCAGCAGAATTTTAATTGCCGAAGATGTTTCATGTAACTTTTTCTCTCCTTCCCAAACCAGTAGCCCTGTGCTCTGCTCTGGAAAGGGATTTCACACCACCTCAGGAACTTGTTGTGCCATGGCTGAAGGTGCAGATGGCAGAGCTTGGCCTCCCAGGCAACAGATCTGGAGATCCTCTCTCGGTTGTTCTCTTCTAAAAACATCTTGTGGTTTATTCCTCTTTGCCCTCATTACTTCTGCAGCTGAAATGTCTTTTGCTGATTGTTTTGCAGAACAGCTGTGGATTTTATAATGCTGCTGATGTAGTCATGGGTGTCAAAAGTGGGGAAAAAAGGCTCAGGGGATGGTTCTGAAGGGCCTGTGCTGAGCCTGGTCAGTTATGATTACTCAGAGTTGTACCAACCCTGATGGCTGGTTGTTTTTTAATTAACTCATTCCTAAATTTCACTGAAAAATTTAGCACGAGCACAGGTGCCCTGGGTCAGTACTTCAGCAATGAAAACTGGTGTTTCCCCCCATACTCTATTTCAGAATAGTTGGCTGAATTCTGTCTTGTTCCTCTCCCCTGCATTTGTCTCCCCTTGCAGCCCTGCACTGCCCAGTGACTGGAGTTTACATGGTGCCTTTGCCATTAGGTACATGTGCCCTTGTGGCTTAGAATCTCTAGAATTCCTGTATGGAAAGTAAGCTAAAGGAGATAGATACTCTCCATCCAAGAATAGCATCATATGAGTGCAGGAAGGCCCAATCACCCATATTTATGCTGTAGTTGATTTTAGGATATTTTTTAGCAGTAGATTCATCACCTTTGCTTTTTCTTTCCCTTCCTCACAATACAATGCATGTGCAGTGTCTGTTGAAATAAATTCTGAAATAACCAAGAAAACTGAAAGTCCTCCATTATCCCTAAACTTTCATGGCAAAAGTTTTCTTGAGAGATCCTTCTGCTGGTTTGCTGGTTCATTCTTCAGGCCTCATCTGAGCACTGGGTTCTTCCATTCTGCCTGTGAGGGTGCCTGGGACTGGGGAGCAGTCACTTCATGCCTTGGAATAGGCAAAAAACCCATGAAGGAACAGTGTCTGTGGGGTCCTGCCAAGTCAGGCTGGCATTCAAGTAGCTGGAACTGGCTGTATTCCATTACAAGAGAGCCACTGGTTTCATCTCAGTGCTATAATTACCCTCATTGTAATCCAATAAAGCCTTGGAAAGGTTCTTAGAAAGATTTTGGCTTATAGGAGAAACAAAGGTTAACATGAGGAGGCTCTTGATCCTGATGCTGTGTAGCTGATCAAAATTGTGTGGGTGTCACTTTGTGTAATTTCATGTTTCCTAACAGTTTTGTTACTAGTATGTAAATTGCCTACATACCCTGCAAGAGTCAAATGGCTGTAATTGGAGAGATTAATGTACATGCTGTCAAATCCCATTGTAGGAAGGTGCTTTGTAAATGCCCTGTTAGAAGTGCCCAGATTTGGAACGTGGCTGTATCCCAGCAGGCCTGACCCTGCCCAGGGACTTGGAGCAGGCTTGGGAAACACAACCAAAACACAAACACAAGCAGCCCCTGTCTCCCTAAAACCAGGAGTCTGTGAGCCTAACCTGCCCAGGACTCAGCTCACACTGGCACCAAGGTCTGACTTTTATCTGCTCATACACTCTGGTGGGTCTTTTCCTACAGTTAATATTTTTCTATATTATTGTGAAAAATTATTTTAAATTTAATTCAGAGGTAAATTTATGCATTAATGTATGCAGGTATAATTTGTTGTGTTGCCCAAATGTGTTGGGCAATAGGCTTGAAAGTGATGTAAAAGGCTGGAGGGAATAATTTTTGAAAGTGCTGACTTCAAGCTACCTGTTTAATTCTACCAGCATGTATCCTAGGAAGGGGTCTGATTTTTTTCTTTTTTCATTCCTGTTTTCCCAAGAGCCTTGCATCCCTCAGTTCCTTAGGAAGGTGGGCTAAAGTCACTGTGTGATCAACACTGAAGAAGTTCAGGCCATTTGCCTGAAGATCTAATTATTGGTTTAGGAACCAAATCTTAGACACATACATTTGAAGCCTTGGTTGTAGGCATTTTCTTCAGAAAAAAAAAGGAAAATATCCTGCTTAATGAAAACATCACTTTAAGAAATGCAGATCTGAGAGTGTTGCTTAATCTTTGGTCTGGTAAATAGAGCAGCTGTTAAATTCTGCACAGTCTTTTGTCATGGCAGGTTACATTTTCAGTGCATGAACTTCATTTTTGTGTATATTGACTACCCAGGGCAGAGAAGATGTCTCTGGAGCTGGTATGGCAGAGGTAGGAGCAGGCAGAGCTGTAAGGGAGGACACGAGCTGAAACAGAATCCTGAGTTCTTGCTGAGAATATTTCTGCAGTAAAACAGGTGAAAAATTTTCTTCAAGGCATTTGGATAAAAGTGAATTCTTCCAATAGTGGACTAAAATGTGGATCACAGTAAAAGGAACAGAGTCCCCATTGCTGACTTTTAGAAGCATTTCAGGGAGAGAACCAGGTGACAGAGGTGTGTGCGGGTGTGAGCACAGCAGGGAATAGGAGAGATGAAAAGTGCTGGTTACCAATCCAGTCCTTCTTGTAGTAAGCATATTATCTGGGTTGTGTATTAGGAATGACAAGATGTTCACCAAGGGGATGTTCAGTGGCAGCTGGATAGTGTTCGGGCAATCTTTTATCTAACAAAACCATGTTTATGATCTGATTTTTACCACAAAAAGCCTCTGTAAACCAGTAGTCTCTCTGAGTTGTCCTTCCAATTACAATTGAATGGGAATTGTAGGGTAAGCTCCTGAGCAAGTGAATTATTTTTCTTTGGCCCCTTGTTTGCCTGGAAGTCACAGAAGACAGAACTACCTTCCTGATGCGCACAGGGAGGGAAGAGAGCTCCTAAAGAAAACTGCAGTTCTAATTTTAGGATTGTTTTCTTTGGGTAGAGGATATGGCTATCTGTACCCTATTAACCTGCCCACACTCTGGGGTCTGATCCTCCTCAGGGTGTGGGAATCAATGTGATCCATCACCATCTCCAAGTGCAAGTGGGAGCACGTTGGCCATGGAGCAGCTGCAGTTACTGCTGGGGCAGCTGCCTCCCCCTCGAAGCTCGGTGTGTGTGGTTAAACACAGCTCCTGGCTCTGTGTCCCCTGACTTGGAGCAGTCACCACTGAATGTTCTCTGCTGCACTTCACCTGAGGCTCCAAGTGCTCTTGGAAGGATGAGGATGACACAACAACAGGACTTGTTGCCCAGGGAGTCTGTGGCTGCCTCATCTCTGGAAGTCTTCAAGGCCAGGTTGGACAGGGCTTGGAGCAGCCTGGTCTAGTGGAAGGTGTCCTTTCCAACCCAGCTTATTCTGCAATTCTATTATTGCAGTGTTGACACCAGTGGCTTTTAAGAAGTCAGTGATCTGTGTCTGGGGAGAAGAAAATTGTCATGCTTACTGGGATTGCCTGGTCTTGCCAACTTAATTGAGGAACTTCTGCCCCTTTTTAAGGGCAAAGTATAAGAGGAAAGGGAGAAGATTGCCATTTGCTGATGTTCCATAAAATGAAAATGCTTAACCAAAAAGGACTAGCCTGTTTAGGTGAAGAGAGATCTAGTAGGGAGCTTAGAGAAGAGGTTTGGCAAGGGGGTGGGTCTACTTTAGCAAGTGATTGGCTTTTCTTTTATCCCAACAATTCCACAGCAGATTTCTTTAACTACAAGTACCTGTTGCTTCTTGAGGCAAACCTGCCTCAAACCCAAGCTGAGCTCCCTACTCCTTCCCCCATTTTATTTCCTGATGTGACAAACATCTGCCCTCCAGCAATGCTGGGGAAGTGCAAGAAAAAAATCCCAATGCATCTTGCTGCTCCTCCTCTTCCTTACCTCTGGACTTTATTTCTAGTGGCCCTGGAAAGCCAGTGTTAAAACTCATTTGTTCAGAGGCAGCATCTGTCAGAGGGGCTGTGACACCCGAGCTCCAGCAAGGACCTGTATATGTCAGACATGGACACGCTGAAGGCAGTGGAGGTTGCCAGAGGGACAGTCTGAGCTGCTTGCGTTTGTTTCCCAGTCAGACTTTGCTCCACCCTGTTCTCCACTGGTCTAATGGCTGAGACCAGGGTTAAGGAGGGATAATGTTATTCTGTCTCTTCAGGCTTCTTCCCAGTCAGAGCTGCCTCACTCTTCTGGTGCCAGCTGTGGGAAGGACAAGGGGTTTGACAGGAGCACTCAGAGCCATCAGCCTGCTGTAAGGATGGGCCTTTGCTGCTGGTCTCCTTCCCCCTTGGATCCTGGCCATGGGAAACGTGCTGCAGCGGGCAGGGAGTGCTGAGAGCCCCAGGTGAAGGGGTCACCTGTCCCTGCAGAGGCTGGACAGGAGCGAGCACTCACAGGGATGTGAGCCAGAGCAGCGAGGGCTGCCAGGTGTGTGCGCAGCACGCAGCGAGAAGGGAGGCAGGGAGCAGCTGCAAGTGCAGGAAGAAGTGAGCAGTAACAGGAGCAAAAGGCAGGAGTAGTGGGGAATGAGAAATGTCCTTCGTGCACTGACATCCAGCATCCAATTCAGCAACAATCTCATTAGGATTTCAAAGAAATGTCCAAATAAATTTGTTCCTTTAAGGGATTTGTTTTAATTCTTTATTAAAATAGGAGTTGTATGTGTGTTTCCCCTTCAGCCCACTGTTTTAATAGGATTACTTTTAGCATCAGCCCCATGGACTCTTTAATTTTTCATTCCAGATCTTCTTTGTGCAGCTGTCCCAGCAGATCCAATCAGGTGCATTTCATTGCTCAACAGTACAGAGGAAATGAATTTTTCTGGTGAGGGGAAAGCACAGTGAATAGCTGGGTTCCCCTCCCCAAGTACCATCTGCAATCAGTTTTGTGCTGCAAATGAAGTCAGTGTTTTCCTGGGTCAGAGGTGCCTGATTGTGCATAGCACTTTCATTTCTAGCAACAGAGTCATCCCATCCCTGCCAATCATTCTGTTTTGTATTTGGTTTATTCTACAGTGCTCTGAGGTTTGCAAGTCTAGCTGCTCTCCAAACTCCTCCTGTTCTTTGTTGCTTTTCCTGGGGTAGTGCCAGCAGTTCTCAGTTTCTGAAGAGACCAACAGGAGGAGTTTGGCACCAGTATTGCAGTTTTCTCCCATCATTTGAAATTGTGTCTCTTGAAAAAAGAATGAAATGGGAGGGAAGGAAAAGTATTATACTCAATTCACTTGTAAGTAACCAAAAAAAACCCCAGCTGAGCAGTATTTTACTGAGAGGGACCAGCATCATCTGTAGGGTTGTTTTTAATGGTAGCAAAGCCCAGAGAAGTGTCTTGGACAGGGAGAGCTGGGATTTGAACCTGACTGAACTCTCAGGTTGTCTGTTCCCTTCTCAGTGCTTCCTTCTGAGGAGTGTCCAGAGCTCACACTGTGGCAGCAGCCACTGAGAGGTTCACAGTACCCTTAGGCTTGTCCCTGGCACTGGTGCCCTTGGATTTACAGCACTTTTCCTGACATAAATTAGAGGAGCAATGGAGTTTTAGTGCCATTCAGGAAACTGCTCACACCTGGTAGGGAGGGGAACTCACGGAACTGTGATCCAGCCTTGCATTGTCATGTACTTTTAAGGTGCTCTGCACAGATCTGTTTAGAAAGGTTTTAAGAGGGTTCCAGAGTAGATGCTGATAATTAAAAGGCTAATTAAAAATATTCCCAATGCTATTCACTGTTAGTGTTGGCAGATCAGGTGAGATTTCAATTCTCTTGCTATTCCTTTTAGAACTAGAGGAGTGTACTGCAATGAGGTGAGGTGTACTACCTGAGCCATGACTATTTCATGGGATTTCATTTCAGCATTTAAATGCTGACTTTTCTCTACATTTCTCCAGTTTCTCTTTTCATCTTCTCAAGACTGTTCTGAAAGGCCTTGAGATAACAGCAACCAGAGCAAGGATGTGTCAGTGAGGAGCCCTCAGACAGTGCCATCTCCAAGGTCAGGCCTTCATGCACACCAAAGTAAAGATTTTAAATGCTCAGTTCTTGCAGCCTAAAGCAGCAGAAAACATGTGAGTATTCTCAGGAGAGACCCCTGCTCTGCAGGTTTGATTGGCAGGAATTTAAAAGGCATGGAGTACTATAACCTGAAATTAGGAAATGGCACAGGAAGTTGAGACTGTAAGCTGAAGATGGGAAAATCAAAAGAGGAAATTGGATTAGAGGGATCCACAGAAAGAAGAAAAGGGGCTGCCACATGTCTGAGTAAAAGTTTGTTTCCTTTCACACAGGAATGCCGGGACAGAGGTTTGATGGCCTCTATCCCAGGAGTATGTGATCTCTTGGACTGCATGACATGGAGTTTTCACCAATTTTTTTTTACTAGATCCCTCATGTGTCATTAGGAATGTTGACAGGAACTCTCTCCAGAATGGGAAGTAAATGTAAACTTTAGAAAAATCAATTTTCTGTAGCCAAGAGGAATGCTGCTTTCAGCCTTCCCTTGGAAGGCTTTAGTGCCAGCTGAAGCATTTCCATAATCAACATGTTTTACCAGAGCAGCATCCAGAAGTGGTGGTGGAAGCTACTGCTGGTGTATAGCAAAGCACTCAGGAACCATCTGACAGAGGAGGAAGGAGTGCAAAAGTGGAAGAAGGTGAACATATGCTAAACCAGAATGTCTGAAGCTAATGAGATGCAAAACAATTCAGGTTAATGAAACTTTTAATGAAATAATTTTATGCTAAACTTTACCTGGAATCCTGCACTACCTCTTTCTCAGATCAAAGCACTCTGTATTCCTCTGATGCTTACAGGTAACAATGAAGAATGTTATGATTGCTGCTCAAACACTGCTTTCCTTCACACCTTGTGGTAGCCATGGACTGGATTTGTGTATAAAAAGTGATGTCTGTGACACTGCTTTTTGAAGTGGGGTGGGAAGTTGGGAGACAGTTTAGGTCTGTTTATAAAATCAAGATGTTGTTCAGTGTCTGTTACTGGATGCATTATAATTTTGTGGGTACATAAAACATTGCAGTCTTATGTTTAACATGAACACACACAAAATACAGTCCTGAGGAGATACTGGGGCTGCAGCTTGACTTGAGCCAGTGGAACAGCTGTAAAATACAACTGTACCTGCTGTACCCATGGGAAACCTTCCTCTGGCCCAGCAGTGCTGTGTTCACTGCAAGTAAACATTTCCAAAGGTTTTTGGTGGGCAACAACAACAAAAACGTCCCTGACATGAATGAAAGTTTCTTTAAAGATCCTCAGGGAAATGTTTTCATCTAAAATTAGGCAGTAGCTTTAAACCCTGAACAGTTTCTTTCATTTTTTCCTGAAGTAACTCCAGCTGGTCCCTGATTGAGGCAAGAGACTACTTTTTCTCTGATCTGATAAATCTACTCCTTCAGCTCCCCTGATTGAAGATGCTGCAAAATTTCAGTGAAAACAGGATTTTTTTGTTAATATCTGCAAAAACTGCTGATACACAGCAATTATGTACAGTTTGAGACTAATTTTGATGTAATGTCATGGTCTGGTTAAACAAGGTGCAGGATCTCACTTTAAATTACTCTGACACATATAATGACTCAACACATATAAGAGGAATATGGATTTAACCACTGAAAAAATCAATGAACAATCCCCAGGAGCTACCTAAAGACATCCTGAGTGTTCCAGAATATTTTGTCTTTTCAGGGGAAGGGAAAGCCAGCATTCCTACAGGATGGAGGTACTGTGCAGGGGAGTTGGGAAAATCTGATCCCATTAACTGGGGGGAGGTAGATGGAACTGACTCTTGACTGTTGCTTCCAAACAGATGGAGCTAGAGAAAAGCAAACTCTTACTTCTTGATGGTGCTCAGGTGACAATAGCAGGGACACAGGGAACACAGAGAAGGTTCTATTGGCCCAGCACAGCTCCTGCTCCTGAAAGGTCTCATCTGGTGCAAATCAGCTTTAGGAGTATTTTGTAGAGCAGCTTCAATGGCAACAAGCCCGTTTTCTGAATTACAGGATAAAATACACAATAAAGGACATGTGTTGATTAGTTTTAGAAATACATGTAGTGATCTGAAGGAGAAAGTGAATTACCTAAGTGGAAACAGGAATGAAGAGCCTTTTCCACAGGTGCTGGAGTGTGTCTCAGTCTCTCAAGAGTAAACAACCCTTGTGTCTGCTGGGAGACTGGCCAAGCCCAGTGTCACTCAGCATCCTGCTTTAAAAAAAAAAAAGTCTTGCTCTGTTCTGTAGTTAAAAGGCTTGAAATGACACAAGGTAAATATATCCACCTGCTTTTAAAGACACTGACCTGGCTGTAAGAGAGGGAAAGAGCTGCACACTCCCAGCAAGACAAGGGGAATGATATTTTAACATCTCTGTGTGAAACTCTCTGTCTGGGGCTCTCCAGGGTCAGAATTCCTCACCTGGGTGATAAAGGCATGGTGTAACTCCTGGCCTACCCCTGCTGGAGTGGCAGCTCTGGATTCCCAGTGTCACTGAGAAGCTCCAGCTGAGAGACTCACTGTGTTCATCACAGTGCATTTAGTACAGGACATTCTCCTTAAAATGGTTTCTCAGAGTGGCAGACAGAAACATTAAAAGTGTCATTTAATTGCATGTCACCTCCAAAAAGTTCCACAAAAATAATGCTAATTTTGTTTTTACAGCAGAAGCTGGAAGAGGGATGTTAAACTCTGGTCACTGATACCCACATCCCAACCATAGCAACATCCCAATCTCCATGGCTTAGTAGGGATGTAGCAGGAATATTCGGGGCATTCAGCACTGAATTTGCAGAAAACCTGCTGGAACCAGAAGTACAGCTTTTTAATACATATATTACATATTTTATACACTTATAAACCTGGGCAATGTACTTTGCCTGTATTTAGTACATCAATCACTTCATCTTGCACTTGCATGACTCCTATTTCAAAAGTCTATCAAACACTCTGTCTTATCAAGTGCTGACTTTGGAAGGGATTAGGAAAGCACAGGTGCTCAAACAGGCTTATTTGCTACTTTATAGGTGCTCTAAATGCTACAGGTGACCAATGATGCTGCTGATGCCTTTAATAACAACCAAATGTTCTCTCATTTTAAATATGACCACTGCAACTTTTTATTTTATTCTCTAAGTCTTGTAAGAGGTCACCGTGTTTTAGCTGAGCTTTTTGTTATTTCCTGTGGGCATGTCTGCCTTAGCAGTAAGGGGTTTATTGTAAATCACAAATACACTACTTCAGCTGATCCACTTAGGAAACATTTCTGGTTGGGCACACTCAGGATTTCAGTAACTTGAGCCTCCAGCAGTAGGTATGTGCTGGGATGCTCAGGGCTGGTTTTACATATAAAAAAAACCCCTGAAGCATCAGATTTCAGTACCCTTAGAGAAGTAGAAAATCAAAGGGCTTTGAGCTCTTGACCCACTGTGTGAGACAGAAGGTGTAAGTGTAATGGAACAAAGAACAATCCCGGGAGGGAAGAGAATAAAGCCTCTGTCAGGAAATGCATCTCTCCAGCTATGAGAAGACATTGAAGGCATTCAATGGTGGTGCTAGCAAATTTTTGGTTGTCAACTATGCTTTGAAAGTTGTTGGTCTGCTTGTGCTTCATCTGGGATACAAAACCTGTGGATGAAATGCCTGTCATGCTGGGGGTGACCTTACTGGTGCTTAGGAGAGAGCTCTGCTTCCTGTTAACTTCCACAGTCCCAGGGAAGGGGGCTGTCTGCCCCCTTTCCCTTTGATGTTTGTCCCTGCTTGCAGGGGGCTCAGAGGAGCTTCCCTTAAGACAGGGGACTGGGAGTCAGACATGGCTGCACTTAGTTCTGTACTCTGTGTACTGTGAAAGTGATCCCTAAGGAGCAGGATGATGCAGAGGACAACTGATAAATCCCCAGAACGGCACAGAGTCAGTTCCTCATTGCCAGCTGAAGGAGGAAACTCTGGGAGAGGCATTTTTTGTCTTCTCTGTGCTATAAGTGACAGCACCCCGACCTGTAACTGGGCTGTCCAGACATGCTGGGGGTTTTGCAGAGCCCCTTGAGTGTCCCTGAGCTGAGCTATTCCCCTGCAAGATGCAATGTGTCAAACCCACAGTGGTGCACGGGCTGTGCCCTGAGGCACATGCTATGATGTGGGGCTTACCTGGCCCTCAGGATGGCTGCTCCAGTCCCCCTCCCACTGGCACGTGTGGAAATTGGAATAAGAGTTCCTAAAGGACAGAACTAAATGCTGACTCTGAGGACACAAGTCCTAATATCTCATGAGAAATTATGATGTCATTGCTGAACTGGGAGACCTAAAAATGTAGAACCCAAGTCAGTGTGGGGGTGGCAGAGCAGGACTGTGTGTCTGTGTGTTGGATCTGTGGTTTGCAGTGCATCCTTTGTGAGATTTGCTCATGAAATGTATATTGGACCAATTTGTTGTTTGTTGATGCCAGGCTGTTTCCTAAAATGGTTTTTCCTTAAATGGCATGTTAGCTTATAGCTTTTAATTATCTTAGTTAAGTGTATCAGGAACATTAGTAAAGAGTCTTGTGGATTTCCCCATAAATTTATTCTTTGTCTGATACTCATCTCTCCTAATGTTGTCATACAAATCCCACGTGTTAGCCTAAATATTTCCACATATACCTTTCAAGCCCTTCTCATTCTCCCTTCCTAACCAATCCCTCCAGTCCTTTTAATTACATTTACAGTTTGCATATTTAGTTTGTCTCTGCTCTATAGAACAGTTGGAGCATTCAGTGGCAATCTTCCTTGGACTGCAGCTATCCAAGAAGCTTGCCAGCTTCCCATCTGCTCGGGAGCCTTCCTGTCACATGTAAATCACTGTCAATAGACTGTTTTTGGGAATTAAGATATTGCCTGAAATCCCTGTTTGGCTGACAGGTCGATTTTCTATAACATGTTTAACTTGTGCTGTGAGAGCACTGCACATGCTGCAGCCTTTGTTTAGCTCCATTTCCCCCCCAGACTAGCTGTCAAATAATTGCAGGGTTGGCTGGAGTGCTTTGGGAATCTCTTCTCCTGCAGCTAATTTTCTTCGGTGTGGTTTACCACAGACTTGCTCTGAGCATGATTTTCTGTAATGAAGCACACACATCAAAATGCTTTTGTTTCTGAATTACAGCAAGGTCCTTGAAGGGTGGGCAGGGCATGAACTGGCTAACATAAAAATAAAATAGGACTTTGCCCAATCCCATAAGCTCTGGGTCCTCTGTGCACCTGGACAAGGAGCTGGGATGTGTTTCTCCATTGTGGAGCACCATGAAGGGGCTGGTGAATGTGCTGGGCTCTGCTGATTGCACTGAGAGTCAACCCTGTCAGTTCTGTTACATCTCATTGTCTAAGTGATCACTGAGAGGCTCTTCTTTAATAAGGAATAATAACAGGTAACTGGAGATTACACAGCATTCTACTTCAGCTTGAAACCACCCTTGAAACAGCTTTTCCTAATAATTTCCCCATGCACCAGCTGATGGACTCTGCTCTGTGTGTGCTGTCACTGAACAGCAGGAGGGAAGATGCTGCTGGCTGGGGAAATGTGCTAGAATCCAGCATCCCTGGATTTTTTTTAAAAAAAAGTTGCCAAGTTTATTGTCTTTTTCTTGCTTAGTGGAGATAGACAATGATCCCTGTTCAAATCATTGCACTTGTCTAGAGTTTGCAAAGAGGTCTGATACTGCTTTGGTAGAAAGGGCTTCAGCTGTGGAGTCTCCTATGGTTTTTGTGAGGCAGGTCCTCTCCAGATAGAATTACCAGGAATGAATTTGCAGTTTTGGTTCTGTACGGACAACCTACATAAATATTCTGCCATTGCTCAGGCTACTGAAGGGAAAGATCATTCCGAGTCCAACAGGAGCCCAGAGCACTGTGGGGCTTTGACTCTGCAGCTTTAATCAGCTGTCTGCGTACAACAACCCCAAACTTCTCCTAAAATGTATGTCAGGTAATTGCTGAAAAGTGATTTTTGACTGTGTAGATTAAAACAGAAGACTGAAAGCTGCTGCTGTTATCAGGCAGGGAGCAGGGAGGTGATGTAAAGAAGTGAGAACAGATTACAAATAGATCACTGCACCCATGCTCACCTCATTTGCGTTCCTAGCAATAATCCCTGCAGTGAATGCCATCAGGATGAACAAAAAGACTCCCTCTGGCATTCATGTAGCCATTTTGGCAGCTTCAGAGTCTCTAATCATGCACTGCTGAGGGTCGCTGGTGCTCTGAATCCTGCAGGGAGGATGCTGATGTGTTTCTGCGGCAGATTAAGGTGCCTGAGGCAGATGCGAGTAGGACCATTCCCCATTCAGGTTTTTAATTATTTTGCCCTGGATCCAGCTTAATTTCTAGTCTTATCATAGTGCCCCAAATTAAATATTGAAGGTTTGACAACTCCCTACTGGTCACATTTGCACTGGTTTCAAAATCGGGGCAAAGCAGGAGCTGATGGGCTCCTGAAATGAGCTGGGATCGCTGTCCCCAGGGCAGCTGGTGCCGGCCCCGCTGGGTTCCTGCCATGCTGGTGGAGCTGTCAGTGCTCTGCTTCTCGCTGCCCAGAGCTCTGAGGTCCAGAGCAAGCGGGAAGAAGCTGCAGAGACCAGCCCTGCAGAGCCACTGCCCTGTGTGCAGTTAGGGCTCAGCCACAGAGCTCTCCGGGTGCAGTCTTTGTTCAGCTTTAGGACTTGCTGCAAAGTCCCAGCTGACACAAACCCGTGGCCAGGGAAGGGATCTGGAAGGTCTCACAGTGATCCCCAATGCACAGGAAAGAAACCGGTGGCTCTCTGTGGGTGAAGTTCCTGGGGAGCAGAACAATAGCACTGGCCAGTTCATAGCAGTGACCACAGCACCCAGGCTGGTGCCTCAGGAGGAGACCACAATGTGAATTACAAGCTGAAAGAATGACTTTTGCAGACTTCCTCCAAGGTTAGACCAAAGCCAAAATAAAAATTGAATTTGTATTCCAGACTTCGGTTAAAATGTAAAGAGACTGTTCCACATCACACATGAGCTTTTGTTGGCCAACAGTGAAATGAGAATTGGATTGATGTCAATTTAATTTTGATGCAGTTGTATAATCTCCCTGAAAGATTGCAGGGAAGTTTACTCTTTCTTTAATGGACTCATCCTCTCTGCAGCAGCTTTTCTTCACACAGTCAGCGAGTGGTGCTGCTACAGGAGTGAACCAACTGCACTGCTTGGTTAATTAAAGGGTTTGTTCATCAGGGGGATGAGATCACAGGGAAAGAACTGATTTCTGAGCTCTCATGTAATACCTGTTACTGCTGACTGCCAAAATACTGGACTCGCTGCGTGAGGCTGTTTTGGAAGCAATCCAAACAACTCCAGTGTCTGACATCAGCTTTAAATGTTATTTCCTGGACAACATCTTATTAATTAAAAGAAATTAATTAAACTTCAGGAATCTTCACTGTTACTGAAAAGCTGTGCTTGGAAAGGGAGGGGCTTATTGTACAGCACAGCTCAGCACATCATTCTTGTGGATTTGTCTATTGGATTTAATAAAAAATTGTCTATAGTTTTTTGGTTTAGCTTTCTGAGATTAGCTTATGGGTGAAAGCTGGTCTCAGCCCCTGCATAAAGTAGACCTAGGTTCACATCCATCACCCATGGACATGTGAGACCTTAAGGAGAATTAACAATCTAGAGCTACTGGTAGTTTGTCATGCTAACACTGATGATCGACTTCAGTATCACAGAAGATTCAGCTGAACTAACACTTCTAATACATTGCAGGGTTTTGTTTTGTTTTGTTTTTTTGGGGTTTTTTTTTGATCCTTGACTTTCAGAACACTGGAACATCTGGAGAGTCCTGAGCTTTTCTCCCATTACTGTTAAACTTGTGCCTTCCTCAGACTCTGTGGCTGTGATCCTGGGGGTTTTGCATGAGACTTTGATAGTGATGGTCAGGACTGTTGTCCAGCCAAGCCCCTCTCAGGGGGTGCCACTTGCTGCTGGCAGACAGTGCCTGCTGGGCTGATGGACTTACACCTGTACCCAGTGCTTGTGCTCATCACTCCCTCACTTCAGAGGGAATATTCTGAGTGCTGCCCTGAAGGGAACAGAATCAGATATGAATGGAGCAGACTGCTCCAGCTGGAAGCAGGATGAAAGCTGGAGAGGGACCAGGTGCTCTGGGGAGCTGCTGACTCCCTAAGGAACCAGGCACTCATGGCACGGGAGGAGCAGCTCCTCCAGAACACCAAGTGTTCATGTCTTCACACACATTTAAAGAACAAAGTTAGGTGGAAATACTCCTGTTTCCTTCTGAAACATGCTTATCTGAGCCTGTCTCTGCTCCCCTCTGCAGGAGAGGCTGCACTCCAGGATTGCACCACAGTGATGGGAACTCCATTAAATCATGTTGATGTGGTATGTGCTGGACACTATCACACACCTGGCCATGCACACAGGGGAAAGCTGTGGCCTGGTACAAGTTCAAAACACCCTCATCTCTCATGTCATACAGTATCTGCCTCAAGTGTCTAACTACTGAGAACAAATTTAGCACTTCATTCATGAGTAAGCATGCTGGAGGGGTTAGGGAGTGTTTTGGCAATGGAATGGTGTACTGTCACATACAGGATACAGTGTTAGAGCCAGGCTGGACTGCTGGGCAAATTCTGTTTGGGAGATAATGCTGCTGTTGTTATGGAAGAGAGAAGCAGCTAGCTTGAGAATGTAAATCCTTCTGGTACCTGGCAGTGTTCAACCCTGGCAGTGGCTGGTCAACAGCTGCCATAGGGTCCAAAGGGTGAGCAGGTCATGGAAAATGCAGAGGAGTCATTGCTCCTGGCCAGGCCTGCACCCAGCACTGTCCTGCTTCTGCCTGCTGTGCTGCTCAGTGTGGAAGCAATCTGGATCAGAGACATCTGATTTCCTCTGCTGGTATCAATTGTGTTGTGTCAAATGGCATGCTGAATGTGAGGCTGTTTGCCTCAGCCTCGGCCAGCGCCGGGTCCATCGTGGAGCCAGCTGGCTTTGGCTCCCTCAAGCACAGTAACTCTCTAGCAGCTTCTCACAGAAGCCATCCTGTACCCCTGCTACCAAAACCTTGCTACACAAACCCAATACATTAAGTTGGGCAAAAAGAAACCTTTCCCTGTTTCTATAATGGAAATATGTATTGGTATTGAATCCTTAATCGTAAGTGTGATTTTTAAAAAAAAATTTGTTTAAAATTATTTCATTTTACCACTCTTCTGGTGATTTATAATTTTTTAGCCACAACAATCTGGCGAGGTTCTGCCTTCCCTGTCACAGCAAGAGGTAACAGACAAAATGTGTCAGACAAGCTTGTTCATGCTAATGGCAGCCATCCGTCTTTGCTTACCAGCAAAGTGCTCTCTTTGCACAGTTTTAATTTAAATCCATGGAAAAGCCTTTCTCTCCTGAGGAATGTCAAAGGCCTCTCTGTCTCTGATTTTCTATCTTTGTCCTCATCCTTCACTCTCTGGTAGCACAGGTGCATCTCTTTCCTTTTTGCTGTGGAGTTTTGATGATTTTGACCTATGAACGACAAGGGTAATGGAAACTTGATCTTCCATTGAAAAACACATCCCATAGCTCATAATTTTTCCACTTAAGACAGCAAAGTGTATTTCTTATACCTGTGGCCTCATCTGCCTGTGTGGTGGAACAGCTTTGTGCTTGATAAGATTTCTTCCATTTCTTTTTCCAGCTTCATCGTTTAGATTGATAGTTTGGTTAAGATTTGAAGCCTTGGCAAGTCTTGCTTGAAAAGTAGGTTTTGGTGACAATAGAGAAAGCAGTTTAGAAATCTAAGCTCTGGACTCATTTTGGCGCTGATTTGTCCGAGTGAGTGCCAGTCAAACTGACTGCCTGCCTTTGGTACCCACAGGCTTCCCAGATGGGGTCTGGGTGGGGGATACATCGAGAGGCACATCTTCTGCAGCGCTGGCAACAGCACGGAACATGGAAGTGTCTCAGTTATGGAGGGTGTTGCTTGTTGTCTCTGCCTGTCGCACTGTGTGGTTCCCTGGTATTAAGTGTAACACAAAACCAATTCTCAGAGGGAGATACAGAAGGCTGCTGCTGGGATTGCTCTGAAGGGAAATATTTTTTTCCCTTTTTCTTCTATCAGCATTTCCAAACGTTTCTTGATAGTCAGCGAGTGAAGGGAGAAGCTGGTATTTCTGGGGGCTGATGTGATTGTGATTGTGATTCTGATGAGCTGCTCCCCGGGCACAGGTGAGGTGGCAGTGCAGGGTTGGATGTTGGTGGGCAGCAGCAGCAGCAGCAGAGAGGCTCTGGGTCAGCCCGTTGTTGTGGAGGTGTCCAGCAAGGGCTCCAGGGGCTGCCTGAGCAGTTGCTCGCAGCCACTGCATTCTGGGCATTTCACAATCTCCCGGTGACTTCTCTCAAGTCTCTCTTCTGCCCTGAAAGGTGCATTTTCCCCTACAGTTTGTGTGATGCAGGAGCAGCTGGGAGTGGTGCTGAGGGGAAAGCTGCGGGTCGTGCCTCAGCCCTGCACAGATGAGTGAACATGGGAGCTCTGGAAGGTGCAGTAACCCCCAGTGCCATCGCCTGGGTCAGCACAAAGCTGCTCTGAGTCAGGCACAGCAGCACAACAAAGTGATGGCTCTGCTGTCTTGTCACTGTCCGTGCCTTGGAAATCACCACCAAACCCTTGGTGTTTTCTCTCCTTGGGAACAGAAGCTGGGCTTTCACTCATTAGTAGAGTGTTTGCATCCAGCACCTGAGGGAAGAAAACCCAGTGGCCTGTGATATAATAGCTGTAGTTTAATCGCTGCTGCAGTGATCAGACAGAGCTCTTCGGGTTCTTCTTTGCCACTTACCAGCTCAATTATATCCAGATAAACACAGCTGTGAAAAATCCTGGACGGTAAAGACACAATGGGGTGCATTCAAACACAGGGAGCTTTAGCCGTTCTTTGTCATTCCTCTGAAATTCAGCCTTCTTAGTCCTGTTGTGCTGACCAGAAGTTTTAAAACAGGCCAAACCAGAAACTGCAAGAGTGTCCTTAGATATTGAACGTTCAAAGTCCTTGATAACTTAAAAAATGTTATCAGACATGAATACAAAGGATGTGTCCATGCTACATTGTGCCTTAATCCCAAATGACTGGGACTGCAACAAGAAACACCATGGCTGTGCTCAGCACTACATGCCTGACCAGTTGTGCCAGCCTTTGAAGCAGTTTGCAAATAATTTTAACTCAAAAGGATAAAGGACAGCACTTTTAAAATACCAAAGCCTTTTGCCCTAAGACTGCCAGTTGAAAAGGTGACTTTTACTTAAGAAATATAAAGTTTGAAATGGGGAAAAAATTAAATTATCTAAGTCTTGCATCATACAAAGGCAAAGTAAAATACTTTATTTGGGCTGGAAAGCTCTTCAGTCAAAAGCTACAGGCTCTTTCTATGCACCTGAAAAACCTCATTTATCCCCAAGCGAATCTGTGTCTACACCTCCCCCCTCTGAAAATTTGTCTCTCCCACCCCCCAGTTTCTCATATATATGTGCAATTTCACTATTGGACTAAAAGAGAACTCTTCTATTTGCTCATATCAAGGTCCACAGAACCTGAAGAAGTTCATCAGTTTTGACATCAGGCTGATAGATGGAACTATCTCATTGCCAGGACAGTCTTGTGAAAAGTTTTGTGGATGATTTGCCAAGTCCCTTCTCTACCTGGTCCCATGTTCATCTTGAGAAGAACTATCAAGCCAGTGATACTTAAAACCTCTGGCAGCCAAACAACCCCACTTTGCTCCTGTCTTTTATTATTTTCTTTTTTTTTTTATTTTCTGACCCTGTGTAGAGAGGTAGAGCTGGAAGGTTCCCTTTCATTTGCTGTTGCCCAGTGTGAGGATACTATCACACTTCTGAACACTGCTGCCTTATGGAAGCTTCAGTGGTGGAATTTCAGAGCTTGTTCTTTGCAAAGATCTTGGCAGTCCTGCGTTTTTTCATCTGAAGGTGATTTTATTCATCATCCTTGTCCTGGACTGTTGCCATGGTTTGGGTGGACTTGCTTTTCTTCTGTAATTTCTGCACTTATTTGCAGGAGGAAGTGTTGCCAAAGGAGTCAGGCTAACCCTGATTTGAGCCCTGAAACATTTATTTCGCAGGGTGCTGGGTTTGGAAGGTGCTGTCATGCTGAATTACAACAAAGTTACTGCATTTCAAGGAAATGTAAGTTGAATGCTCAGCCCAGATCCCAGAGTCCCTGTGGCCTTGTCTAGACTGGCTGAAGGGACAGTGGCTGTGCTGTGCCACCCAAGTGCATTAGCAGAGGCAGAGCAGACTTTAAGGCTTGTGTTCAAGTGCATTTTCCTTTTCCTATGCTAACATCAATAGCCCAGCTACCACCCCAACATCCCTGTCTAGACAAGCTAATGGCCACAGATCTGTGTGCCAGAGGCAGTGGGGGAACCTGGAAAGGCTGGTGTATCCAACTGTTCCCTCAGCTGTAAAAGGAGAATTGGAGTGTTCTAAGTGAAGGCAAAAACCCTTGGTGCACTTGACAGCAGCACCCATGAGTGAGAGGAGTGGGGGCTTAGGCTTGTCTTAACTGATTGCCTCTAGCTCTGATCAGCTCTGTCTTTTCTCCAGCACACATTGGCACAGAAATACAGAAGATCCCTTCTTGCTCCCATGACAATGCTAAGGAGTTGTCTAGACTACCCTAAAAGATGTATTTAAAGCCCATTAGCTAAAATGACATCATTATCATATTAAACAGGTGAAGCAGGCAGGATGATCTGTTTGCTGCAGCTGCAGCCACAGTGAATCCTGGCTCTGGGCAATCTCCAGGCTCTGCTTCTGTGTCTAATGGCAACAGCTCTACACTGAGGCTGAAGTAGCCAAGTACCTGGGCTTCACCCAAATCTTGGAGAAATGAAATGATACAGGATCAGTGTGTGTAGCTCTCACTTCAGAGCATCAGTTAATAACATAAGCAGCTTTTTCACACCGTACTGTTGCAGGCTATTAGGTCAATTGGCATTTTATGGACCTGATGGTTTGTGAGTTTGCTTGAGATGTCAGAATTGTGGAACAGACTGTGTTCAAAATTCAAATTATCCATTTTCCTGTGAAATCTGTGTGACATTTGAGCAGTGGCCAAATTAATGCATGGCACATTTGAATTCTGACTAATTAGACTTAACAAATGAGTAAGAATTGAGCACTGGTGGGAACTAAATCTACTAAAAGAAACAGAACATCTGTTTATTTAAAAAGAAGAAAAAAAAAGAGAGAGAGAGAAAAGCCCTGACACTTGATGTAGTGTTTTCCATTCTTAGAGATTTAAAACTGTTGATTAAAACAATGACCTGTGGGATAAACCTTGGCTGTGATATGCAGAGCAGCAAGGTAAAGTCTGAGTGAGAAAACAACAGGATTAAAGTCCTGACTGATACAGCACAAAGCTCAGGTCCATCATTTCTGAAGGATTTATTTTCCAGATAGTAGCAAGAGAAATGAAGTAATTGCTTAAATGACACAGAGACTGTACTATTGATGTTTTATAGTGGCCCCATCCATCCTTCTAGGGCATAGTGAACATTGGATTCCAATATTGGATTCTAATCTAGGCCCTTTAAACATCTGAAAGATGTGGTCCAAGGAGTTCCTCCTGAGTTTTCTCAGTGGTTTTTGCAGTGCTAGAATGGTTGTCTAATAGGAAACACTGGGACCCAGGATAAAGTCTCACAGGGAGAGACCAATGGAAAAAGACTTCAATAAAGCTTCATTTTCTGTCATTAATAATGCGGGTTTTAGAGCTTTTGTCAGAATATGTCTTGTACCCTGGACAGGATGTGGCTGAGGCTGATTCACTCAAGGTTTCTTGGCAGCTGTTCTGTTGGAGGGTTTCTTTCTTTGGAACTGGGCTGCTCTGAACTCTGAACAGGAAATTCAATATCTAGGTATCCTCATTTTTTACCACTGCCCGGATTTGCAAAGCCCATGAGCAGCCAAATTCTTCCCTTTCAGCTGCTTCTTATCTGCTTTGTGGAGATACTTTGCCATGATGAGCAATCCCAAGTATTTGAGAATACCTGCATTATGTGTGGAACTACAATTTGAGGCAATATTTTCATGCTGCAGAAATTAACTCCCATTGTGCTTATTTTTAACTTAGTCCTTGATGCCTCCTAAGAGTTTCAGAGCACTAAGTGTATCATTAATCTGACAGGCTAAATGTTGTGACACAGAATCACTTCAGACTTTTACTGACAGTGTTACTGAACTGGGAACCACACGTGAGGTTTATCAGAGCCCTGAGCTAGACCTTTGTCTTTCTTGTGATGAGGAAGTTCTGTGACTTCCAAGAAAGCATCAGAATGGGATGAGAGTAAAACATCTGTGCTATCACAGGGGCATGTCTTTGAATCAGGCTTTCTGCTTTTTTGTCTGCCTACTTTTGCTTTAAATTTTGGCATCCCTGGAGGATCCCAGCTGGCAGAGGCAAGGCAGGAGACTATTGGGTGTATGATATTTAAAGTAAAACAATGCCAGTAGAGACACAGGGGACTTCTGCCAGGGCTCTGTGGGACATCCCTACGTGTAAATCTGCAATGTTCATGTTCATCACTACTCCTGCAAGCTGCAGCCCCATATGTGTAATGCCCCATATGTGTAAGGCTGGCAGGAATAGGGAATAGGGAATAGGGAATAGGGAATAGGGAATAGGGAATAGGGTCCACCTGGAATTCCACCCCAAGGATGGCTTCTCCAAGAGGCTGGTATGGCCTAGTGACAGATGTGGATGTGCTCCCTGCTGGAGCCCTGGTGAAGCACAAGAACAGATGCAAGTGCTGGGATCCAAACCATGCTCCATCTGTGAGGGAGACCTCGGTGTGAATGGACTTGTTCAGCTCTTCTGCCAAAGAATCTAATTTTGCCCCAGTAAAAAGGAAAACTATGGTGGGTTTGTCTGGCCTAGACACTGTTCTGGTTGCTCAGGAGGGATTTACTTTAGCCTATATAGATCCACTGTTTTTCCTTAATGCCTGCTAAGTGTTTTGCCACCCAGAATTCCTTTGGTGAGTTAGTTAATGTATAGAAGCATTTTATGTCAGCCCAAAGCAGACTACTTTTCAGCTTCAGAAAGAATACACAATTCCATCTAGTCTTCTGTTCTTGATTATTTCCCTGAAGGCTAAACACAAAATATTTATCAATCTGAGCTGTAATCATAGTCAGTAATTGCATTTAAGGGGTCAGCACACATAAGCAGCATTTGCAGTGAACATTTTCACAAACACAATCACATTACAAATCAGGCTGCTTTTCACAACCAGCCTCACTACCAATACACAGAGGCACTGCTCCTCCATCCAGCTAAGGATGTTCATCCCAGAGGTAAATTCCTTTGCTCTAAATACAACTGAGCTTATTTCTAGAGGACAGTTGTGCAGGGTTTGCTTGCTGCCTTGGACAGAACTTGGAATTGGAGCAGTGAGTGCAGTGAAGTTTGAACACAGACTTGGAAAAGAAATGTCTGTGTTGTATTTCACTTTATGTAGTTGGCACTGCAGATGAGATTCTGTATGATGTGCAGCTCAAAAATTTTGATTTTGCCTTGGGTAAATTTGTTTCAATGCACACATCAACCAGCTACAGCTTGGGATCCCAGATGCATTAGTGCTTCAGTATTAGGCAGGGAAAACTAGTTAGATGATGAAAAATATTCCTGTACAAATTCAAATTATCTAAGAGAAGCAGGACAGATAACAGTCAAGATCATGAAGACGCAATGGAGGAATTTCATGTATTATGTATGTAAACAGCTTGTAATGGGTTTCTTCTTAATGGTTTGTATGCAAATGATGTTGTAATAGCAACAGTACGAACGTGCCCATGTACAGAACTTGGCTTTAGAAATGCAGAGACCCTGGGAGAAAAGCTGTGACCTAAAGCAGGTGCAATACCACTCATCCCTCAATGGGCATCTGCACAAATTCACTGGGAGCACTGGGGCCCTTTCTGGGACTCTGTGAGTGTCACACACAGGTGCTGTGCTCTTGACTCGTGCCACTCCGTGTTTGAAGCTGCATCTTCCCTTGGAGGGAGCCTCCATCCCTGATGGCAGAGCAGGAGTTTGAGTGAAGAGGCACCGTGTGCTCCTGCCTGGCTTCCCTGGCCCTGAGCAGGGCTCTCCCATCTGACACAGACACTGCAGCTTTGCCCAGCTCCCAGACTTCCTTTATAGAAAGAGACATTTGGGCCACACTTTGCATTGTACCAAGAAACCAAGGGATTGTACCTTTGCACTGAGGCACTTTGGTTACATGCACATGGGTTTTAGTCAGTCTGCTTTGCCCTGGAGGGTATTTTTATCATAGCTGCAGCCCTAAAAACTTGCAGAGAAACTTGTTTACTGTGTGATTCTAGGCAAGCAGAGATAAGTGCTGCTGACTCTCCTGCCAGGGCAGGATATTACTAGATCTGCACCAGTTTAGGAATGACCAGTGAGCTCTGGGAGATGGAAAAGGAAAGCAACACACAGAGATTTCCCCTCCCTGCCTGGGCTGAGAGCAGCAGCTCCCCAAAGCAGTGTCACGATACAGGTGCTCCTGCTGCTTCCTCCCACAGGAGGGGATCTCCACTTGAACCTTGCTCAAGGGTGCTGATGGCACCCCAGGAAGGATAAAGAGCTCTTGGCAGTATTTCACAGTATTTCCTCAGCCATGTAATGTAATCTTTAGTGCACAATGTGCTACATGCTTGATATTGTTCCCATTCTGTATTTATTTTATTTTGACTGCTACACTAAAGCTTGTGAGTGTCTCTTTTTGGTTTTTTTGGTTGGTTGGTTAGCTAGTTGTTCCCCCCCCCCCCCCTTTTTTTTTCCCTGCTGGTTTTTGCTCCAGAGTTTTGTCACCCAGGCCTCTTTATTCACTGAATTTTCAATATTCATAAGCATTTAGCATCACATCCTCATGACACTGCAGGACTATGATCCACACACGTGCTGATATTTCTGTGGGTATTCTAGACTAAGTAGTATTTCACAGTAGTAAAAACATACAACAGCACATAAATATTTTGGTAAAGAATTTTTCACTTAGAAAGTTGTAATTTTCTGTATGTGTACAATATTAGTTGCAAATGCATTTGTATTTCTATCCATGCATACGGTGTGTTAATGCCTATTTGTTGTACACCCATAGAAATAGGATAAAAATTAAGATAAAATATACAATTCTTCATATTAAATAGGAAAATAAGTGAAAGACATGTACACCTTCCTGGAGCCATTCTTGTTTAGGTTTTTTTGTTTGTTTTGTTTTGTTTTGTTACTTCCTGTTACAAGGAACTTACTCAGGTTACACCTGGGACTACTTAATTTCCCACTCTGTTCAGTTGCACTGTAAATCTGAGCTATTTTCTTGGAGTTGTTCCATGGTAATGTACCTCCTGCTGTACAATGGCTAATAGACCCTGGATAAAATCCTCTCAGGGGTTTCAGAAATTAGCCTCGGAGCTCAGAAGAGGACTCAGCTGGTGGTGAGCTTGTATTTAAATCTCCCCTAAAAGCCAACTTGAGCCAATACTGATGAGGCACCTTTTTTCATTCACATAATGCAGATTGTGGGTCTGGGTTCAGATGTTCAGGGACAAAGGTGCAAAGAAATAAAATACCCTTCCAAATGGTCTAAATGGGGTGGGAGGGTGTAGCAGCTCAAAACATTTGGCACCAGCATCCATGGAAGTCACAGGTGCCATTGATTCCAGTGGTAGCAGGATTTCCTAAGCTGAAGTGACACTCTTCTGCTCTCCGTGCCCAAGTGCTGCTCAGCAATGACCAACTGAGACCAGTCTGGCCAGTTTGGGCCACAAGACCCCCCAATTGGTCCTGCAGGCTGACTGTACCATTTCTGTCTACTCCAGAATTAAAGCTGTAGGGGTAGGTCAGTAATAGTCCTCTGCTGTTAGCAGAGTATTGGCCAGGGTTGATTCTGCCCCTGAACATGCAGGTTTGTACACTGGGCTTGGAGGTGTCTGGGGGAACTCTGCAGAGTGCCTTACACCCTTTCCAGTCTCTCTGGCAGCATCAGTGAGTTTGGCTGTGGGGTTAGCACAGTCCTAGAAGCTGAGCCAAGGTGTCAGTCTGGCTGGGTGCTTCTGCCCTAACTTTGATGTAGACAGAAGCAATAACAGCTGAGAGGAATTGATTTGGAAGTAAAGTCAGTACAGATTCATCTTCATGCTTTAAAGCACAGTAACCAGTTTGCAGGGCTCTAGAAGTGAGTTACAATAACGAAAAGAGTTCAGATCATCCCTGCAGAGAAATCAAAGCTAGAGATTCTTCCCTTTGCAATTTATTTAGCAGGAGAGATGAACAAAGTGAAGAGGCATCACAGTCTAGAAGAAGAGAGATATTCAGGTGTTGCTGATGCAGCAAGTGCTAACTGTGCTGTGAAAGGCAATGATCTGCTTTGGGGAAATATGTGCTTCATGAAAATGTAACACAGACCCAGCCTGAGCATACAGAGTCATGCCAGGCTGATTTACTACAAATGGGAGTTACTTCACAGCAACCTTTGAGATGTCAAATGTTCTTGCAGCTTCCTTTTCTCTCAGGTACTGGGGGTGTGAGCATGAAGATGGCCAGAGGTATTTGTTCTTCACATGCTCTGGAGCTGGGTAACCTGCAAAGTGTCCAACACTGGGTTGTATCACCTCTGGTTTCATAAGTGGCCACATCCAGTAGATTTTGTAGGACTTGTTTTGGCCTTCATCTAATCAGTATGGCAAACTGCGTGAGCACCATGCAACAAAATAACTTCCTGACAATTTAATGGCCTTTTTCTTATTTTTCCAATCTTGAACTTGCAGTTTATATAGAGCCTCGAGTCAATTTGCAGCTTACCCTGCATCATGTTTCTGCCTTGGAGAAGTCAGAGGACAGTGCATCAAAGTGAATCAAAGCAGCCACTTCTCCTGGTGAATGACATTTCTGCAGATATTTAAGAACTGGGACTGTATTGTCCACACTAACCAGGTGGAATTACAGAAAAGTAACATACTAGCTTGAGAGTGATGTTCTTCCTACCAGCTGTACTATTAGTCCTACAAACACTGACCCATTTCAGTGGGGTTTGTATCTCCATACATTATTGATCCTATGGGCTTTAATCCTTCCTACAGTAAAACTGACACAGTTCATAAATCATAAATGGGTGATGCCTTTTTCTCTGGTCCAAAAATTGTAAGCCAGACACAGGGTGACAAAAAGGGGATACCTTTATACAAGGAGCCTTAGGTGCACCATTTATCAGGTGGAAAATGCTGAAGATGCAGCCCTGCATAACGTGCAAACAATTTTAATAGATTTTGCAAATTAGCAAGTGCCCAGTTAGAAGCATACTCAGTGAAGTCATGCCCCCAGTTCTAGTACCTTCCAAATCCTCCCCCCTCAGGTGAGGACTAAACTTTGTTTACAAAAAAATATGTCTTGAAGAGCTGGTCTCAACCTTGGTTTCTAAGGAGAACCAAGATAGTGTAGGAGTCTTGAAATGTGTTTTGCCTTTCTGCCTGGGAAAATACTGAAGCTAAGCTACAATAATAAACTACAGAGCTACAGATATATGTGTAAAGAGTACAGAGAATGTATAAAAGAAAAAGGCAAAAATCAACAGAATGTCATGGGCTCTGACAGCACTTTCTAGCAAGAAAGAGCTGAATCATCTTCATCTGAACTCAGCTCCTTTCCCCTCCTCCTGCAAGGACAGACACTTTGGGATGTGCTTCACAGGGATGGAGCTTATGTGAGAGTGATCAAAAGCTGCCACTCTGCCCCAACATTTTTATGAAAACGTGCCTAAGCTTCACTCTGTGTGAGTAGAAGTCGTTGGTCCCAAGGGATAGATGGTGGCCAGTGCTAGAACATCACGACAGAGATCTCTGAACTTTGCTGGAATCTCAAGCATGCCAAAGAAGGCACAGCATCAGGGAAAGAGGACTGTGTGTGCTGAGGACACAGTTCAACCCAGATCTTTCCAGACAGAATAAAAGAAACTAAACAATAATTGTTTTACAGCCCTAAAATAACCTGTGCTTGGAAAATTCTAAAGGGTCCTGATAGAAGTGAACTGTTAACTCACAATGCCTTCCATCCTGGGGAAAGGGCAAAGAGAGCTTTCTGCAGAAAGGACGTATTAGCACTTGTGTTGTCTGCCTGGCAATGAGAGAGCTGCCCCCAGACAGGGATCAGAAAGTGCCCAGAGAAGGGGGAAGGGACTGTAAAAGGCTGGACATGTGCCAGCTGTGCCCAAGAGAGACCTGTAAGAGCTGGTTTAACCTTGCTTTGGCCCCTCTTTACATGTAGGGACTGCAAAAAGAACTGATGTGATGTGTCAGTAGCTGTGGCTCCCAGGAGCTGCTTGTCAGACTGCACAGGAGAGGTGGATCCCACCTGTGTGCATGGGGACTGTGATGGCATAGCCCTGGCACAGAGGTAAATGGAGCAGCTGGACATTTGTACCTGCTCTTACTTAATGTGTATTGTCCCTCACCTGGTAAGGTGAGGACACCCTGCTGCAGAGCTGTGTTATCCTGCTTTTGTAAGTCCCCCTGCATGGAAACCAGAGAACTGAAGACATTTTTACTGTTAAAGTGTTCATGGTTGGCTCATAATGGTGAATTTAAAAGCAATAATATAAACTAAGAAACAGTTGTAGGACTTTAACAGGGACAGATGCACAAATAAACACCAGAATGTGATTGATGTCTGACACGTGCCTGTCAGAAGTCAAAGGGCTGAGGACTGAAGTTCAGTGCCATGCAGAAGAAACTCCTCATGAAGCTGTATAGATTGTGGTGCTCTCCTGACAGGGCAGGATCTGGGACAGAGATGTATTTATACCACTTGATATTTTATTTAGTGCACATACATATTTTAACAAACTCCTGATTAGCTCCCACAGCATGTCTTCTGTAAATCTTTGCATTATGCCTGGGTGAGGAACTCTTGCTAGTCCTGTGCTCCTTTCATAGCAAAAGAGGATTGTTCCTGCCTTAGCCTTTGGAACGAACTTGGTTTCCCTTTCTACTTTCTTCCTAATTCACTTCTCTTGTGAAGGGCAGAGGAACCACATGCAACCCCAGCACAGGCTCGAGAGCTTTTGTCTGCCAGGCAGTTGCTCTTCATTGACATTTGTCCCTGCTGCCCACTCCTCTTTCCATTTGAACAGCAAAAAGACAAGTGTCCTCATATTGTTCTTATTCCCTGTCCCAGGCAGGAATTCTCTGTTCTCTTCTCCTAGTGCAGACTGCTACTTCTGCCTTCCCCCTGCACATCTAATTAATTGTCATTTACTAGACTTGAAGGATTTTCCTAAGAAAGATCATTGTTTCTTACTGTGTAAATCGTGCTTTTCACTTTATAGCAAAACTGCACTGATGTTAAGAGAATCCTATTGCTGGGCAGTGGTGAGGGAATTTGGAAGTCTGGAATGCTGTGACTATCCAGGGTAAAGGATCAATGTCACCCATACAAGGCAGTTGCATCCTCGCTGTGACTTCCCAGGAAAGAATTAAGAGCCTTGCAGTATTAACTGTGCCATTTGGAGTTAAATGCAGGGGCTTTATGGCTTGCAACTGACTTTGCTAAATAGTTTCTTATTGTCAGGAGAAGAAAAAACAAACAAACAAACAAAAAACCCCAAACAGAAATCCATAACAAACAGTAAATTTGACTATTTCTTTTTGCATTGTTATGTGGAAACTCCTTGAGGATGAGATGTCAAATCTGTCACTAAGTACACAGAAGATATCAAAACAAAATGCCAGGAGAAATCTGCAGTCACACCAGCAGCTCTGCACACTTTCCTTCAGAGTAAAGCTCTGTGATGGCAATGTTTCTGTTTATCTTTAGTGGGGTGAAAATGTGCTGTAGACTGCTAGTGAAGAGAAGCTGGAATTGAATTGCAGTATGGGCTGTTTTCTCCCAGTAAATGTAGTCATGCTTCTTACTTTTATTTGTTTCTTTCCACTTTTTTTTTCCCCTACTAAATGTCACAGCTCCACTGGCTGTCTGCATGGTAGTTTTGCTGAAAGATGAAGATGTCTGTTGTGGCATCAGCAGCAGCTTCTTCAGAACCTAAAACTCTGCAGTGGTCTCAAGGTCTTGCTGAAGTTCCATCAGATCTAAATCCGAGGGGCATTTCTTACTCTGGCTTGGAGTGCTCCTTCACTCTGTAAGCAACTTGGAGCATGGGCTGCCAGCTGAAGTCCAGACACTCATCGGGCCAGCTCTGCTCTGGAACTCGGGCAGGGAGGTTACATACAGGAAGAAACTTCTCATGTACTTCTTTTGCCTTTATCTGTCTAAGTTCATCCCTGGTACCCCTGACTGGTCCCTGCTTTACTGGGCCCTCTTTCTTCCAGCCAGCACAAAGACATGAACAGCTCTGTAGCTTCCTTCCTAAGTGTTAAAACAAAGCTGCCAAATGTGCACTGCCTGCAAAGTCAGTCTTAGGGGCTGATGTTCCATCTGTGAGTGGGATATCCTAGCCTTTTTTCAGCACTTGTGTTCATCCAGTAGCTTTGTGTCACATCACTTTATTTTTTTTTCATATTATATTTTTCTGTTGGCCTAATAATTCTTTGTGTCCTTATAACCATCCTTCCCTAGTACAGAAAATCATGCTGTGAAGTTGGTTTCTGTCTCAAAGGCATCCTGGCTAGAGTAGTGTAAAAAGGAACATTTCTTTAGGTCTCCTCTGTGTTGATGATGATGATTCCACTTTATGCATCTCCCTGTAAATGCAAAGAAGCTTCTATGTTGTGAAAAGGTTGTGGACTATGACAATGAGCAACAAAATTGAGGGGCAGTCAAAAGTATTTCATGAACAGGTAAACTTGTTGAAATGCAACCATTATGTTAATAACTGCTGCTAGAGTATATCAGGATGTGTTGATGCAGATTCTACTAATTAAGTGATGGGGATAACAGCATTATTCTCCTCTTCCTTTCCACCACCACCTGATCAGGACAGAAAGAAAGGGGAGAATAGGCAAGGAGAGGCTCCCAGTTGCACTAACTGTGAGTAATAAAAATCCAAAGTGTCTGGCACACACAAAAGTTACCAGAAACAGATGGTAAAAGAGAAATGAACAGGAACTGGCAGCATACCTGGAGTAAGCTGTAAAGAGAAAGAAAAATAATCACTATGTACCACTTCAAAAGGACCACAGGGAATCTCTTCATTTGCTGGAAGACATCCCAAATCCAGTCTTTGGAAGCCTGGAATATAAATTAACACTACTGAGGATGCAGTCTAGTCCAAGGTCTTCTGTTATAGAATGAGGACCTCTCTGGAGCATGAATTATTAACACCAGTGTATGCATGGTTCTTCCTTCATTGGCTTCTTTAATGGGAAGATTCAGTAAAAAAGATAATTTCATTCAAATTATTTACATGTATCCATCATGATATCAGAGGAAATATCAAGATTGCAATTAAATGTATTCTTATTAGCATTAAACTCCAAAACAATCATGACAAAATGGACCTAAACAAGAATCCCCCAGGAGAAAGATAAGTGAGAGAAAACTGTTTCTACATTCTTAATTCTGTGTGTTGATCTCCTGTGTTTCTGTGCTGAAGAGCTGTACATGTGTGAGAACAGCAGTATCACCACAATGGCATCCAAGCTGACAGCAATCTCCTCCTGGAAAACTCCCCAGTAGACCCAGTAGGCTTTCCTCCAAGATTTTTTTTTTTTTGAGACTTTATGGCAGAAAAATATTAAAGGTCACTTGCCTAGGACTTGGAGAAACCCTCTCTGCCACACCCTTCCTATGGGATAGTGTTGAGTCTCTTAAACCCTGTTCTAAGTTTCCAAGGCATCTCAGTCCCTTCCATTAGAGCAGAAATGTGCTCAGCATGGCACACCAATGGGGACACCAATGTCCCTGGGTGCTTGTGGGGGGAAGTACATCCAAAAGTGTGACCTGGAGAGCAGCTAGGGGACAATCACAGAATACTCTGAGTAAGAAGGGACTCGGCAAAGCCCAGCTCCTGGCCCTGCAAAGGACAGCCTCCAGAATCACCACAGGCTGTGGCAAAGGTAGTGAGCCCTGTGTAAATAGCAGTAAGAAAATTAGGCTGAGGTTTAGTAACAAAATGCAGTGGCATGTGAGAAGTGGTGTTTTCTAAAGCACTGATGACTGACCTACGTTCTCACACTAGGAGCACTTAGGAAAATCCCTAGCTAAAGTCTCAGGGAACCTCTCTGATTTTAAAGAATGAGACCAGTGGGAGTCTTTATAGATGTGAAGATTGGATCAAACTCAGGGTCTCTGTAGTAATTTGTAGTGGTGAAATCTTGCTGGCAGCATTAACTGATCCAATTCTGTAGATCCTCTTTGTGAAATCAAGGTATCTTTTGCTCATTGTGTACAGACACACCCTAAATCTCCTGCAAAGGCCACTGCTGTGAGTGATGCTGAACTCTAGTAGGTATGGGTGATGTATCCTGAATATTCAAGGTTAAACCGATTATCAGTTTCAAGTTAGAAACAAATTTTAATGTTCCCATTAACTGATAGCATTGAAGCTTATCTCCCCCATAGCATAGAATGTCCTTGGACTGTCCTAGGACTGCTTGTTCAGCAGTGCCTGCTCGGAGACCAACACCCCTGCAGTGACCTGACTCTGTGTTCTTAGGGACACGTGCTTTGTGGTCAGATTTTGGGCTTGCCCTGGAGGGGTGTGTGATGTGAATACTGTGGATGCAACAGGGAATGGACCTGGCAGCTGGGCCATGTGTCAGTGAGTGGCCCTTAAGAGTGGTGGCATTCCTATCCATCACTCACTAGAATCACAGATATCTAAAAAGAACTGTAATCAACTGGTGTTATCTTTAACACAAACAAATAGTGTTAGTTGCTTCAAAGCAGAAAAAAAAAAGTAGCAGAAAACTGGACACATGTCAAACTCTCATTTGTTCTTAAATAGGAGCATTTCCTTTCCAAAAAGCACATATGGCCAAACCAGCCCTGCAACAACAAACCAGGGCAGGATAAGTTTTAGGAACAGGCAAGTGAATTTCAGAACTTCTCCATGTGATACAGGCAGTTCTGAGAGGGAATGGGGACTGATGGGCAGTTGCCAATTTCTGTAGCTCTGAATCCAAGAGCCAGGGAAAGCCCTGGGATGGTCACAGCATAAAGAGATCTGAACAATGGCAGCTGGAAATGCCTCAACGGCTCTGGCTTGGCTTCCACTCTGAAACCTGGGCTGAGGATCAATTTGTGAGGAAGAAACTTTGTCCTTGAGGAGAATATAGTCGCTCTCACTCAATGGGTAGAAGAAAGTTGAAAATAACAATCTCTTCTAGGGAAGTTCATGGATGAAGGCAAACTAATAAAATGCATTGCAGTAAAACCAACAGTTTTAACCAACACTTCTATTTTTGTAATTCCTGTAGGAAAGCTGGAATACTTTGTGCTCCTCCATGCACCCTCTGGCCTCACCTTGGATGATTTATTTTTTACATATGTGATGTTCAGTGGTACCTGCCAAGTCCTGTGTGACACCTGGATGTTCTGCAGGTGTGTGACTAATGTGCAGCTCAAAGCAAACTGCGTGTCTGTTGCATCATCTTCCACCCATGTATCTTTGATATCAGAAAATGTATTTTGTAGTGGAAGGCAATTCCTACTTACCTCAAGGAACCCTGTGTGATGCCAGGAATGGGGAGAGTTTGAAAAAATGATTGCAAAGAATTTAGGGGAAATTTTGTTCTCTCTCTGTTCACAAGCAGATCTCAATCCTGCGAATGGTTTTATTCTTAGCATTACTGAGAAGTGCATGCAGGGACTTCTGCTGATATCTTAATGTTTTATACATCACCTGGAAGGGCTCTGAAGGTAGTCTGGGATCTGCTTTTTTGGCTGAAATTCCAGGCTTGAAGCTGGGAAGGAGAGCAGGTCCTTGGAGTTACAAATACAGGGAAGACCTCCTTTGTCTTTTACTGAGACTTATCTTTTACTGAAAACATATATTTTTCAGATTCCTTTTGCCACTTTTCTCTTGCTATTTACTACATCCTCTGTGCAAGGAGATTATGGGAAATCCATTTCTAAGTCAATAGCAACTTATGAGCCATTGACTACCTGGAATTATTCCTGGTTAGAAAATGCAGAATCAATTTCTTCTGTAATCTTTCCCACACATTGGCATGTCCATATTTGTGCCACATAGTTTTGATTGCTAAGGCACAATGACCTTGTAGTTGTATTTCTAAACAGTGCATTAATTCAGAAAAGAAACTGGGTATTGGGCATGTTCTGGTTCGAGTCTTAGTACTTCATAAAGTATCCAGACTTCATAAAGTGTCCTGCACCCCCTGCAGAAACCAACAGGACTTTGTGTGTCTATGGCACCCTCCATCCAAAGCCCAAAATTAAAGCATGCAGTGTTTTCACCCATTTACCTGCACAAGAGTATTTCCTAGGTAACCACCTCTGGGTTACAGGAACATGAGTGTTTTAAATGGCCATTGCTGGTCTGGTGCTGCTCTGGTGCTGGTGCTGTGCTGGTGCACGTCTCTGGCAAGGCTGTCCCAGCTTCTCCTGTCCCTGTGTTATCTGGGTTTGTAAGGCACTTCTCTATTCTTTCCCTCCCATGTTTAGTCTGCAGGAGGAACAGACAAATCCCTTAGAAACCTGCACATGCTTGAGCTTAGGAAGGTTAAGCCAAGGTTAATATTTCCTCTGAAAAGCCTCCTTTTCTTTCGACAGGAGCAGGCTTACAAATAGTAAAAACAAACCAAGCTTGTCTAGTTCAAACTCTGCAAGTTCCAGATGTCATTTGGAGGTGTTTAGGATTCAGTTCCTATTTATACACTTTTTCTCAGAAGAGAAAGACTGCGTTTTACTGGGCCAAAACTAGCAGAGTCACTTGTCACTTCAGTTTAGTGAGGCTTCTCTGTGAACAGAGCCTAAGCCACCAGAGGTCAGGGGAGGGATGGACGGGGAGAGCTTCTGAAAAATGGAGGTAGGGATAGAATTTGCCAGGGAATGTATTTTCATCCATGCCTGTATAACCTAGGTGGATTTTTATAGCCTTGATTTTAAGACAGTCGCCCGAGGAAAACACAGGAGTGTCACCAGTATTTGACATCTTTATTCAGTCCTTGGATGCGTTACAGACTTACAGTGGCACCTTTAAGATGTCATCTAATTGCTCTGTGCCACAGCCCCCATCTGCCCTGTGGGGATTCCTACTTCACCTTGTGTTTTCTCAATTCACACAGGTCCACATGTGGCCGTGATAGTTTTTAGTTTTTCAATGTGTGTGTGTGTGAAAAATGGAGCCCCACCATCCAGCAGGGCTGACTGCAATGCAGGTATCTCACCACCTCTTTTATCTCCAAGCATTTCCTTTGCCTAGAAGGAATATTTGTAAACTAAGCGAGCAGGCTGAGGGCTATCTCGTTTTGATGGAAGATTTACTACATGCTGTCTTCTAATTTTTCCTATTTTTGCTTTTCATCTGGAGATTGTTGGTTATATGCAGAGAGGTCAGTCTGTGCTTGTCAGATGAACTCCCATGGCACTGGGAAGCTTGATCCTCATGGAATTCTCTACATAGGTGAGCTGGAGATGCAGGTAACCCTTCACCAGGAGAGGGGGCTGCCTGCCCTCAGAAGGAGCAGGCACAGTGGTGTGGTTATACGGGATGAAGGACCTGGCTGTGCCCTGTCCCTGTCCCACCGCTCCCTGCTGAAGGTCAGTTTGCCACCTGAGCCTTCAGAGGCTGGAAGGAGGCAAAGAGAAGGAAGGAGGCAAAGAAGCAAAGCAGAGAATACGAACAGGTCTTGCACTGGCCTTTCTCAAAGACAGTTTGGTGTTTGTTCCCACCGTTTTTCTTAGAGACAAAGAGGCTTTAATGGAAGTGACTGAAATTCTCTTTGCCTGCCTAGTTGGGATGGCCACACAAAATCAGTGGGTCCAAAAAAAACTGCAGGGTATTTTTGGGAACCCAGTAAGCATGGGAAAGGAATGCCAGCATTCACCAGGGTGTGCATTTAAACTGCTGTGACTGAGCTGGTGTAATAGGCTTCACTATACAAATACTTTCAAATTTCTTTGTGTATTTTCCCCCTTGTATTTGCTGTGACAGAAGAAATCTGGGCTGATCCAGGAAAATCTTATTTGTGTTCCAGGCTGAGCACAGCCATGAGGGCCGTGCAGGGCTACACCCAGTGGAACATTCCCCATGAAGGTGTGCTCTGCACCTGCTGCTGCCCTCCCAGGCTGAGCACACAGCTCCTGGATCGTGCACAGGACACGTGCTCTCGGCCTCCTGGGAGCTGGCAAACAAAAGGTAAGGAAGCATCGCAGGGAATGTGAGATTCGTGGCTTCTCATGCATCTGCTTGCTCACACCGTTCTGCAAGAAACAGAGCATTTCCTTTGTCCTACGAGGTGTTTTGATTACAATACTCAAAGCCTTCTCCCCTCCCTTTCTCTTGCTTCGTGCTAATAGGACTGTGACCTGTCCCCTGGGGGTGCAGGAAAATGCTTCACATATTTTTCCTCATCACTGCTCCTGTGTTGTAACTCTTAGCCCTGGTCTCTGTGAGCTCGTGGCAGCAAGGAGCCCCTTCCAAGTGACCAGGGAGCACTTGTGAACAGTGTTTTCTGGATTGCTGAGCAAGGGCTCTGCCTCTTGTAGTAGTGATGGTAAGCACACTTTTCTGTACTGAAAGTAGTGATTGATACTCAGAGGAGTATTAGGCATGTGTGAATGATTGCACCCACAGCTCAGTGTTAGTCTTGCTCATTCTCCATCTGCTCCGTGGAAGATCTAGGAAAGATGCCAGGAAAATATAGTGGTAAATAATGTTTCTATTGCACCTGCTAACAGAAACATGCAAAGTGTTTTGCAAGCTATGCCAAAGTCCTGCTGCCACTAGGAAAGGGGAGCACATTCTTGTGCTGTCTTGTAATGTGCTTAATGAGAGGTGTGAGGAGAAGACTTCACCCTGGGCAGCACAGACCTGGTGGAGTCTAGCTCTGTTTCCAGACTTGCAGTATGAACTCGGTTATGAGAAAAGCATAAAAAATTAGTTGGATGCCTCATGGCAATTTGAAGAATCTGGAAGTGCAACCAGACTGCTCAGTGAGGCAAAAATGCTGCAATGATAGAAATATGTGTGCTCCTGGGCTTGTTCTACCTCAAACACCCATGGGGTGGGACCTTGCCCCTTCCTCTGCATGCCAGGAGGGTGGCACTCCTCCACTGGGACCCTGGAGCAGCTCTCATGGATCATTTCCTGAGGGGATACTGCTTCATCCAAAACACTCTGTGATTCTCCTGCAATTTCTTTTATTAAGCATTCAAATATTTTAACTAAAACTCCTGTCTACTTCTTTGCTCCTGCATATAAATCCATAGCTATAAATGGTTTTTCCTTGCAACAAGTCCCATGGAAGTAGCTTGCTTTGATTTGTTCCCAGTGTTTTGCCTCCTCACAGAGCAGACCATGTCATTTTATGTGTTTGTTTGAGGCATGCACTTGAGTAGATACATTCCCATTGCAGAACATCTGACCTGAAGCTCTTTCCCACTCTCAAGGACCAGAAGGACAAGCCAGGTTGCTGGCATGCCCTTTCTGAAAGGATCCCTTCTTTCTGCATCTACAAACCTAGGTGATGATTCTGGAAGAAATTATCCTCTAGCCCTGGATTTCCAATGTAAGGAATTAAGATGCCACTGGGAGGTCTCCATAGCCACTATTCAGTATTTATGGGAACTCCTGTTGTAGCCATTTGTGGCAGGAGCTTTCCTGTCACTTGTTTTCCAGCTGCTCAGACTCCTTGGAGCCCAGCAGGGTAACCCACTGACCACCTAGACTCATATTGGGACTGACTGGATGCTTGAGCCCTTCTGCATCACTTTAAAGATGATTACAGACGTTGAGTTCCCTTTGAAAATGCTCATAGATGAGCTGGAGATTGTCAGCATGAGAAAGTTGTACAGGCATAACCTGGAGATATTTGTTTGGACCAGTATATATTTGATTGGACCTTGAAAGGGACACTACTAATTTATTTTTAAGTGCCTGTGAACAAGAGAGCCTTCCAGTGGGTTAATCTGTGCAAAGCCTTGCACTCATTTGGCCTCTTTTTTGATTTGTTTCCACCAAAATGGTCAGTCTGATCTCTTCGAGGACTCCTTGCCTGGGTGCTATTGTATGGAGGAACAAAGGAAGTGAAGCAGCTTGTCCAGGGACAGGAATGGAATCTGTCAGAACTGCATTTATTTATCTGGTATAATTTTCCCCAGTGCTGTGCCAAAACCACACCTCTCTGGTGAGCTGGTTAGATGGAGCAGAGCATTCTTACAGCCTGGAATCAGCCCAGGTTTTGCCTCCTATAAAACTAGTTTTTCTCACCCTCTTGCTGATAACTGACAAAAGTAAATCAGCTCCTACCTGTGATACCCAAACAAGCTGTAAATCATCTCTACCAGGTTTATGTGGCACGAGGAAGTTTCTGAGTGCTTGGGAGGAAAGCTGCAATTTAAGTCAGTTATTAGTGATGTTGTTTTTATGGCATGCTTCTCCATGGGCTGGATGCAGAGGGCAGAGCTATTTCCTCTGTGCTCAGATGTGAGAAAGTTCATCTCATTCCACCACCTATTCCTCAGGGAGTGCAGTCCACCAAAAATCAGTGAAAACCCAAATGCTAAAAATACTTATATGGAAGAGAAAACCCACAACACAGTCATGTGGTATCAAGGGCCAGCTGCTTTGTGGTGATAAAAGTACTGTGGCTTGTGTATTGTGAAGGACTTCACAGTTCAACAAATTGTGGCTTCTTCAGAGAGAAAGATGTGACAGCTTTTTTTTTAATAGTAATATTTCCAAGGCCTTGGTTTTGCTTTTATAAGCAAAAGCTGGAGATTCAGATTCAAGGGTATCACTGAGACTATTTTTTCATAATGGTAGAAAAATGTTTTGTGAATGAATAATAAAATCATCTCTCCCAGCTATTCCCTTCTGGCTGGTGTCTGGCTGAGGCATAATCTAACACTTGTACAAACAGAACTAATGGCAGGTGCCCTGGTATTTGTTTCTTCTTAGTGTAAAAGGTTGATTCTGTGGTGAGGTTTTGAACTTCTCAATCTTCCTTGTAACCTGGATTTTGTCTAAATTACTTCTCTGAAGTCCATCTGTATTATCCAGAAAATTCAAAACATGACAACTGGTGTCCTTGCTATCTTTTGCTCAGGAATAGGCAGGTGGTAAGGAACCATGGATAAAATGTTCTGTCTGTTGGTGCTAGAAGGCTTCTCTCTTTTGTCAGATGATATCTGGATAAAATCTTTGTGGTGTTATGGAAGAGCTTATATTCCTGGGGACTATTGCACAAAGACAAATGTCCCAGATAATAGTCTGGAGAGCAAATGCTCTTCAATATGAGGTCAGATAGCCCTGGATATAATATCTAATAGATCTTCCTCATCAAAATATGCCTGAATCAACAAGGGATGATATGACTTCAAATATGATTCTTCCAAGTGTTATGATATGATAAAGAGGTTGCTGAAGAACATGCTAGCTGGAGTGATCATAGATTGATTCTATTTAAATTAACCGTAAGGATAAACAAAAGTAGGTTTGTGATTCAGATTTTCTGTTTCAAAGGGAGAAGTGATTAGGGAAACCAACATGAATATGGATAAAGGTTTAGAATTTCTTTGTCAGCTGCTGTATAGTTACTACCAAGCGTAGGACTTTTCATTCCAGCATTCTGAAAGAACTGGAATACAGCAGCAAAAAGGGTTTGAACAGACTTGTCCTCTGAGAATAGAACCATACAGGTGGAGGAGACAAACCAGGCAGCATGGAAATGAGATGAGGGTAGAGGGTAATGATGTTCCTAACAATACATGTGATATTATTTAATATTTGTATTGGTTTACTTCCATGGTGAATTTTGAAATGTAATGGAATTGAAATGAATACATTTCAACACACCCACTTTCTCAGTAGGTGACTTTCTAGACTGTTACCATTCTCTAACCCTTCTCTTGACTAACTGGACTCACGATTGTTTCAGCTTTGTGAAACAATTCAGTTCAGCAAGACAAAACATGTGATTATGAGTCCTCAGATCAAGAGAGATTTCTGCTGTACATGGCATATAAGTGTAATCAGGTGGGGGAGAAGGCTGGGAGGGCCAGTCAAAGTCTGGATCTGACCTGCCAAGTTGGAAAAATGCAATTGCAGACCTGGTAATCGGGGAAGGATGAGGGGTTATTAATGCATTGTACAAAGCAGGAATGAAGTTGTAACTAGCTTTGCAGGTACTTAGCTCTGAAACAAGTGCAGAAAAAGGTTATTAATTTCCCAGTAGCCCTAGAAACCCCCTTGATGAGAGAAGAAAAGAGTCTACCATCTATAAATACACCACAGGAATGAACAACAGGAAGAGAAACATATTTAAACCAAAGAATAGCATTAGTCAAGGAGCAAAAGGGTATGACTGGGCCAGGCATAAACTTGGTCTTGAAACAAGATAAATACCTATAACTCTCAGAACAGGGAGACTTTAAAAGAGTCTCCAAACTGGTGCTGTGGAGAGAGGAAACTTATTCTAGGAAATGGAGGTCTGGAAGGCCTTTCCAGCCCCATGTTTAATAGAAAGGATAATGCAGAGACAACTGAAAAAATTGACATTAAAAGCACCAGGTGCCATCAGGAGATAATAATTTTGTTCTAGGTAGCAGGAAACTGAACATTTTTTTTTGTAGAGGCATTCAGGTGGAGTCTGGTTATCTCCACAAATGTTTGCCAAAGGCCATTCACCTCTGGTTTTTGGGACAACAGGGCAAGTTTCAGACCAATACACATTTTCTACAGTACTTTCAGACCTGCCTAGGAACCAATGTTGAACATATGTATTCTTAAAGAACATGTGCCTACATCATCATCCCCTTGGAGTAGAGAATATGTTCCCTGATTCTACAGCCTGGCTCTAATTAGTTAAAGGAACTGCTGCTGGCAGTTTGTGCAGTTTATGAGTGGTAGGAAAACATGAGCTACGGTTACATTGAACCAGATCCTCCATTGCAAGACATGGACTTTGCTTGCAAAGGTTTTATTTTTAATGCTCTTTGCAACTATACTGAGGAATGTGTGGAATTTGTAAAATAAGCCGTAGGATACATCTGTGTGAATATTGTTGCTTGAGTCACTTTAGGAAATGATGCATGTTGGAAACTTTACAATATTCTTCCTGCTGAAGTGGGTGTTTCCCAACATACAGCCCAGCCCTCCTTACAGTGAAGTTGTCTGCCAGTCAATGCCCAGTACTAAACTGCAGTGTGGCAAGAACTGATCTGTCAGAGGCTACATTAACAGCAGTGACAGTTTCCAGTGTTACACGTGCAGATATAATTTACCTTGATCCTTTTAGCTGGCCTGCATGGTTGTGTGACTGGTCTTGCTGCAGGTTACATTCCAGGATGAGGTTTGAGCTGCTCCAGCAGCTCAAATGAGCAGTAGCTACACTGATATACATCTTAGAAGAATTAGCTGCTAAAAAGAGATAGTTGGAAACAGCAGTCCTGAGAAGTTTGTTGTATTCTTGAGAATTAAGCACTTAAGCATTGCCCTCTAACTTTGTTCTGACTTTGTAATTCTTTGTAATTTAGCAAAGCTTACAAACCTTGCCCTCTTGCCACATATCAATTGTGGTTCATTAGGTTGTGCAGCAATGAGCATAGAAATAGACAAGTGATAAGAAGAGTTGGCATTTATGCTCTTCAGTAGCACCCCTTGCCACTGCCGTTAAAGCCATTCTTTCCATCTTTGTACTTGCTCAGAAAGAAAAAAGCATTTGAACGAACAGAAACACTTGCCCTAAGGTTTATTCTTATTTTATACATATATGTGTGTCTGTGTATGGGCATATACATATATATATGAATATGTGTATATATATTTGAATTTGACTCTATTTACAAACAGATTATCAGAGCAGATGAGACCATTTCTGCCTATTTGATCTAAAAACCTCTGTGTTGTAGCTGTAGAGTTCTGGAAATTTTTTTTCCTGTTTGAATTATGCAGGTTTTCAGAAAAAAAAAATCTAATTTTGACTTGAATAATTTTTGGTAAAGTAGAATTGCTACAATTGCTGGTGAATTGCTCCAGCTAATTATCCTCATTACTAAGAAACATGTTCCTTGTTTGCTGTTTGTATCCAGCTGGTCAGGGCTTTTTTACAGTTTTGTCACACAGGTAACTGTTGGGATTCAGAATGCAAGAAATTCTCAAAACGTTGGACCTGTAAATTAAAGCCTGGAAAAGAACACAGGATTTGAACTGAGGTCTTAGGAAAAGTTTCCAAGTTTGGGTGTTAGAAGTAAGAATGTAGATTTAAAGCTTAAAGTAGAGATATGTAAAGTAGAAAAAAGTTTAACTATAAAGTTTAAGATATAGAAAGAATAAAGTAGGTATATAGGTGACAAGATAACTTTAGAATAAATCTAAGTGTTAGAACAGGATTGGTTGAGAAAGGTTATACTGTAATTAGATGAAAGTTCATGGTATTGGATTAGAAACATAAATATCTTTGTTGACAGTGTTTTATTGGTTAATAAATCCTTAAAAGCCTTGCTACCATAAGTCTTGTGACTTGTGAGCCATGCTGTGAACATCTGCAAGATGAACTTACCCTTTCTGCCTGTGTAGAAGATAAGAAAGACAAACTACACTTTCTAAAAGAACTCAGAAGTCCCACATTCCTGCTTCATTTGGAAAAGGAAAGAATCCCCACAAGAAGATGTAATGTGGGAGCAATAAACCTGCACAGAGAAGATGTGATGTGAGAACAATAAACTCCCAGATAACTGTAACAATTGGTCTTCCTACCTACATGCACAAAACCCTGTGCAAATCAGCCATTGGCCTAAAAATTCAAACCCATGTGTGCTTCTTGAATCTGTTGTTATCAAACATCATTCCCAGCCCCTTCATCTCTCTTGCAGCTGTTTCCTGAGTGCTCTTCTGTTTATGAACAGCCTTCCTGAATGGCAGTCAACAAAGCTGCACTTGCTGTGTCTGGGGTAGATGCGACACTGCAATTGAACAGTGACAGCACTCACTGCCTGTTCCAGTGCTGAGAGCCCATTTCCCTACAGCTCTGTGCTGGGAGCTCCTGAACTTCGGGCTTCTTACTGTCAGCCTAGTCTCCTTTCCAAAGAGACTGCTTTGCAAAGCAGGATCCTCTGGCTGTAAGACTCAGATCTACGCTCTTAGACACTAAAACATTCCAACTTGACAAGCAACCCATATCATTCCAGCAGTGAGCTCTGTTGTCCTCATTTATTAAAAACTATAGCATTAGGAACGGGTTGTTTATTGTGTCCTCCCTTGTTGCCAACAATGTATAAAAGAAAACAGAGCTGAAATTTCTGAGGAACTCCTTCAGAATTATGTTTAGTAAAATATCCCTACTTCTATGGTGTGACTTGCTGTATAGCCAGGTTTAATTCATTTAATATGTCATGTTCTCAGCTGCCGTAGTTCTCTGATCAGCATGTCATGTAATATCAAGTGAAGTATGTAAGAGTCCAGTCCAGTGACACTGATACCTTTCAGCAGGCAAGGAAATTTTGATCTCTATAAAATAAAAACCAAAGTCATTTGGCAAGTTCTGCCTTCTGATAAACACTTGTTTGTTGGTACTAATTATATGATTCCTCTGTTTTTCTATTAATCAAGTCAGCCATTATGCTATTTTACTCAGGACTAAGGCCTGGTTGGCAGGCCAGCATTTCCGTTTAAAATATTTCCACAACATGAGCATCCTTCTAGGCTCCTGGAAGTTCTTTCTGTAAACAGTTATCAGCAAGTCTCGTGTCAGCAGATCAGAGCACCCTCACCCAGCTTTTTGTACAACCTGTGAAGTTCTGTCTAGGCCTCCATAGCTTCAGCCTGCAGCCTGGTCTGTTGCTGACAGCTCTATCCCATGAGCTAAGGAGGAGGCAGCATGCTGTCAGCACTGCTCCTATGTTAAAACAGACTGGAAAACACACATACAGAATATTCTGCGTCCTTTTGCTTTATTATCAACTTGGTTTTGTTTTTGTATTCCAAGTTATCAAAATGTGTCCTTTCTATGGTAATAGTATGTTCTTTGCAGCCTCTTTCTCAGAAGGTGACTTTCTAGAGTGTTACCATTCTCTAACCCTTCTCTTGACTAACTGGACTCATGATTGTTTCAGTTTTGTGAAACAGTCCCTGTTAAAACACCAAGCACTCAGTGGCTGTATTCTGTTTGCATACAAGAAAGATGGCTCAAGTAAAAGCACACCTACACGAATCACAGCCAACATTTTGGAATGTGGTCAGTTCCCTCTGGCGTCAAAAACAAAGACTAATTTAAAGTTTCTCTTATTAGGATACAGGATTATTTGCACTAAGAAATAGAAACTGCTAATAATGCCCAGAGTTGCAGGTAACTTTGTAATTGGCAGCACACATCCCTTTACTTACTATGTAGCTAATTGTTTTTCTTTCCATTATCTCTCCATTTGTAAGATTTAAGTTCAAGTGTACCTACCCCTTACCCTACTACTTTACCTAGGCAGTGGATTGAGAACCTCATTCCTTCTCTTACCTTTTAAGGCACGAATGATCTGAGAATAATTTGAATGTTCTTTCTCAAATTGCTCTTAAATTCCCTTATCCTGACTACATTCAAACTGTGATCCCTTCAAAGCATCTCACTAGTACCTGCAACCACTGCTACCTTGAGTAGAAACCTAGCTCAGCTTTCTAAATTTGGAGTAGCACTTTGGCTTTGAAGAAGGACTGCCTTTCTTTTCCTTTCTCTTTTATTTTAATGCTCATGGTATAGAATTTGCTGTGGTACACAAAGAGCTCTTTGACAGATGTTCTTGGTCTCTTTACAAGCTGGGGAGGGCAACCTACCAGTGTTCTGTTCTGTTTGATCAAGTTAATCAATCACCAGTGTCAACTTCAAAGCTTGAAACTGCCGAACTTGGTGTTGAACCACTAGGAACAACTGCTGGTTCCTTTCATCTTATCTACCTGATTGTCAAATCCTGTCCCACAGAATTGTAGGCAATCATTCAGTCCCAGGATGTAATTGCTGGTAGTCTAGAAGCCTGCATTCCCAGTATCCTATTGTAAATCAAATGGCTTCACTGTAAATGCTGAAAAGGCATGAAAATTACTAAGTGTGAAAAAAAATAATCCCCTCTTCAGAAAGCCCAGATGGACCCTTTGGGTGATGAGGTTATAGACGTATTTAGTTTAACTGAAAATGCTTCAGTCTGTTCAAAGCCTATAAATTCAAGTGACCCTGATGATGTACTAACATAAAGCACATGATGTTATGAAACTGGGCTTGCAATTTTTGTGACAATGTCTGAAGCAATGAATGCTCAGTCCTAATTAGAGCTGCTAGTATTAATCCATAATTTTCAAAGTTGCTTGAGGAGATTTGGTCTTGAAATGAGTTACATCAACTTGATTGAGTAAACCACACTGTAGAGCTGTACAGTTCCAGCCTGTTCCACGCTGTGTGACTGCATCTTCTACCTGTCCTCATGTGGGCAAAGCAAAGCAGTGGAACCATTTCTGTCAATGTCTTTGCAAGAATCCCCTTCTCATGGTTTGAGCCCTTTTGCAAGATGCCAGGAAGCTGTTTATGAAGTGGTAACTGCTGGGTCTGTCCTTATTGTTTTAGGATTCCTCTGCTCCCACATGGATCTGGCAGTCTCCTCCTAAAATGCTGGGGTAGTGCAAGAGTGCTATTTCTGTAGCTATCCATTCCACATTGGGTTCTTAAATGCTAGTTAATCAGACCTCAAGTATTTGGCTGTTCTGAGAAGCGGGACTAAAGGCGAAGATACATCTTAACATCTGCAGAATCCAACTCGGCAGAGGCAGAAGTTCAGAGTCTACCATCCTTCATTCAAACAGAACAGAACTAGCCAAAAATGTGGCATACTGGTAATTGTAGTCCCTGCTGGGACTTGAGGTGACACCACAAACTCCATTTATTTGGTGCATTAAGATTCCTCTGAGTATAATGAAGGCCAGGACTTCTACAGATGGATCATGGCATACAACAAACCTGAACATCAAGGGCCATTTGTTAAGAAATCACAAAGGACAGTGGCAGTGTTCATGTTCTGTACCAACTGCCTCTGGGAGTGGAGAGGACAGGGCTGTTTGGAATGCTTGGGGTTTTTTTTGTGGGCGGCTTTTTTGGTTTTTTTCCCTTTAATTTGGTTTTGGTTGGCATGAGCTATTCTATGCAAGGCAGCCTGGAACACTATACAAATGTTGTAACTGAAAAATTCACAAACAAATATTCCAGCATTTATGTAGGGTTGTAGTGGAGGGTGAGAGCAGCTGTTTCTATTGTTGCAAAAGCTAAATGTTTTCATGGAAATACAGATTCTTCTGCATCCAATTTATCTTTTCAAGCACAACAGTGTGAGTATCAGAAAAGAACTGGGCCTGGGGATGCCAGCTTCTGTTCATGGATTTTTCTTTTGATTTACTGTCTTTGCCTCCATTATGTTTCGGTTGAATTCAAGGAATTAAAACGCTGGTACACTTTCAATATTAAGTCTAATTTGTCTTCTGAGAGATTTTAAAACTTCTGTGCATCTTGAGGCACTGTTTGTATCTTCTTAGCTTAATAAAATTTTTCTGGAGGAGCCATGGTCAGTGTCCCGAGCTGTCCTCAGTGAGACATGTCATATGTGAATATGGAGGGAAATAGATGATGACCAGAAGGTTATTCACGTCAGTGAGCATTGAATGCTTTAAACAGCAAGATCCAGAGGGTAGTCTCCAGAGTAGAAAGCCTGTCTGAGAGAGTGACTGCTGGAAAACATGGAGATATGTGCTAATGTATATCACCTTTCACTGCTTTGGGAGAGCTGTTTGATCCTTGTCATGGCTCCCTGGTACAGCACCTCTCACAATAAACCTCTGAGCTGGATGAGCTTGTAAATGCTACTGTGTAGTATCAAGTGTCAGTAACACAGGTTAATTCAGCTGACAAATTTGTGAAGAAAAAAGAAGCCATGAGATAACCATGGGTACAATGGGAATGTAGGTGCATAATTGTAGGGTTGTGATTCTTGTTCTGCAGAACTGCAATCTGTTTGAAACCCAAGAATGCACAGTGCTAGAGACAGTTGTGTCATTGTCCTGTGTTTTGCCCTCACAGCTTTGATGACCAACTGATGATACGACTTTTCATGGAATTTGGTCAGTTTAAGGCTTATATCTGGATAAGCCAAAATGCAGGGTTTGTGATCCTGTAGTGTGGTGTTCTATGGAACTCTATTTTTCCTAAGTGAGAAGCTGTGTGTCTGTCTCTGTGCATCTGTGTTCGAGTCCTGATTTTGAATCAGATAAAGAAAAACACAGGAAAGGGACAATAATAGCATTGAGTCATAATTATTTACAGTTGAACATGTTAGACTATCATATGTAGTTACTGCTCCTGATAATAGTAGAGGCTACACTGGCATACATTTTGACAAAGCATTACTTCAGGGAGACTCCAGCCCCTTGATAGTTTGTTGCGACTTTCTGAAGAGAAAAAAAGTGGGGTATTTTTCCCAAGATTTTTATTATCTGAAGAAGAAAACTGGATTTGAAACAAGCTAGGCTAATTTCCATTATTTCCAAAAGGCCAATGTGATGTTCTCTGGATTGTCCAGTTCCTCAGCCTGTAGTAAGTGCTTAAACTAGGTAAGGTACAGCCTGGTTATCAACAGAAATGGCATCTGGGTCTTGCCTTCCACAAGTGGTCTCCAAGTCCCCATTCTTCTCTGCAAATAGCCATGTTCCCTTGGGAGAGAAGCTGGGAGTCTGGTCATAAGCTTCCTGCAGGCCAGGAACAGCCCCTGCATCAGCTACTGGACTGTGTCACTGAAGTTAATATTGGTGCACTGAAAAATGTGGGTTTCCTCAAACGTAAGTGCTGTTGTCACACAGGAGCACTTCTGCTCATACTGACCCTGTCTAGAATGCTGGAGTTGAGGAAAAATCAATAAATGCTGACTAGGACAAACTAGAATAAACATTTTCAAGCTTTTAAGATACTAACAAAATTCTGAAAGGAAGAAAATAATCCCTGAAGGTATACACTCTGTTGACTGCCCTGGGAGAGAGCAGGGCTACTAACAAGTGAGTCTGTTATTTCCTCACTGGCTATGCAGCCAGATGCCTGCAACTTCCCTCAGCACAGGACAGGTGCCTGGATTGCTTTGGTCTCACCCAGACAGCATTGTGTTTGTGGCCACTGGGACCAGACAGCGATGGGGTATGGGCTGAGGGGCTTTCAGAGACCAGGAAGGCTGCTAATTCTCTCAGTCCTACTCATGCCTGTTAGCTAGATTCTGCAGGAACTGGGCAGGGCTCATTCTGGAGCAGAGATGACGTGCATAATGTGGAAGAAGCAGGAAGATGAGCTAACTGAGTTCAGACTTGCTTTTCAATGTATCCACATAGCTCTTGGTAGTGATGGCAGTCTGAAGGAGATTTCTAGCTTTTAAACAAAACATAGTATTCCCAGTACCTAGGAGGATGCTGTCCATCTTTATCACCTGGGCTTTGTGGACACTCCTGTTCTGCAGTCACCATTTCAAGACTAGGTTGTTGTCATATGCATTCCCAGGGGCTGTTCTCAGATTAATCAAATGACTGAGGTAGGTGCAGAAAATGCATGCTTGGTAAGCAGAGTAAGAACTTGTATCTTCAGGACTAGGACTTTAACCCACCTAGCCTGACCTCCTGTATCATCAAATTAGAGCCCATTCTTTCTGCAGGGAGTGCAATAGCTCATGTTGAATTCAAGAATGCACTTTCTAGAAAGGCAATCAGATCTGGATGGGAAGACATAAAGGGATAGAGAATACACTCCTTTAGTATTTTATTCCAAAGGATAATCACTCTGTAACAAATGTGAACCAGATGATTCATTAGAATTTTTCTAACTCCAGCTCTCAGCATTGTTCTGGTTCTTGCTGTGCCTTTCCCCCCTTGATTAGAGCTTTTAAAACTGGCATTTTTCTCTCCATGTTAGAACTTGCACAGTGTAATCAACCTGCCTCTCAACACCCTGTAACAGCCAAGCCCAGCAATGTCTCTGAGCTAGAATCTATGCTGTTCCTCTTAAAAGCAGTGCAGTTATATGATTCATCCTGCCAGTAAAGACCATTCTACTGCACTTTTCCCAGTTCCCTGTGCTTTCCCTTTATATAAATCTTGTGACATGGATGCACTGGCATCTTCTGTGTTTGCCCGTGAGTTTTCCATGGACATTTGAAGGTGTTAGCGTTGGCTGCAAGACCCTCTGTGTCCATGTAATTCACTGCCCAACCAATGTCTTTGTGCTGGATCTGTGGTTGTCTCTGAGCTGAAACTTCCCTCTGCATCAGAAATAAAAGGATTCTCTTGCATGCTCCTTCAGCTTGCTCCTGTGTTGCTCCATGTTCAATGGCCATCAGAAGTCTGCCTGAACTTTGGATCATATATGTTGACCTTTAATAGTAAGTTGATGTTTGGGAATTATTTTTTTTCTTTTCTTGGGGGATTTGCTGGATTGAGGAGATTTGGAGAAGTCATTCCCTAGTCTTTGTAGGCAGTTATTCTAATGTGCATTAAGCCACCATGGCTCTAGTGTTAGCTGTGTTTGTGTGCTTGATACTGGTTAAATGAAAAGAAAAAATTAAATTAAACACCTATTCCTTAAAAAAACTGTTCTTTCTTAACTTCTTACAGGAGAACCATCTGACTCAAAAGACTAAAGTCTTTAATTTTACCCTACCTTTTAATCTTATTGACATATTCTGAACATTGTTTTCTGTGTGCAGAGCCTGGGGTAGACCAAGCAGTGAGAAAATAGACTGTGAGAGTCTAATAGCAGAGAGTAGAATAGACTGTGGAGCAGACCATTTGTATCAGAGGGCTACTGGACACTTTGGCTGCTCTCTGTGGAACTCCTTGAACCTGCAGTGCAGCTGTGTTTAGTGCCTAATATATCTGATAGGTTAAAAAACCCATGAGTTTTGCCTCCACTGCTGGGCAAGTCAAATGGTCCTTGTGAAGCCATTTCACGTCTTTTTCCTTTTTCTTATTTTCTTCCTTTCCTTTTTTCTTTTTTTTTCTTCTTTTCAGTTCTACCATTTTCTGTTGGTTTTGATAGGTTTGCTTTTTTGTTTGTTTGGTTTTTTTTTTTTGTGTTTCCTTTAGGGCTATATAACATGTGAGCACTGTCACTCAACCAAATTAAGTACACCACTAGAATTCTGAAATTAGTGGGGGAACATGAATAAACACTTTTATCAATATAATTGTTCCCATATAGTAACATCTATACTGCAGATGCTGCTGTGGAGCGAAAAAGATCCCCTAGACTTCAACAAGTCAACCTGAACATCATCATTAAACCAGATATGTTGTTTGTGCTACTGAAATAAACTCTGGAACACCTGTACAGTTCTATTCCCAATGTTACAATGTCACCTCTCACTGTTTGGGAGTGCCAGGTATCACTGAAAATGATGTTTGCTCCTTCCCTCAGTGGTGTTGCACATACAGCCCTGAATTGCAGCTGACTTGCCTAAAAGTGCTTTACTCTGGTAGCATCCTGAAGGTTATGTTGGTGGTATCTCACCAGATTTCTGGCACAGTCTGAATCCAGTGTCATTGGTGGGCAGAGCGTGACACAGCCAGGTATGCGGAGCACACACACATGGGCTGTCCTACAAGCAGCTCTGCGTTCCTCACAGAAAGGCAGTGGGGTTTTGTTTAAATACCCGAGAGACAAAGGCTTTAATCACAACACATTTTCTTAGGTAAGATCAACAAACTGAGAGAAATCTGAAATTGTAACATGCTGTTCTTGGACATGCGTTGGCTCTCCAGCAGTCTTTTTATTTCTCTGGTTTTAGTTAGCTTTTGTAGTTTTATGACAGGTATGACAGGCTGGAGCCACTCTGGTTGTGAACACTTTTATCTCTTTGAAGATTCTCCTTTTGAAATTAAATGTTTCTTGGCCGTTCTTAGCTCAAAGCTGGAACTTTATAGGGAGCAGGATGGAACTGTTTGCAGTGGAGGGAACTCCAGAGCAATTTTACTTCCTTTGAAGATGTGTGTTGTTCCTGAAGCTACTTCTGTGCAGTAGGAAAATCATCTGGGGCCAAGCAGGAAGTGGTGAGGTCGGTGGCACATCCCAGAGAGCCCTCACCCTGCATCACACGGTCCCTTCCCTGCCAGCCCGTGTGACTGGAGACAGCTCTGGGCACTCAGGATAGGCAAGGAGAACTTTTGTACAGATTTACTCTTCAAACCCACATCTGAGGGTGGGCCCACACAGCCCACATGGAGCTCATTGTTGGGTACAAGCCAGCAGTGCTGGAGCCATTGGTGTTGTTTGGTGGGCTTTTTTCCAGCTACCTCCACACTTCCGCCCACCCCTGTGTTTGGAGCTCATTGTGCAGTGCTGAAGAATAATAAAGGCATATAAAGGAAATTCATTACATGACCATTACTACTTGTGATGCTGGGTAGGTAAGACCCAGCCTCTCCTGGGCTGAGGGTGCGGCTGAGGTGAGCTGAGGGGGAACCTTCTCATGGCGGGGCTGAGGTGAGCTGAGGGGGAATCCCTTCACAGCCTGGCTGAGGGGACCACCTGAAGGCCAACCTGAGGGCGGGCAGGGAGAAAATCTCCTCATGCCCAGCCTGGGCTGGGTTGAGGGGGGATCCCCTCAGGGCCGAGCTGAGTTTTCTGAGGAACCGCCTATCGTGGCCGGTCTGAGGCGGGCTGAGGGAGGACCCGCTCCTGACTGGGCTGAGAGATTCCCTCAGGGCACCTGGAGGGTGCTGAAGGGACACCCTCAGGGCCACAGTGAAAACAGATGAGGTGCCGACCTGAAGCGGCTGACTGGATCTCGGGGCCGGTCTGAGGAGGTGCCCTGAGGCGGGCCGAGGGGACACACTACGGGCTGGTCCGCGGACGGCTGAAGGGCCGGTGCAGAGCAGGGCTGAGGGGGCACCCATGAGGGCCCGTTCAAGGTCGGCGGAGCTACCGCCCCTCTGGGCAGCCCCGGGCCGGGCTCACGGCCCCCTCGGGGCCGCGGGGCCGAGCGCGCCCTGCCGGCGGGGCGGGGCGGGGCGGGGGCAGGGGCGGAGCCTTCCCCGGGCCCCGCCCGCCGGCTCCGGCCCCGCCCGGGCTGTCAGAGCCGGCCTGTCCCGGGCAGGCTCGGGGGCACCGCGGGATGCGGCGCTGAACGCGCTCCGCTCGCTTTCTCCGTCCTTCTGTCCGTCCGTCTCCCCGCCCGGGCTCCCGCACGCCGAGATTCTCTCCCTCAGCCCATGATGTGCCTGGAAAGCGACGGCTCCTCCGGCAGCAGCCCGGGCTGCGGCGGGCGGCTCCGAGCTGGCGACGAGGAGGAGGAGGAGGACGGCGAGCGGGGCTGCTGCGGCCGGGGTGCCGAGGGCGAGGTGCAGACCCTGTCGGGCAGGATGAACCCTCCGGCGGCCGGCAAGCACCCCGACCGCCCCGCAGCCCTCCGCAAGGCGCCGACCCTCGGCCGGGCCCGGGTAGCGGCCGCCGGCATCCTCAGTGTTGGCAACGTGCTCAACTACCTGGACCGGTACACGGTGGCAGGTGAGCGCACCCCGCGGCTGTGAGGGCATCCCCCGCTGCCCGGGGACAGCCCTTCCCGGGGACGGTGCAGCCGCCGCCGTCCCCAGGGCTGTCCCGGGCTGGGGTCAGCGGGGCTCGCCCGCCGTGCCGGGGCTGGAGAGCAGGGATGGCGTGAGGGATGCGGCGCGGCCGGTGCCCATTGTGCGGCCCCTCCGGTATTGTTCTCTAGTTTGTCAGAATTTTATCGAAAATAAGAGGAGCGCCCTTTGTTTGTCTGGATGGCGGAATCGGTGCTCGATGGGATTCGGGAGGGACCGGTGGCTGCAGCGCGGTCAGAGCGGAGGGCGCTCGGCGAGGTTCGGGGTGATGGCAGACGCGTTATCGATCCCGCACAGGGGGGACGCTGCGGGCGACAGGTGCAGCTGCGGCCGGAGGGACACAGTGCTGCCAAACGGGGGGAGACAGGCATGCGAGCGCGGGGAAAATCGCAGGGAAGCAAATCCCCTTTGCTTTGTTTCTGCGGAGTGCGTCCAGCCTGGAACGCCCGGCTGCCCTTCAGCCCTGTGCCAAGGAGGGTCCCTTCCCTGCAGAACTCCCGAGCAGGTGACAGCAGAGCTGGCAGGAGCGGGCGCAGGAGGAGCAGCTAGGCAGCTGCAGTGCACTTTGCAAAGCTCGGTTTTCTTGAGGTAAACACTTAAAATCATGCGCTGGTGGATGTATGACCAGCCGTACTGTGTGAACCACTATGTTCCTCAGTACTTGCTACTATTGTGAAGCTGAGCTCCATAGCAAATACCTGTTTGGATGTTTACTGTGCCATCCCTAGAGAGAACTCCTTGTTTATTCCTGTCAGGCAATAACAGCAGGGAAGAAGATCATCACTGAACTTTTTCTAATTAGAAATGAAGTAGGCTTGTTGGTAATCAACTGTCTCATGTCATTAGAATATAATACATATTCTCTGTTTGGCAATACTGATAATTTTATCTTCAGAGCTTACAAAGGGGTTTGTGCATGTATAAATTTTTCTCTATGCATATATATGTTTTAATCACTAGGACTCAATGTGGTGTTAAGCAAATCTGATATTTGTTTATACTACATTAAAATAATATATGTTTGTAGGGCAGTGATAGAGAGCAAGGGACATAAATCTAAGTCACTGTTGTTGGCCAGGCTGTATTTATTTTGTCTGGAGTAGTGATATGGGGAGGATTAAAAGGAAAATTTAGCTGGCACCGTTGTGGCTTTTTTTGTTGTTGCTTTTTTATTATTTTTTTTTGTTTTGTTTTGTTTTGTTTTTCTTTTTAGATGTGGCTTGTTCCTTCAGGAAATGTAAAGGCCAGTATTGGGAGATATTGAGTATTTGACTGGTAGTCAGTCTGTTACAGAAGGAAGCTTGAAGATACAAGATTAACCTGTTATTATTGAAGGAAATTGTAGTGTGCTCCCTTGCCCTCAAATAGGGACCTCTCTAAGTAAAGTTTTACTACAAAGCATCTTTAATGCATGGGAAGTTCCTTTTTAGGAAGCTCACGCATTCTTAAAAAAAAAATCACATTTAGTTCACCTATTTGCTCTAGCACTTCCACAGAGACCTTTACCATCTGATTTTTCTGCCTGCAAGAACTGAAAGAATCTTCTTTTCTGGAAAGGCTGGAAGGTGCCTGAACAAGCAGAAGACAAAAATGCCTGCCTATTGTAATGTGGCATTGCCAAACCCAGTGCTGTGATTGCTGGCATTTCTAGGACAAGCTCTGGTATTACTGTGCTCCGTAACTGCCCTGTGGTACTTATCTATTAACATTCAGCTTGATATCAAAGGTTTAAAATCTCAGACATCAGACTTGCCTTTGGGGAGAGAATCAAACTTTGCATGGGCTTTTTGTCTTCTGTCAATTGGTATTTACTTTTCAAACTGGTGTTATATAAAGTGCTAATCTAAAACATGAAATAATTTAAATCTAGTGTAATGGAAGAGTTGTGGTAATAAAAATTATATGTTTTCAGCTCAAAACTGACTTGATTGTAAAGTCTTCTCTAAAAGTAATCTTTACTTTTGTATTTTGAGTCTTAGTGCATGCCACATGCTTATGTGATGTGCACTTGCAGATGAATCAAGCTAGCACTTTGAATATTCAGCTCATGTCTCAAGACAGGTAATAATTAGTAAATACAACTCTCCAGACGTTCAAAGTGCATTTCAAATACGAATTGTTGCAGCAACATAATAAGGGATTTTAACACCAGCCACGTTTATGGCAGGGGAAGTAGCATCAAAAGTTATGATTTACCTAAGGCCAGTGGACTGTTGTGAGAACTGGAATTAATTTCTGGTTCCAGCTTTATTTGAAACAAGTGTTAGAAGAGCAGCAGTACCAATGAAAACTGGCTCCTGAGGATTTGTCTCTAGGGTGATCCCTGCTGTGGATTGTCTGATGTCAAATAATAGGTGACCTTTGTCATTAGCCTTTCTCTTCTTGTCTTATAAGAGTCTTGCATCTACCAACTTTTTTTTTTTTCTTTTTTAATGAAAGTGTTGGAAGCTTTGGGATTTCTTCCTGCTGTCAAATTTAGTCAAAGGTAGGTTAGTGGCCTCAAAAGCAATTAGCAGGCAGCAGACAGACAGACATAAGCAGAGTATCCAGCTGTAGGGACACAATACTCCAAGTACATCTTCTGTCTTACTTGAGGACTTGGTTACAATCATTTTGGTTTTCCAAAAAGTGTAAGAATAAACAAGTATATATTTAGTGTATATATATATATGCAAGTATGTATTTTTTACGGGAGAGAAAAAAAATCATAGAGTTATTTCCAGATGTAATTTCCTGAGTATCTTCCACTATTTTCTAACATATCCTCACAGAAGCTGTAAGTATGTATACATTTAATGCAACAACATTTTATGTAATAGAAAGAACTAGGCTGACCTGTCCTATGGCACATTTTGGTCTTAAAAGTAAAAGCTTTTGCATTGCTACAAAGCAAACAGCAAGTGTGTTACTTCTTGGTGTTTACATTCTGGATGCATAAACATTGTGTAAAATGAGGTTTTTTTGGGTAGTCTTTTTTTTCAAGTGCAACACACAAGGAAGTAGCTGCCTTTTCCTGGTTTTGGTTTCATGATTTCCCAGCATGGACTAAATGAGTTTACAATGGGATATGCCTTTTTGGTATCTGGGACAGAGCCTGAGTGCAGTTTCCAAGATACAGGGCATACACAGCTTCACACCTGACATTAAGTTTGCAGCTTTTTTGGGAGTACATGATGAAAATGAGCCTTCACTGAGAACTGGTCTGTTTCTTAGGGTCTAAGAATAAGTGTCTTCCAGTATTTAAAAGTAAAGAGTCTGCACACCAGTGGTGGGTATTTCAATAAGGTCTTTATGTTTACGAAGAGTTGGAAATTTCCAGTGCATGTGGAGTATGTTGGAATATACTGATATTTGGGAGCAGCTGTCCCAGACAAAATGTGCAAGTGCCTCCACTGTGGCTCTTGTAAAGAAAAGATTGAAAACTCAGTCAGTGCTGAGCATTACCAACATGAAGGGAAATGATCCTCTGCAATTTTCTTAATAGGTCTTTGATCATACTGAAAACAGTTGCCTGTGGAAAAAGCATTCTTTCAAAAGCTGTGATATTTTGCTGCTATTAGGATAGTGAACAAATAAAGACAAGGGGAAAGCAAAAGTAATGAAACCATTGTAGATTCCCTGTGAAACTGAAGGATTTCAGCCATCCCATGATGCTGGGACATATTTTCTTCCTTAATGAAGTTTTGGGAAAAGTCGTCTTGCCTTCAGAAGCTTGGAATGTGGTTTCACAATTATACCATGGGTGACCTTTTACTGTGCCTGCTGTTGACGATGAAAATAGTCTTGCTTCATTAGGGTGTCACCTCCACCTTCTAATTCAGATGCTACTTCCTGGCATTTCTGTAGTGCTTTAATTTAAAGGTAACGATTTAATTAAGCTGCAGAACTACCCAGCGAAGTAAATGAGCCTCACTATCCCACTACAGAAAGGGAAACCAAGTTGCAGAATGTCAGTGATTTGCCTGTGGTGATGGAGTTGGTTGCAGAGCCTTGGTTGGTATCAGTTGGTTCTTGAGGTTCTCCATCTGTCACACAGCACGTCACAGACTTTGGTCAGCTGCTTTTATCCTTTAAATGTCTGCAACTTGCTAATAACTGTATTTGTGTTAATTAGCCTCTCATTATAACACATAGTTGCAAATCAAATGCCATTCTTTGAAGATACATACATGCAAATGATCACTGAAAGTTGAAAGTCAAGTTTACAACTATGTTGCACAGACTGCAGCTGAAGGGTTAGGAAAGGTTCAGCACTAACTCTCAAATGCAAAGACATTCAAGAGGTTGTGAGCTTCTTTTTACTTGTGAGCTCACATTTCTGGTAGTAACATAGTGCCCCATTGAGTCTTTCTCAGTGAATGGAGTCGGAGAATTCACATGGCATGGGATAAAAAGAGCCCCTTCTCCCCTTGTAACAAGACTGGGCTCAGTGCTTATAGCTTCAGGGAGGGAAGTGTTAAGAGGCAGTACGAGCACCCATGACACAGCTCTGGAAGGACTATAATGCTTGAAAATATTAGAAAATAACACTGACAGAATGCACTTGAGCCAGCAGTGCTGCCAGCTTACACATGTGAGAGTTTGTGGAAGGATGACAGTGTTTTCATTTGGGCAGCAGGGACCTGCTACTGACTCAAATTTCAACAAGTCCTGTTTTGGGAGCAGAGGTTAGACTTGAACCTCATGCACTTCAAAAACAGGAGACAGAAGATGCTCTGCAGCACAATGACAGGGACTATGCCATAGCATCTTGTTCTCTAGTGTTCTGTTTTCCCTGTGTGATGGGCTTTATTGCAAAGGCTGCTGCTTCCTGTTTGCTGATTCTTATGCAAGTTGGCAGGATTTATTCTAGAGTATTTTACATTTCAAGTGAAGTCTTATTATGTTTAATCATAGTGTTTTTTTCTTCCTTGTGCTGTAGGTTTGCCAAATACTAACTATCTTTGTTATTATGTGCAGATTTTCCTGTTTTACTCTGAGATCCTCTTCCATGCATGTTGATTAATTTTATCCCCAAAGCAACCAAGTCATCACAGCCAGAGAATGTGGCCTTTATTACATGGAGTTAATATACTCATAAATACTGAGTGTGTTCTAAAGAATAATGTAATGATCTTATTAGTTCCCCGATCTCTGTGACTGTCAATACCAGAAGCTTTGTGATAAAGCTTCTCTGGTCAAAAGTGTGGGAAATCTGTAATCATTCCTTCAGACTTTTCAAAGACCAAACCAAGCTGCAGGAAGGTTAAATTCTATCAATCAGCTTGTATAATAAATGGGAATAACTGAGAACATTTACTGTTTGGTTTTGTTTTTTTTTTTTCTGGTACACTGTGCATGAGAAGTAGATAACTGTAAGTAACTGCTGATAATGTAGCATGGTGGGTTATAAATTTTAAGAGATATTGTTAAAAACTGGTGACTTTTCCTGTAATACAAAATTCCATAGCTCTTGCTTGATATTTCAGTTGCTGAGGAACTTGTGGTTGAAAGGTGTTATAATGTATCACCTACATTAAATAAGGTTGTAAAGGCCTTGGGGTTCCTTATAACTATCAGGAAAAACTCCTGGTACCTCTTCAGGAGATTCAATGGAAAACCATTATTTTATTTGACAGATAAAAATTAGGAACTCCAGACATCAGAACTCTTCTCAGTTGCTTGTTTGCATCATCATTGCTTGATATGTATTATAGACCAGAACATTGTTGTGCAGCTTCCATGGAATAAGGTGGTGCACCCAAAGTACTTATAATCCACGTCGATCTCCGTATCTCCAAGATGCATCAGAGAGCTGTAGGCCAAGGATGGAGAATCAGAGGGACACAGGAGACAGCACTGGTCAGTGGGAGGGACCCGGGAAGATGAGCAGATGTGACTTTTTGGTGGGCAGTATAGCCAAGGGGTGAGGAGGGATTTGAAGGAAGAAAAGGGCAGCTTTCAACAAGAGTTTACAAACAGCATCTTCCAAACATGAATGTCACAGGAAAAAAGATGAAGATGTCTGTTGGAAATGGATTAAAGGAGGATGATGCCCTTCTGGCTGAGAGAGTTTTGTGGAAATTAGCACTATGGATGTAGGGTGATGCGTTTTCTAGAAAAAAATAGTATGTGTGCGAAATGAGTTCTACAAAGAACCTGTGAGGTGCCTAAGGGGCCATGGAAGTTAATGGGAGGTGAGCAAAATGTGTTTGGGCTCAGAGCCCAGAGAGGTGTAAAGTGAGGTGAACAACACCTCATGGTTTCCAGAGAAGTCTGAGTACAGATCTTGGCATGGACCTCTCTAAATTGCATTTTTGGTGAACTGGTCTGAAACTCTTGGTCTGAAAATCAAGAAGCAAATCTGAGACAGGTAGGGGCAAAATAAGAGAAATAAACCCCCAAACAACCCAAACCAAACAACAATCCCCCAGCCATTACTACTGAGTTTTTAAATACTAGATGCCCCCTGTGACTTCAGTGCTGTAAAACATCTCACCCTGCGATTCATCGACTGCATGAGTACCCTACCTAGAACTGCTGAACTGCTGAGCACAGCAGGCATCTCATGCATAGCTTTTCTTTTCTTGACACATCTGTTTTCATTGTTATTTTTGTGTGTATTTTTCGTCTGATGTAACCCAGCTATTTCTGTAGGGTTGCAAGGAAAGGAAGTGAGCACTAATATCTGTGTTCCTGGTTTTACAGCAGTATATAAAAAAATCAGGAGGATGAGAATGTAAGGGATCCTGGCTGACTGAAGGGATGTAGAATCCTTCCTGCTTGTGTTCATGACTTTGGACTTATCACCAGTCAGGAGTGGCTGAAGGTTTGTTTTGGAAGGCTCTTGAATGAACTGTTCAGGATGCTCTGGTGGCTCTTTCCACTCTTCCTGGTGCAGTGTGTTTCATGGAAGCCTCTGCACAAGGCGTGACTGGAACCACCATGTTCTCTCTCACTATTACAAAATGACAGAGTAAGGAACTGAATTCTTCTCTTAGGCTGAACTTTCTAGACAGCAGTGGAGCGTGTTGTCAGAGCAACATAGCTGCTCCTACCTCTTCTGTACTTCAGGTTTTGAGGGGATAAGAGTCAATCCTCCTTGTCCAGAACTGATCTCCCTCCACATAGAGTAATTTTAGCTTTAGAGAAGAGAGAGAAATACAGAAGAAAAACTAGGCTTTATGCCTTGCCTGTCCTAAGTTCAGGCTTGAGCAATATGAAATACCAGGGTTATGTTGTTGGTGAGCAATATGATCTCCTGTTGAGATTTTTTGTTTCTTTGTTTTGGGTTTTTTAAAAATACATTTCTTGTGTTTCTTTTGGTGGCCAGCAGCTGCAGTAGCTGAACAGAATAGCAAGGGAAAAGATCAGTGTTTATCTGGAGAATAGCTGCAGTAACAGCTTGGAGCTTGGCTGGCAGAGTGAGAGAACCCCATGCTGGAATGAAAATCCTTTCAGCCTTGGCATGTGATGATTTTTTTGTTTAATTTCTTTATTTTAAGGCTGCATTGAACCAAAACTGCAATAATCCATCTTACTCCTTGTTCAGACTTCTGCCAATAATTATGTAAATAACAGATCACAGCTAATTATTTGTTTCATAGCTTCCTATTTTCTCTATTAGTCTTAGTAACATGTCATTATTGTCTTAGAATACAGCTTTGTGTTCTTGGTAACATGGAAAACAACAAAAATGGGTGAACTGACAGTGGCAACAGGACTCATGTCTGTGTGAAGTCTGCAGGGCCTGAATTAAACCTGCCTGAAGGTTGACTCTGATTTCCATGGCTGTCCTGGGATGTGCTGATCTGTGCTCTCTGCATATTCTCATTTCAGAGAAGTGACCCTTCAGGAGGGTTTGCCAACAAAGCAGTATGGATCAGAAGTGGGGGGGAGGTGGGAGGTGGGGGTCTTGCCCTGTTGTTGGTTTGCAATTTTCACTTCTCTCTGCCTGTCATGTTCACATTTCATGATTTGTGCCTGTGTGGTGCTGATGACCTTGGAAGTTTTGTTTTAATCCTGGCTTAGGCAGCTGCTTTAGTACAGCTTTCCTACCAGGTGGGCAGTTTGGGAAGTTCACAAATTACTGTGTGCTCTTGCTCTGTTCCTCTTCAGTGAGACTTTTCATTTGAAAATGGGAGACTATGACAGGACTTCTTTTCTAATAATTTTGCATAAGATACTGTAGTCTCATTTGCACGTTGCCTTCAGTGTTGAGTGGTTTTTTCCAACAGACTGGTGCTTGTAAACTTCATCCCAGTCAGACCCACTGGGGCTTGGCTGTCCCAAGCTGTAGAATGTAAATAATTTGGTGTGACATCAGCTGAGCAAGTGCCACTGCTGTCCAGGCTTTAGTCCCTGAGCAGGTTGGTGGACGAAATGTTGCTTATGAGATGCTGAATCAGAGCTGCTTAAGCACTTTGGGCCAGGCACTAATTTTGTGCAGTTTCAGGAGTGTTCTCAGTGCTAAATAATAATTAATATAGAATTGCAACACTATTAATAAATACCAACTGTGCAAACTATGCAATAAGGAGAAATTATGTCTATTGCACCAGTGTGGCTCATAAAGAGGGGTCATTGCCTGTGTTGGTGTGCTGAGCTATTAGAACTCAAATGCTGCTGCAGTTGTACCAGTGTTAAAACATTTCTAATGGTCTTGTTATTTCCGTCTAGCAGCCAGAAATGCTGACTAACTTTCAGGATAACAATCTTTTATATATTCAGGAAACAAAATACCCAAGGGCCACTGTTTTCTGACAGCTACAGTGCTCTGATTAAAACTGACAGTTCCTGATCAGCTCCATCTTGGATGTGTTAGTTCCTTTTCTCATGGGGAAGAGAAGATAGAGGACAAAAAATTATTTAATGTAATAGTATTAGGATATGAACTTTTCTTTTCCTTTGCCATTTTTCAGGAATTTGTAACTCAGAAGTATCAAAGTACCTGAGCAATAGTGCTCGGAAGGGCAAACATTAATCTCTCCATGATGACTTTCCTATCACAAGGTACAGAAAATGCCAAGTGTTGGCTTCTAGTCATTGATTTTTGACTGTAAGAACAATGTGCTGAGGTTTCTGAGCTTCTGATGATCAGTTAATATGTGGTGTTTGCATGTTTTATTCCCAACTGAGATCAAGACAAGGCAGATATTTTTTTTTCCTCTAAATGAGAAGAATCATGGTTCTTTTGCTCATCTGCACTTACATAGAGACTGCACAAGCAATTACTCAATCCCTGATGAAAAGCCTTGAGTCTCTGGTCAGTACATGAGGCTGTTGGGAGCCACTGGGCACTCAGTCACTGGTGTCCCACACTGTGAGTATATCTCCTGCTCTTCTCCCTTAGTCATTGAGCAAATAACCAACTTTACTTCCTTTACCTCTGTGTTTATTTCATCTCCTTTTTATACATATAGAGATTCTGGATGCTCAGGAGCACTTAGCAGCACCCCCTAGCATGTGTTGCTGTATACTTTTCTGCTCTGGGGTGTACCTTGAACTGTACAGAAGTGCTGCAAAACCAATAAAATTAATGAGTTCTCTTGCCTACTTCACTATAGCAGGGTCTTGGTTGATCTGCTAAAGTTTAGGGTCGCATTTGGACTTTCATCTCTCTCAATGATTGCTGTTTCCTTCATGAAACATATATTTTGAAGTAGTCAAAACTTTCACCTCTTACATGTTAGCAATTCCAACTGGGCATAAATGAATGTTGCTCAGTTACTTTGTAAGCTGGGACCAGTTTTGGAAGGCTGTGCACTGTTTTATATGTGCTTTAACACCCATGAAGGCAGACCTTCCATGACTTAAGTTTTGGGTCGTGCTCTCAAGCTGCTGGAGTTGGGGGCATTGGAGAGGTGGCACTCTTAGAAACTAAAACACTTTTTCAAGTCAAGTTAAAATATTGTTTGTTCTTAAAGGTGTATTGAGATGCATGTGGTATTAAGGCACATTTTTGTTAGCTCTTTAAGGTAATGTGGAAGTACTTTATATTACTACAAAGCTGCCACAATTTTCAAGTTTTTGAGCTGTGAATCAAGAGTTGCAACAGTTGCTGGAGAAGAGAGAGGTAAACCACTTTTGCTCTGCATTTCATTGTGCTTTTTAAACTTCTTTCTGGAAGTGGCCAAAATTAGTAATGCTTCTGTAATCATACTGTGTTCAAAAACATGTAATGGCTTAAATGTCAAACTGCACCTTATTGCAAGCTTACATTTGCCTCTCAAGTGTGCATTTAAATAACTTGCATTACTGAAAGCCACTTAACAAGAATAAATTGGAAGTGGAGCTGATGTTTGAATGAAACCAGAAGTTATATAAGTGGCTGGAGAAAAGTCTCTGTAAGCACATGCAATAAAATCTGAATCAGGATTTAACATTTTGGATTTAAATATTTAGTCAAGCTCTATTATACTATCCCATCTCATTTTCTAAGTGAATGGGAAATAAGTTCATCACCATTTAGAAATTACTGGGCTTTGTAACCTGATGATGTTTGGTTTTATTCACTCAGACTTGTTCAACTGAAGCACAAACCACTTCAGTCCTGAGTGGGAGAGATTTCCTGGGCCACTGCTGCCTGCAGAAGAGGTTTGTGTGTACAGCATGAACCCAGCAGTGGGATTCCAGCTGGGATTGTCCAGGCAGTCATAGATGTTGTACCTGTGGTCTCTGTCCAGAGACTGCCAGAAAACAACAGGCAGGTTCAGCCATGGTGTGGACACCATGAGATAGCAGCATTGTATCACTGATCTGATAATTAAGATGTTTGTAATTCCATTAATCACCCATTTGGCTAGCAAGACCTCTGTTTTTCAGTGCTCCAGTTCTCTTTGTAGATTAAAGGAAATGGATAAAAGTTTTTGTTTTAATTAAGGAAGCTTCTAAAAAGAAAATTTATTATTAATTATTTATTTTTATTTTATTTCTCCACTGTTTTCAGGTGTTTCTTTTATTCTGCAGGAACAAGGGTTTGGTGGTTTTTTTGATCAATGCCTTTGACATAATATTGAAGATCCATGTTTGCAGCTTCCATTCAAACACATGGACTCTAGTTGCCTCTGCTAGTATTGAGTCATCAAGACAGGAGAACTAAAATACAGATCTTACAGTCATGCAGGAAGTTTCTATTTAAAAAATAAGTTTTATAAGTATGGTGTTTCTAAAATATATTGGCTCCTTTGTAATTACACACTTTAGATATTAATACATATAATTATGAAAGTATAATTAGACTCATAGGTAGTGTCATTACAATTTTAAGATAGATTTTAAAATATCTTGTATCTAAATATCCCAACAAGAGCAGTTTTTCTTCTTTAGGGATATTCTTGGGCTTAGTCTGGAGGATCTGATCCTAGACTCTGGGGTGTTTTTCTTTGGGTTTTTTTTCCTTTTAGCCCACAGTTCAGTAGAGACTGAATTATTCTATCTTTTAAAGGAACATTCCCAAGGTTCTTCTGTAAGATTTCAGGGCTAGAGGGAAGCAAGAACACACTTTGGATAATTTTAGGTTAGGATTATTTTACAAAAGAGTCTCGTCGCAGTTCTTAAAAAGCCAGGTAGTGTAAGACTTGGTTGGTGGAAAGCTGGAAGAACGTAGCACCTACAAGTGCTTGGAACAGTGTCACAGTGTGTGAGGGATGTTCCTACAGCCACTCCAGACCCTCCTGCTCTGTGACCTGTTTCTTTTAACAGATTCGTTTCCCTTTAAATCCAGAAGAGCATCTTTCCAGTCCAAATTGCTATGCGGCGTGTGGTTTGCTGAGGGAAAGCAAGGCATTTTTTGTCTCCCAGAGGCTCGTGCCGTGTCAGCTGTCTGGTGCCCCTGTAATTTCACAGAGATCCTGCTCAGAGCCCTGTGCTGAGACTGCAGCTGCGGGCACCCAGTACCTTCCTCATGGGTGCCCAGAGGGTCCTGGCTCCTGCCTTTGCTTCCCTTCCCTCCCTGCCCCCAGCTCTCACTTTGTGTAATCAAATTAAGCAGCGGCAGCAGCCGCAGCAGAGAAGAGCAGCTCTGTTTGAAGCTGTCTCTCCAGAATGTGCACACAGATTTCATTGCTTGCACCTGCCGTGTCTGGCTGCTGCTGTGACCTCCTGTGCCAGCGGCCTGCACTGATGAGCATTCCCTGTTCCTTCCATCCCAATTAATAGTTTTAAGGACACTTAATTCCTTGCCAGCCTTCTAATGCTTGTCTTTGTCCATAAACACTCTGCATTATTTTTGTAAGGGTCCAGTAGAAGAGTGCTTTCAGATCATCTAATGAAAAGCTAGAGCTGGCAGTGTTGGGAGGTTTCTGTTAAACACATAAAGGCACACTTGCTGGGCAGTGATAACTGCGTGAGGATGCTGTGTCATTCGAGTCTGCAACACTGCAGACTTCTCTTTGAAACCCTTTGTAGGTCGGTAAAGCCTTTCTTGCTGTTTCTATTGAGGTCCTTGGGCGTTGCACCTTCCCTGGAGTACAAGACTGCTGCCCTTTCCCTGTGCAGGACCCTGTGCCAGCCACAGCAGCTGCTGTCTGGGCAGAGTGGAGGTGCAGCAGCACATGAGTGTGGAGCAGGCACCAGGCTGTGAGACTTGCCAGGGCTGCCAAAGTCTTTCCTCTGTGCTCTGCCTGATGAACTCCTCAGAGTCAAGCCACTCCAAAACTGCTGCCTCCATCACTACCTACAGGGTATTTCCTTATGTCACAAAGCCATCTCATTGAAATATTTTATGTTTCAAAGTACTGACTTGTTTCAATCCAGAATTCTTTGGTTCCATAGAGCTATGTATCCACTCCCTTTCTACCAGTGATGACCAGTGAGACAGGATGGGCCCAGGGGATCTTTATAAGAGCCCTGCTTAGACTAAGCACTAAACGGTGGTGTTTGGCTTCCTTTGGAGTTCATTGCTGCAGCCCCCCCTCTAAGGATAACTTTTCATGTGATGGATGATTTTTATTTGTGCAGCAGATGATGCACATCCCATGAGTGAGTGTTGCAGGTAACAGTACCCATGGAAGGGTGGCTCTCTGCTGGAATTGGAGAACATTAGTGGAACTGAACAGGGTGCAGCCTCCCTCACTGATTCTGCTGTTGCATTGTTAAAAACATGATAATCTTTTTAGCTGCTCAGTCTCTTCCATTGGTAATTGCTAAATGTAGTTGCTTATGTACAAGCAAGCTCAAACAATGGAAAATATATGAAATATGAACCCTTTCTTTGTGCTGGGGTGGGAACATTTATCTTGCTGTAGTGAGGAATGTTCACCTCACATTTCCGAACATTGTGTTCAACAGATGAGCTGTTTCCTCCTTCTTCAGGTTTTGGTCTCTCCACTGGGGACAGGGCTGAGGCTATGCTTAGATGGGCTGTTAGAGTAATTATCCAAATGAACAGGCATGGCTTTAAAGATGCTGTTGTGTGATTTTATTGTTATTGGGTGGAATGGGTGGAAATTGGATTGGTTCTTGTTTTGTTCTTCCATAGTTCAGTCTATTGACATGTAGATGAGTGAGAGCCACATTGGGAAAGAACTGCCTTTTGACTCTAGTAGTGTGCCCAGTTGGGAGAAGACTGAAGAGTGCAAGGGAACCTAAAAAAATAATAAATCCCAGAGCTGACAGCCTCCAGTCCAGCAGCATGTTTGAAAAGATGACGGAAATTTTCACGTGGCTACTGAATTTTATCTCTGCTGGGTGATTCTGTCACTTTTAATGTCTCTTTGTACAGGCATGGGCATAACTGTACACATGCTAAGATAAAGAGAGTAAATGATGGAGAAACATTGTTCTTAAACAGTCTCAGCCCAATTTCATGGAAACTCTAACAACAAAATAAATACAAACCCTCTTTTTATTTTAAAAAAAAAGCTCTTAAAATAGAGATGAGGTTAAAAGGAGACTGTGCCTAATTTTGTTAGCGTTGTGGTCCTAATTTGTTGCTTCTGGTGACTTGAATTCCTCACAAATTGCTGGTTTGTCTGCAGATCTGTAATTCCCACATGCTGTAATTTTGCCTTTAGAAATGTTGGCCATGGGCAGCTCTCTCTTTCTGAGCTGGAATTTTGAACACTTTAAACTCTTCAGCATGGTTTTTTTTTTTTTCTGTTTGGTGGAGGTGGAGGCTCCTGCCTTGCAGGGAGTATGAGCAGCTCTGGGTTTGCTGGGACAGAAGGCCCTGGGAAGGCAGTGAAGATGAGCAGGGGTGCAGGAGGTGCCTGCTCTGAGTGGAGGCAGCAGCTGGGTTGTGTGTTAGCTGTGAAGTTGGCACCCTTTGGAAAGCAGTGTCACCATCCAGCAGGAGGGTGTGCTGGAGAAACAGGCTGTCCTCTTCTGCAATACTTCCAAGATGTGAGATCAAGATACTGTGGGAACAATTCTGAGGCATTTGTTATGGAAAAATCCAAGAATTTTCCAAATAATGTGCCCTGCTGGAAGGGGGAGTATATCAGTATATGAATATCAGCTGCTAGAAGGATCAGCTATTGCTATGAGCCTTTGGCTGGTTTGAAATATTGGCTACATGCTTTGAGGTTCAGCTAGCACCCAGTCTCTATTTTATGCCATATGTTTAACTGTTATGTCGTAAACTGAAAGAATCAAATGAAAGAATCATTTTTTATCAAATCTCAGAACTTGAAATATTGAGATGAAAGGAAAGATGGATATGAGTTGCACTTTGATCTGGTTTTTGTCATTTCAGTTGGGTTTCATCTTGGTTTTGTTGGTTGTGGGGTTTGGTTTGTTTGTGTTTTGTTTGTTTTCTTTTTTGTGGTTTTTTGTTTTTGTTTTTGTTGGGTTTGGTTTTTTTTGGGAGTCCAAAGAAATTTAGCCTTACTCTTTGTTGTTTGCTTTTTACATCAGTTTTATCCTCTTGGCATCTCCTGTTGTTATGACTATTACTACTCTCATAGCCTTAGTATGGATCTCTCAAGTAAGAGGACATGACAAGTAAATGCAATTAAGCAACTATTCAGATCTTCAGGGGCTTATGAGGTGACTGAAGCAGTGGATGGAGTCAATCTCGAAGTACAAAGATACTTTCAGCTCTTGGTATTTTTACTTTTCTGCTCAGCTCTAAAATTTACTGAAGTCTTGATGCTTACTAAAGTAATCATGGATGCATCTTGAATCTGAAATGGCTGGGGAAGGCTCTTTGTTATACAGTAATTATGAACTGTTTCCATGCACACTTAGGAATTGCAGTTAAGGGTTGGTTGTGTCAGGAGACTGGAGCTCTGCTTAGCACAAACATCACCTGTGCCATTGCTGTAGGCATGGATTCCTTCACTGGCTTTTCCTTACCTCAGTCCCTCTGCCCTTGGCAGCCCTCAATGATAAGGCTGACCATCTTTATCTGCTCCTCCACAAATTAATGGGGTTTTATGTTGATTAATATGAAGCAGAATATGGGCCTACAGTGTTCTCTTGTTCCAGGGATGGAGAGAAGGCAAAACCACATGCTGGAATTTCATGAAAGAAGAGTGTGTAATTTAAGCAAAATGCTTTACTTGATAGACTGCAAGCATCTATTTTTCAAATGTGCTGTGAAATGTTGTTAGTGGGTTTCTGTAAAGACATTTAATAGTGAAAGAAGAATGTTTATTTTGGGTCAAGAAGTTTCAGAAAGGAAAGGATATGCATATCTTTTTCAAAGTTGAGTAGTGTCAAGTTTGTAAAGGAAATAGCTGGGCTCAAGTCTCTTCGTGTTAGTGTGAATACAGGCAGTTGCAGAGTGTTTATATTGTACTGAGATCTAGATTTTACTACTTTATTCTTTTGTGTTAGGATAAATCTATGAAGGGACAGAGAGCTCAAGCTTGGTTTTGGGCACTGCCATGTGTTGCTGTTTGTATTACCAGAGAGCCCACGGGTCCACAGGGGCAGATCCTATTGCAGAAGTCTGTGCTCTTCAGCTGCTGCATCCTGGCAGTGGTGCTGGCAGCAGGACAGCAAGGGTGAAAAGGAGAGAGGGGAGGTTCAGTCACGACAGGGTCCTTCAGCAGGCACACATGGAATACACAGGTGGCCCTTCTTCCAGGGAGACAGTTCTCCAGACCTGCTGTAAGCCCTGGGTTAACGAAGCACAGCCTCTCTGGCTTTCCCACCTAGCACACCAAGGCTCTCTGGCACATAAAAACTCCTCCCAAAACATCAGTACTCACAGTGGCCCTGTAAGATAGTTGTTTATCATTAATATTGTAGTGTTGGTGATGATGCTGATGTCTGCCTTGTGCTTGGAAACTGGGAACAGCAACCAGGAGGAGTCAGTCCTGAAGTGGCTTCTCAGAGAAATTGAGGTATCTGTCACCTACCTGCTCCAGGTGTTTCCAGGCTGCTAGAAAAGTACTGCTGCTCATCTGCTATTTGGAAGGGCCTTCCAGTTCTGCAAATGAATAGGCACTTAATTTGTGAATGAGCTGACTTGCATGCCTAATTTCTTTTCACACCTCTTGTTTCCAACTGATGGAAGTGTGCATTAAAGCAGGAAGGTTTCCTTGCTAATTCCAAGAGAGAGTGTGTGTGTGAAAGGGAGAAAGAGGGCAAGGGCTGTAAGTAAAAATATGGATGGAGGGCTTTTAAGTACCTGTACTGTGACAGAAATTGATGCATTTCAGAACATATCAGCTGGTATAAAGGACTTGAAGATGAAATTGATATAACTCAGAGCACTCTAGGGGGCTCAGGAACCAGCTTGTATCTAGCTGGAGCACTGGAGGTGAGGATTAGGACGTGCTTCAGCTGGAATAAGGTGTTCGGTCATTTCTGAAGGCTTTCTGAACTGCAATAAGGCAAATCAGTAATTGTTTTCTGCAGGGAGGAGAAAGTAATGCAATGATATACATCCCCCTTTCTCTTCCCTTTCCCTTCCAGGTGATTTTGCTCCCTCTCTACTCTGGGCATGGCCACACAAGTAGTTGCTTTGGCAGGTGACTTGGGGAGCAGCAGTAAGAGGATCAGGGCAGGGCAGGTTTCTGGGAATAAGCAGCTGATAAGCAAAGTACTGGGACACTGTACTGATTGGATAAGAAAGATTAGGCAATTAAATTTTTGTGGGGGCAAAACCCCAGACAACATCCTTAAGGCATGGTAGTATTTTGTTAACAAAGCAAAAGGCAGAGGGTTTTATTTCCTTGTAGCTCTATGGACGCAGAGATTGTTTTGCAGCAGTTATATTATTAAAAAGCCTTGAGTTGATCAGCATAGAATCATAGATTCCTTTAGAATGGGAAAAATCTCCATGATTGAGTCCAACCATTCCCCCAGCTCTGCAAAGGCCACCACTGACCCATGTCCCCAAGTGCTATATCCTCACATCTGTTAAATCCCTCCAGGGATGATGACTCCACCACTGCCCTGGGCACCTGTGACAGGGCTGGACAACACTTTCAGTGAAGACATTTTTCCTAATATCCATCCTTTGGATACCTGTCAGAGGGACAGGAACTATGCATTGTTTTATGTCTGAGCAAGATTTTTGTGTCAGGAATCATCATTTTTATGTTTGCAGAAAAATAAAAGAGATGGTGCTGATGTCTGATGGAAATTTACACCCTACAGATAATAATTGCCCCAACTGTGGTCATTACAATGAGTAGACCTTTCAATTTTGCTATGAAACTTAGAGATAAATAGGTTTTGGATGTGACAGAGTTGTATTCTGGATTTTCAGCCTGTTTTTTTTTCCTGTTTGGGGGATTTTTTGTACAACCATGCGGGTTTGTAGAGCTTAGTCTTAAGCATTCAGTAACAGCTGTTTTAAGGAGAATGCCAAATCTCACAGGAGATGGCATTTCTTAAATCCTACTTCTCTAAAAACTTGGGCTGATTCCGTAAGTGTTTCCTTGGAAATCCATGGCATGAGGCAGAGTGTGTGCTGCTGTCAGATGGAAACTAAAACACAACAAATGTTTGCTGGTGACTCAGGCAAGATTTGCCTTAGGTGGAACTTCTGTGAAGCTTCTGCTTTCCTTGCTGAAGTGGGGAGGTTTCTCAGGGAATCATAGAATTGTTTAGATTGGAAAAGACTTTTAAGATCATGTCTAACAGTATTCCCAGCACTGCCAAGGTCACCATGTCCCAAAGTCCCATATCTACACATTACTCCATCTACTCCATTACTCCATCTTTATTGTCCTCCTTCCTCCAGTTCTACTTTCAAACTCATCTTACGCTGAGTTGGCTCATTTTCCTAAAATATGCTGTAAAAATAAGTACTTAAAAATTATATAAGCATGAAGTTTACTAGAAAATATGTAGAAGGGAATCAAGAAATCCTTTGCATGTGTTTAAATAGTGCTTGCAATGTGACTGCCATTAGGCTTAGGCTATTTTGTTGATGCTGTTGCTCCACCACGGCAGAAATCTCATTCCAGCTGTGTATGTGAAGGGTGTAAATATCAGAACTAGCAATTTTCCTCTAGCATTTTCTTTGCATTTGAATGGAGCATAGAAAAAAAGTATCCGATCTGACAAGCAAACCTGATGATAGCTCCAGGAAAGCAGTTTTTTGTTTTTGTTTTCAAAGCAATTTCTGTAGTTTTTCTCCACTTCTCTATTGCATCATTTAGCTGAATGGTGATATATTCTGCCTCCAGCACACAGCAGGAACCTTATGTCTATAGATGTTTTATGCAATCTTTTCTTTTTGCAGTATCCTAGGGTGGTGTGCTCAAAGTGAATAATTTTTCCTTCTCTCTCCCCAAAAATGGCATTAATACCAAAATAAAAAGGAGGAAATTATACAAAAAAGAAGGTAGTAGTAGGATGGAGTGTGTCTGCATTTGATAAATGTCTCTGTTATTTCTAACATTTATATTTTTAATATCTAATGTCTATTGTCCCTCAATATCTGCAGTCTTCCTTTGGGGCCTTGGCATATCAGAAGAGAGGGAAGAACAGTTTGTTACCCCACATGTGAGGAGATGAATTAATGGTGTTCTCTGAAATTATAGGCCATTTAAAATGCAGTAATTGCAAGGGATTTCTCAGTCTCTGCCATTGAAGATACCAAACTGTGTTTTCTTACCTGCAGCAGACACTGATAGTGACACAGCTAACTCAAGAAAGAAACTGAAAGTCAGTTCCAGGTTGGAAAAGGTTGTGTGTGTGTGTGTGTGTGTGTGTGTGTTTTTAAATAACAGCCATATAAAAGTCAAACTTTTGGTCATGTTTCTGAACACAGATGGAAAACCTGCTCTATTTGGTTTCAGTTTCAGTGTGCAAGGAGCAGCTCTGATTCCTCAGTGTCAGTTCCATCACAAAGTGGGAACAAAATGAGCAGGAGACAAAACAAAAATTAAATCCATTGCATGGGAATTTGAGTTGACGTGAAAGTCAAGTTTCTTCATTTTGGGAGGAGCAGTCCAGATTCCTAATAGCAAGGAAAGAAAAAAGTTGAACTGATTTAGGGTATAATTTTTCTGAATATATAATATATATCCTGAAGTCCTAGTAAATATAGGATTTTAGGATTTGATTATACTTACATGTAGAAATTTTTCTCGGTTAAATCAGTGTCTGGAGGAAAGATGAATGGTAACTCTTTCCCAACCCAACTTCTGTACTGAATAAATGGTTGACTGTGATCCTTCTGGCTACTAGCAGTTATATTTATTAGGGGGCTGATAATTTTCCATGTGTTTGCTACATCTTGGATTTCATGCAACAAGTGCAGCACTGTGATAAGTATTTAAAAGCAGTATATATATATATGTTGGCACTTCTCCAACCATTTTTGTTCTCTGTCCAACTTTTCCAGATCAACCAGCTGTATGACAGGTCCTCCAAATTGCATCAATTTCCTTGAGGATCACCAGGTGCCCTCCAAGCATGCCATGGGTATTTCAAGTGAGGTGTTAATAAGACTCATTTCCTAGGTAGATTGCTGTTCCACATTTATATATGCATTAGCACAAATTATTTTCCCCTTGGTAACTTCTAGTTTTCTATACATACTTTTTAATCCTTATTAAATTTAAGTCCATGGTTGGGGGTTGCAGGAGTCTGAAGAAGTATGAACAAGACTTTCAAGGTGATCTACTTGTGAGTTTGTGTTCCTTATTACCATTGCTGTGATGAATGAACAGGTGCCTCATAGAATGAGAAGTAGCACAAAGAGCAGGTTTTTCATTTTTCTGAGATTGCATGGCAGATAAAGAAAGCCCACTTGCATTTGGTCCTTCCTCACTTCCACTTTCTCTTCCCTGCAGACCAGGTGGAGCACAGGGAATGTGCAGCTTCTCAGTCATGCACAAAGCACTTCCAGGCTTGCCAGAGAGAGGAAGAAATTGGATGACATAGATGGAATTCTCTTTTGTTTGATTTCCTTCCTCTCATTGCTGCTGTCATGAACATGTGAAAATTACTTCTAGCAAAACACTTAAGCTGAGATATAATCTGCCAAGGGAATTTGGGCATACAGTATCTACTTAAAATAACAATAAATTAGGCAGTTGGATGCCTTATTCTCAGTGCAGCTTTGAAAGTCTCTGGCTCTAGGTATAATTACAAATAAGATTTAAACAATGTCATTATTTATACAAGCTCGCTATGAGTCATGAATTGCATCTTTCTAAATTAATAAAAAGATTAATTTTCTCTTGTTTTCATTTCCATCATCCCCAATACCTTGCAGGGGAGAGCTTACAGAATAAACTGCTTCTGGGGCCCCAGCTGAAACCATTGCAGTGCGGAGGCTGGTGAGGAATGCTGCAGCTCCCTTGGTAGAGTGCATCCTTCCTGGGGGCACCTGGGTGCCTGTTCAGACCTGCACACCTATCTGCTGGCGTTGGGTTGGACTGACTTGAAAGCAGCTTTGCTAGCTTGGCTTTGGCCTGTTTGAAAACAGCTTTTTGTGCTGGGGCAACTCACCTGTCTATCTTGTCAGGTCCTTGTGGATTTCCCATCACCCTTATGTGCTCAAACATGTTCAGTGGGACCTGTAGCTGCACCATGCTGTGTTCTGCTCTCCCCTCCAGAGCAAACTCCTGCTTACCACAGAGGGATGTGAGCAGTGGTCAGCAGGTGCTGTACAGCCCAGCAGACTTGGAGCCAGGCATGATTCCAGCCAGTGTCAGGAGCAGGGTAAAGTCTGTGGGACGTGCCACACTTAGGCAAGATCTTAAGTCTGCACTCCATCTCCAACATGCATGCCCCACAGCAGAATGCTTGACACTGACTTTCTTATATCCAACAATCACTTTATATGATGGTATTGATCTCAGAGTTTGCAGTACCTCCTGAATCCTCATTTACTGTAACTTTACTGACCACACAAACATTTTGCAATACTGTACATTGCCTTCAATATTCAAACAGTACTGAGACTGGTTTTCCCTTTCAGAATGGCACTGTTTTTATTTCTTCCCCTCTGTGTTATGCAGCATTCTAATGGGCATACAATTTAGGTGCTCTATTTTCTCCTTAATGTCTAACTCAAGAATAATTGAACAAAAGGATTGACGTGTTTCCTGAGTGAAGTGCCTTTGATACCAGTGACTGAAGTGCAGGACCCATGTGTGGATTACTGACTGTCCAGATTTGTGACTGAGTTGCCTTTCACTTTTGAAATGGATCTTTTCTTTTTCTTCTCTGAAAGGATGTTCACATGACATCAACATGCTTCTTCATCAATGCTCTGCCTTCTGTGTTCCATTTGGTGGCTAAGCATATTCTTCCTGACCCCATCTCTTCAGCTGTTTAGGTATTTCTGTGCAAAATAAGGGTGTGGGTAGGCAGGGGAAGATTCTGTTTGCTTTATTTCAGTGTTAGTCCCTTGTGTGCAGCACCTGTGACTGATCTTGATTTTCTCTGAAGATTTAACAGCTTTCTACTTCTTACTTAACATCCCCAGATAAGGAATGGGAGTTAGGGGCTACCACAAAAGCCAACCACCACCAAAGTTATGTGGTGTTTCATCTTACTAAATGACTGACAGTGTTGATTAACAGAAGAGAGAGTTGTAAGAGACAAGGGATAATGCACACATTTCCAAGTTTATAGATGCAGTGGAATAATACTGCTTCTGTGTGGAGAGGAGGAGCTGCTGTGGCTGATTCTGGACCTGTAATGCAGATGGCTGTTCTGAAACAGGAAAGTCACTATGGGAGAGAATGTGGAATAGAAAATAAAAGAACTTCAGCAATTCCAATAAATAGAGATGTGAATTGCAGTGGAAGCAGCTTCTTTTAAACAGAGAGTATTTTGTAAGTTGGTCTTTCTCTGGATTATTCATTACTCTCTTCCTCCCTAACATTTTTAATCCATTGGCAATTTTGACCACACTTGAAGGAATACAATACTGCTGGAGGTTTCATGGACATTTGGAGCCTGGGAAAGGAGGGAGTCCTTGTAACATGAGCTTAATGTTTGAGATGTGGAAGAAACCATAAAGGCAGAAGATTTTGAATATCCACCACCTCTGAAAAGGCTTGGAGATTGCTGTCTCAATCATAAAGCCATAGATCATTAGCTCTACTTTTAGGGAATAACCTTTTGCTATAAACTTGCTGTGAACTGGCTTGTGGGATCTTGCCAAGGCTTTACTTGAAAAAGATGTGGGCTTCTCTGAGCCTTGTGCTGTGGTTAACTCCTGATCTAGTGATTAGCTGTCCTGACTCCAAGGTGCACCTGTCATTAAGGAATTAATGCACATTTCATGAGCAGAAGCTGAACAAATTAGAGCCTTTTGCTGTTTATAGTTAAGGGGTGAAACTCCTTTAGCTGTATTGCAGTGTCTCCTGAAACAAGTGGAGGCTATGTCCTTTATTTCTTCTACTGCATTGTTAATTATCACAAATTAAGGTGTAGGTGATTTGCTGACAGCAATTTTCAAAAATCTGACTCTTGAGGAATGAAGGGTTCAATACCACCCTATTTTTTTAAAAACCTGAAAACTTTCTATGCAAGGTGAAAGCAAGGAGTTTGTGTGTCCTGGAAAGAACATGCAATTATTATTTTTTCCCAGGTTCCTGTACTCATCTATTTTTTAAGCAATTCATTACTGAATACCTCAAGGGATATTTAATGAAATTTGGTATCACAATGAAGTCAGAGTTGGAACTGTACTTAACACTGGATGATGCTGGGTTTAAGTTTGGCATTCATTGAGGGGCTGCAGCACGTCCAGAAAGAGCAATGGAGCTGGGGAAGGGTCTGGAGAGTGAATCATATGAGGAATGGCTGAGAGAGCTGGGAAAGGGGCTCAGGGGAGAAAAGGAGGCTCAGGGGGGACATTCTTGCTCTGCACAACTCCCTGACAGGAGGGGACAGCCGGGGGGAGGGTGGGGCTCTGCTCCAGGGAACAGGGACAGGATAAGGGGAAACAGCCTCAAGTTTCTAGACCTCAAGGGGAGGTGTAGGTTGGACATCAGGAGGAATTTCCCCATGGAAAGGGTGGAAAGGCCTTGGAAGGAGCTGCCCAGGGGGGTGATGGAGTCCCCATCCCTGAAGGTGTCCAAGCTGGTACTCAGAGCTCTGGGCTGGGTGACAAGGTGGGAATCAGGCACAGGTTGGATTCCATGATCTGGGACATCTTTTTCTGTCCTCAGTGACTCTGGGATGTCTGGGATGCTCTTAGCATGCTGCAGGAGGGACAAGGTTTTGTCCCTGGCAGAGGAGGAAGGCAGCTCCAGGGGAGAGCAGCCCAGGCTGAGGCTTGGGGAAATGCTTGGTCTCTTTCTGGGTTGTGCTGCTCTGTTAGGTGTGAGCTCAGATGTATCACTCTGCCTTTCCCTGTGTCCCTTTCCCCATGTTGAAACAGGCAAAGATACTAACCTAAGTGAGAAATACTTGGTACTTCCTGAGACAAAATCACTGTAGAAAAGGTGTTTCCATTTGCACAATGTTTTGTTAAATACCCAAGTGCTTTTTATTATAATTTTAATGCAATGTTTCCCACTTTGATAATGCTCATTATGGTGTGTTTAGCCACAGGAAATGTTTCCTTTTCTTCAATCCTGGCCTTTCCTTCAGAGTGGCAGTAAACTTTTGGTTCCTTTACTCACAACACTAAAAACACAGGCAGGCCTGTCATATCACAAACAGTGGTTACTGTGAAATCAGACCTTCAATCAAATGCCTTTATGTCTGCAGTATCAGAAGCTCAGCTGCCTTTATCACCTACCCACCATCTACAAATAAAATTTCAACATGGAAAGTGGTTAAAATGGGTCTGCTTTACCAACAGAGAAATAAAAGCTGGCCTAAATCAGACAGACTCTTCACTAATAACAGCAACAACAATGTTCCTGTCTGGTTTTTATTTGGGATGCACATCTTATAATTAATCTTCCTTCTCCTAATTTCCCTTTCATCTGGGGCTCTTCCAAGCAGTCCATGAGAACATAATAACCAAGCCCAACTCTATCTGTGACACACATGATTATTGTTATTATCTTCATTAGGCTAATGCAGACTCTGAAATTCTGCATGATCAAGTAACATACCCAAGGTTAAATAGTGATGTAGTGTCAGAATTGAGAACAGAGCAGCCCTGTCTCCTAATGCAGGGTTGAATTCAGGTTTTGCTCTGTCATCTAGGAGTGTGCATCACTGTCCTGTTACCGCAGCCCTTCTCATGTAGGTCCTGTGGCAGTGCAGCTTGTCAAAATCAAAAACCCTGCTGTGAAGGGTGTTTTAGCTCCAGAAACTGCTGCAACTTGCACTGACTAAAGCACTCTAGTAAAAAAGCAGGACAAGCCCTTTTTGTGCTGTGAGGACTTCCTGGTTTCACCGTAGTGACATGCCCACACCACTGACTCCTTGCAGTTCTGGAGAAGCTGTCACTGTCATGCTTATTTTAGTGTCCCTTGTTCTCATCTGAATACACACTCTCATGCAGGTATAAGGTTTTATCCACAGATTTTTGCTAAATCGGCTATGGACCTATTGTAGACTATAGTAAATTCTTTACTAGATTATTTTAAGAAGCTAGACCAATGCATTTAAATATCTCCTGTGATAACTCCAAAGTTTTTTTTTTTTTTCTCTAATAGTGCTGTGGTTTCCTTCCTTTCCTTTCCTTCCTTTCCTTTCTAATAAGCTTGGGTTCCTTAACAAGCTTTTGTGCCCTACACAGATCTTTGAATACCTGTGTGTTCTAACTAATTACCTGTACAAAGCCACTTGCTTTGTCAGTGAGATCAATTTAAAGACACTTTGCTTAGAGTAACTAATGGACAGTTGGGCTCCATACTCAGTGGTGACCTGGCACAGCTTGACCAGGACCCAGAATGAAATAAAAACACTCAGTGTGTTTCTGTGGGAGGCAAATGCATGTGAGTGGTGTCACATTGCTTTGTGCTCAGGGAAAGGTGTTTTAATCCGTGGGAGATGTTGGAGTGGGCAGTGACAGGAGGGCATTTCCACACGTAAATACATAGTTTACATAAATTAAAAATGTCCATATTAGAGCTCTGAGTGGCTGCTGTAAATGCTTGTGACAGAAAGCTCAAGGTGATTCCAGGAGCCAACATGGGCAGCATATAGGACCTCCATTCAGCCTTATCTATGGGAAAAACATCTCCCTCAGAGCATGTGAGGATAAAACAGGACCTTCCAATTTATTTACATCATGCAGATTGTAGGATTCTTGCAGATCAGTGCACTTGTGATGGGAGAGTTCCTCAACTGAGCACCAGGATGGAGAGAAGGAATAGGAGGAAGGGAGTGTATGTTGGATATGAGAAGCTGCTGTAGGGATAATAGTGCCCTCCAGATCAGGGTGGGTGAGGGGACCCCAAAAGTCCTAATGATGGTGCAAGAGAGAGAACAGGGAAAATAGGTGGATGAAAGGAAGTGGTGTGTAATGGTAACCTTGGAGCAGCTTTATCGTCCCTTCTTATCCTTCCTCTTATGAACACAGGCTGACAGAGATGGGCTTATTCAGCTTGAAGAAGAACAGGCTCAGGGGAGACCTTAGAGACCCTTCCTGTGCCTAAAGTGGCTCCAGGAGAGCTAAAGAGGGACTTTGGACAAGGGCCTGGAGTGGCAGGACGAGGGGGAATGGCTTCCCACTGCCTGAGGACAGGGACAGATGGGATGTTGGGAAGGAATTCTCAGCTGTGAGGGAGGTGAGCCCCTGGCACGGTTTGCCCAGAGCAGCTGTGGCTGCACCATCCCTGGAAGTGTTCAAGGCCAGGCTGGATGGGGCTTGGAGCAACCTGGCCTTGTGGAAGGTGTCCCTGCCAATGGCAGGGGTTTGGAGCAAGATGAGCTTTAACATTCATTTCAACCTAAACCATTCCATGATTCTTTATGCAGGATGACAGATTCATGAACCTACCTGCCATGTTCAGCAGCAGAGTCTCAGGGGTGTTTAAAGCATGTGTGTAAGAGTAAAGGCTATTCTGGGATTACTAAAGTTAGGGTAAGTATTTTTAGCTGAATCCAAAAGCTTCTTCATCTGGAATTTTAAACAATGTTTAGGTAGGTACTTGAAATACTGGGGCTTTGGTTCTTTTACAGATTTTCTGTTGTCTTAAAAGTAGGTGGCATCACCAAGATTTTATCACAGTTTTATGCAGGTTTTAATCTGTAGAGAAGATGCTATAGACAATTCCAGAGTTTCCTGCATGTGTACTTAAAGCCTCATGAGCCTGTCCAGATCTTGGTCACAGAGAGAGATTTTTGTAGTGGACATTAACATTGCACAGCCACTTGTGAAAATCAGTGTACAAGAGTACTGAAGATGTTCTCTTACACCCTTGTACTGGCATGAAGTTGATGAAAAGAGCTCTTTGTTAGCCCAGGACCACGACAGGGAATGTTTCGTTCTTTAACTGAGAAATCTGACAGTCGTGCACTGCAGAAGCCTGCCTGGAATGTGCCTGACATTCCCTGATGGGCTGCTTTGCTCCTGGCTGCTGCTCTTCTGCAGATCATTCTGTACAAGGTACCACTGCATCTGGCATCTCCCTTGCATTTTCTAAAACATTCTTTGTGGTAGAAAAGAATAGGAAGCTCCTTACAATTGCATATAATATACCAGTGTGCCCTGGACAGTTTGTGATGTTCCAAAATAGCTCTGAGGCATTGCCAAACAGAAGCAAAATGCAAATGTGAGATGAGATGCAGTCGCTTGGAAGTATGTCCAATCTGAGTGCACATTTCTATAGATTTGATAGAAATCTTTTTAACTGGAGAAATTAGCTGTCATCTGCTGTAAACCATCAGTCACTAATTACCCCCCAGTTGTTCATTCAGTCTCCTGTGTCACAGAAATGTGCATGGCTGTAGGAGAAAAGGAAGTGGATAAAAACCCCCTCACTTGCTAGAGTGTGGAACTAGAAAACATTAAAGCTTTCTTCCTTTCATCTTCACAACCTTGACATTTGCTGTTTGTTGGTTTTTTGGGGTTTTTTTGTCTCTCTGATTATTTTTTTTTTAGTTTAACAGTTTGAATTTAATTTTATTATTGTGAAATAATATCAATGAGCCCCAGAGACACAGCTGCTTGTGCATAAAAGTGCTCATAATAGCCCAGGCTTCTTGGTGGGACTTGTGTTCCCAACCTGCCTGAAAACCTCAAATCCAATAGGTGGTGTGTCAGGAGGTGTAACAGAGCAAGTTCTCATGGCCTGTCTGAGTGAGGTGGCAGCAAAGTGTGCTGGCACAGACTTGGGTTTAGAACTCAAGTTAATTCATGCACACTGTTAGTTCTCAGTTTAGTGCTGTTAAAATATTTGCATGTGCTTTGACTGGTTCCAAGTGATTAATACCCACCTATTTACTTGATGAGGTAGTATCAAGTATTCAGTAGAATATGGTAATATGATTCAAATGTATTTGGTTAAAATCTATACTTTTATAAAAGTAAAGGCATCAAACTGATTCTGAGAACAAGAGTCCAGTCGTTCTGTATTATCTCAAGAACTCAAAAATGCCTCTTTCCTTTCTTGATTTTATCTAGTCAGAAAACCATGAGGTTAGAACTGTGAGGTCCACAACCACATCCATACAAAGCCAGCAAAAATATCCAAAATATCTCCAAAAAGAGATGTTGTAGATACTTATTTTAATTTCCTTGCAATTTGTGGCTCATGCCAGTTCCCTGACTCATCATCACCCTGGTATGGTGATAAGCCAAGTTTTCCAATAAGGAAAACAAGGGAGCAGTGAGTCACTGACTGAATTCATATGCACTTGATTTGCTCTATCATTATCCATACTGGTTTTATTTATTTTAATTAGTTCATATACAAAGTCTCTGAGATATGTTTTACTGCATGAATTAACTCAACCTGTTAGTCTTGTCTAAAGATTAGAAAGGCAGAAGACAAGTAGAGCTTCTGGTGGCAGGCCCAATTTTTTCTGCTACAGAGTCCACGAGGAGAATGTGAATTGGGAGAGTATCTGAATTTTCTGAGATTTGAATAATTGAAATAATAACATTATTTTTGATGCTCTCCTCTTTTATGTGAAAATCTGGTGAGGCTGCTGCTTAGATCTAAAATGTCCCAAGAGTAGCTTTCTCCTCTGGTAAAGATTGTGTTTCATTCTGTGTTTGCATGAGATAAAAAACCCCAGAAATTTGGTCTAAACTAAGTCCTGAGCTAGAGATGCTGGGTGTGGGAGAAAGGTCTGGCCAGCATTGTCTGAAAGCTGTTAATGATTCCTATCCTTTCAGATGACTAATATCTCAGCTGCTCCTTCAGTTTCTGTTGGTTTTTCAGATTTGTAAGAGCTTCTGATTTTTCCCATTCCACATAGAGGAACTGTTCCAAGTGTCAATGAATAAGTTTGGTTTTAAGTTCAGGTCTAGGTGCCAATTCATTTTAGTCTGTCCTTTGAGCCAAATCCTGTCACTTATCTCTAATTGAAGTCTTCCCTTGGCTTGCAGGAGCTGCCAGGCTGATTAAGATAGGCTAAGCAGGAGTCTGCAAGTGAGATGAGGCTGGGGTGAAATTAGGGATCTCCTTGTAGGTAGCTGTGTTCCAGGTGGAGAGGAGAGTGAAATGACACTGTGAGCTTCTCCTCAGATTTTGGCCCATGTCACTTTTAAGTCTTACTGCTGTGAGCTCTCGTTGCAATGGGTCATAAATGGAAAATCATTCATTTTGGAATTTATTTAAGCTCTCTGTTTCATGCTGGCCAAGTATCCCATGTTCCCTTTTTGACAAGGACATCCTTCCCAGCCATAGTCCTGGGAACAGACATACACTGTAATTAAGGAGATGAAGGATTTGATTAGGGTGTGGGTTTACCAATGAGGCACCCAGCATTTGGCAGCCATGGTTGCACTCAAACTCCTATTTGTTTTGGTTTGGTTTGTTTTTTTAATCCCAGCAGGACTGGCTGTCCTGTGCTGCCTTCCCTAGACGCCCTGACCCTGTGTTAATGATTCCTTGTGCTAATCGATTCCACACCTGATGAACTTTTTTTATCTCCTCCCAGTCTTGCAGGCAATTTTGTGCTCAGACTTTGCATACCACATTACAGTAGAGTTTGAGCTGTGTTAGAGAAACCATCATTTATTACTGCCAGAGTAAGAAGTTGCTTTTTTAATACACTTCTTCTCCATGTTCTTGATTAATCGCATTCCTTATTATTTTTTTCCTGATGCTTAATTACTTGTTACATGCTATGCAAGTGAGCCAGTAGTAGCCTTTGGGAATGAATGAGTAAATGAATAGCTCAGATACTTCCCTACTGATATTATAATAATGACAAAAACATTGAATGGAAAAAGTGGGTGGGACAACTGGTTTGAGCCTCTGAGGATAACACTGGTTTTGATTCAGAATAGGAATGTCACCTCAGACAGGCATTTCTGTTTCATTTCCCAAGCAGTAGTGTGTGCTTTGCAGAGCTCACAGCACCTGTCCTTCCAAAAACCCACTGCAAATGCTGTTTGGAGTGAACAGCAATTCCTCTACTGTGTCCTGACAGTCCAGCACCATCATCTGAGACAAATCTCCACCTCACACCTTCTGCAGGTAGTGAGAGGCTCTCAGTGCCTTTTGAAGGCTTTAAACTCTCACACTTCTCTGGGGTTTTGATAGGAAATGGCTGGAGCTTTGTCAGGGGAGGTTTACACTAGATATCAAGAGAACCTTCTTCCCCCAGAGGGTACTGGGCACTGAGCAGGCTCCCAGGGAATGGTCATGGCCCCAAGGCTGCCAGAGCTCCAGGAACACTGGAGTTTGGAGCAGTTTGGGCACTGCTCTCAGGCACAGGGTGGGATTGTTGGGGTGTCTGTGCAGGGCCAGAAGCTGGACTGGATGGTCCCTCTGGGTTCTTTACAGCTCAGGATATTCTCTGATTCTATTCTGTGATTTCTAAGCAGCTGTTTCATGTCCTGTGAATGACATCAGGACCCTGGCTCACTCTGATCTTCAGCTCAAGCTGCTGGCATTGTCTCTTCCCAACACTATTACTCAGGGAAACCCCTTCCTAAGGACGCTGCTGTGGGTGTTGGCAGTTGCTTTTCAGTGCTTTCTAGGTCACAAGTTTCATGCATTCCAGTGTGAGCAGATCTTAGGAAACCCTTGTTTTTATTTGTCTAATTGCTGGGTTTGTTTTGTTTGTTTCTTTTTAATCCTGCAGCATTATTTCAAAACCAAAGACTCTGTTTTGCCAGTGTGTATTGTCATGCCATGCAACAGTGGAAACTAGTTTTGCAGAAAGAAAGTCAGTCCTAAGGAAGCTCCTGCCAATGTTTTCAAGCCAGATGTCACCAGGCATTTATCAGTACTTGAAGAGCAGGCAGGGAATGCTTTCATGACAATCCAAAGAAGGTAGTACTGCATTTGTATTCTAGACTTGCTAGTTTTGGCAGCAGTGGGAATTTATCTTGAGGTACAAATATCAGTAGGGATACTATGGTGGTTTTCTGCACCTGAATATTTAAATAGGGCTCAAAATGTGACGCTGGTGTTTAATAGCTGGTGGGTGGCTGAGCTGAAGCAGCTCGTTTGAAGCTCAGGGATCAGTGTGTGAACTGCTGCTACACCTTGGGGTTGCAGTGAAGATATAATCACAGAGACTTCAGAATAAACTTCTCTCCACCTAATCTTTTCACATGTCTCTGAAGAGACAGGTGTGTTGCACCACTCCTCTGCCTCCTTAATGCTTTATTTGAAGGAGGTTGAATACGGCTGCAGGCATGAGGAAGAGCCTGATGGGAGGAAGGTGGTTTGTGTCTTTAATGGATAGAAGGCCAGGGCTCAACTATCCCTTTTTAGCTACCTCCTCCTGAGGAAGCTGGTCCTGGAAGAACCAGGGAGCACAGACTGGGAAAAAAAATGCCTTTATAAGGAAGAGGTAATAGAACAAACAGTATTGTCAGAACAGAGTTTGCTCTGGCTCTCAGGGAGTTGAGAGGGTGAATCTGGGGTCCCTAAAGAGAGGTCCAGACCTGCAGTGGGGCAGGAGGGAAGGTGCTAGGGGCACACATCCTGTATCCTGTGGAAAACCATGTGCTGGTTCCTTTCAACAGGCATCATTTTTCCCCATTAAAAAATACCTTTAAAACTGAACATACTTTCTTAAATAAGTAGTTATGTTGGCCAGTGATGTTGCAGCACATACACAGTATTTAAAGAATGTGAGCTGCAAACCTGTGCCTTTACTTCTGTAGCTCTACACTCTGTGCATGGGCCAACTCTACATTTTGCACCTGCCTTGGAAGCAGTTTGAAAGCAAATCTGAATGTTTTGTTTTGGTGACTGGAAAATGGGGCTGTCCAAGGAAGCTCAAAATGAAATTTTTATTTCACTGTGGTTTAGCGTATGGACACTCTTTCTTATTGTGGCAATGTTTACAGGCAGCAGCATTTGGTGAAGAGCCAGTGTAGAATCCTGCATTTTTTTTTTGTTGTAGCTCAGATCAGGGACACAAAACTTTTCTAGGCAAACAGCTTGCCTCATGCCTCATTTGTACCACCTATCTCCCTGTTTGAACTGTGAACTGCATGCTTCCAGGAAAATTTGGCTTTCCCAAAGGATTTCCCCTAAAACAGAGATAACCTGGACCATTAAATGTGGATTTGCATTCCAAAAGCCTCAGAATTGAGGTCTTTTACAACCACTGTTTGTGAAATGGTCATTAAAAATCTCAGCAGTACCCTAGAAACCCTCTGACCCTGTGAGTGGATGAGGTCAGGCACATCCCTCTCTATATGTAGCACGACATGACCTTTTGTCCTCCAAATTGCTCCTAAAAGTCCTCTTCATGCCCAGTGCCCACAGAAGTCTGATAACTGCTTTGGTGTCTGTCAGGTGCTTAGACTTCAGACCTGGTAAAAGTCCCCTAGAGACGGCTGCAGTAACCAGTCTTTGCTCTTCTGTCTGGGTTCCCCAGTAAGTCCCATCCCTGTGCCCATCTTGATAAGCACTCCTGGCTGGGTGCTGCCTGTGTTTCATCTCATTGAGTTCCAAATCTACATCAGCATTAACAGCATCTGGTTCAGCTGCTGAGATGCTTTGGGAGATTGGTACCATGTTTTCTGTATGTTTGCTCACTCCTGAAAATACAGAATGTGTTTAAGAAATAATAGGTGGGAGCACACAAGGTGCTGTGTAATCATACAGACATCCCAAATGGCCAGCAGCCCTCCAGAGAGGTTCTCAGGAAGACTGGTGCCTGCTGACTGCTCTTGGCTATTTTAAGATCCTCCTGGGTCATAGGCATGAGCTTTAATCCAAGAAAGACCTTGCCAGCCACATGTGGTGGCTTCACCTGTTGGATTGCGTCAGGTGCTGTGAGACACAGCACTGCAAGCAATATGGTCATTGTCTGGAGCCTGGCTCCAGCTCTGTCCCTTCCCATCATCTAGAAGCAGAAGGGAAAGTCAAAAGCTCTATCATTTTCCTGTATTCTCCCCTGGTCTATCATTGCTTAATTGTATCCCTAAATCTTATTAAATTCTGGGATGAGTCACTGCCACAGTGAGGTGAAAACAGAGCTGAGTGAATTTAAGAAAGGAGGAGTGTCTTCCCAGGTGAGTGGCTGAGCAGGAAAAGTCCCACAGCAGAGAACTACTATCACTTCACAGGTGTGTTGCATCATCTGCCTGCTGTTGCCTCTAATTTAATGCTCTAAACCCAAATCAAAACACCTGTAGTCCAAAGAGAATATGAAATAACTTGGAGTAAGAAATCCATGGCAATTAGACATGCAGATCTCTCTTAATCATCTGAGACCTTCTTCCAAGGTCACACAGGACTTACAGTTGTGGTTCTACATTGTCCTGTTGCATTGACTCTCCACAGAACCCACTTTCCTCTCCACCACCAGGATAAAATTGTAGGATTAATTCAAGTGTCTGCACATCTGTGTCTGAAATGTATTTCATTTGTGGCTGCAGGAGCCTGTAAAACTCATTATGGTCTGTAGGACTGCAAAAACACTGTCACTGGACAAATAACTTGTCACACACTGGAAACTCTCCTCTGCTTTTTTTTGTGTAGGCACTGTTATATTCCCCTCTACTTTCTGTTCTGATGCAAATCCATAGAAGTCTGTTTTCCATCACATCCCAGGCTCCTGCTTCTCATAACTTTTAGAAGTTTAATGTGCCTCTTTGGCATTCTGTTCATGGTTGGGAATATGTTACTGAAGGCAGGAGAGCCACCTTTCAGGGTGCTGGATGGAGCTCTCAACACCTCTGTGTATTCCCTCATGGAATATTCCATCTAGTCCAACCCCCTGCTCAGCTGCAGGCAACAAGTAGGATATTTCCCTTCTGTGCAGCATGACTGAGTGATGATAGGAGAGCATGAGAAAATAATGTAATCAGTATTTCCTCCCTTCTTCCACACTGTTCTTCAGGATGCTGATGAGTTTATTGTCCCTAAAATTTGGATTACAGTGCCCAGGAGTTGTTTTGACTTGTTGAGCTTTGCCTGATATGGGCAGTTTGGAGTAGTACTGGAGCACAAAGTGCTCAGAGCTGGTTAAGCTCAGTGAGGTTTCTGAGTTAGGTTGCATGAGAAACATTTTATTGTGGTGAAAGGGTGGAACACCAAGGGGAGCAGGTAAGTCAGCTACGCCACAGAGGGGTTTGTTAGGCAAATGTAAATGTATTTTTGTTCATCACTTGCTGCCTGGATAACGGTATCTCAGTTGTTAATGGAGCAAACCAGGGAATCACAGTCGAGAAATCCCAGCGCACTTTGTAAATGGAGTTAAATCTGCAATCCAAGAGGAAGCAAAGAAATTCCGCTTGAAATTGTAGTAAACAGCAATGTTCCAAAGGAAAAGAAAGGCCAGGGGGACACTGTGTCAGGATGGATGTAATCAGGCACTTAATACTTCAGAAAATTATAAAATCACAGAATAACTGAGGTCAGAATTGACCTCTGCAGATCATCTAATCCAAGCCCCCTGCTAAAAGCAGGGTCAACTAGAAAAGGTTGCACAGGAATGTGTCCTGTTGGATTTTGAATATCGCCAGGGATGGGGAGCCCACAACCTCTCTGAACATCCATGTTTGACCTTCCTCACAGTAAAAATTCATTTTCTTATGTTTAAATGGAATTTCCCAGATTTCAGTTGTTGTCCTTTGCCTCTTTAACTGGGCACTAGCGTGAAGAGCCTGGCTCTGCATCTGCCCTCTTTTATCAGTAATGACAGACATTAATTAGGTTGACACCCTTCCCCACCCCCAGCCTCCTTGTTGGGGCTAAACAGTCTGGTGAGAGTAGGGAAGTGGGAGTTGTTGCAGGAGGTTGAACTAATGTTTCTGGGCAGATATTGAGGCCTAAAGCCCAGCTGAATGCTGTCCTGAGTAAATGATGATGTACTAGTAGTAAAAAATAACTCAAATGAGCTTTCTTGCTTTTTTTTTCCCTTTTTCCATTTATTTTTAATGTAATTTAATTTTTTAATTTATGACTGTTCCCTTGGCTTTGTCCCGTATGTCTTCTGGGAATAGTTATCTCTGGGTCTTTTATCTCTCTGTGTTTGTCATTTAGTGTGATCTTGGCAGTCCCAAGAGCTAGGACGTTTATGGTGAGTGGTTCAGGTTGGTGCTCAGTTGATTTTTGTAACCTGCAGAGATGTGAAAAATGACTTTGGATAGAGCCTTGGATCAGAATTTGAGCTGGAGGTGAACTTCTATGGATGCTCAGTGTAGTTAGAGGATGGTTGTCTTGTTTTTAGAAAAGAAACTTGCATATCCTCAGGTTTGGGGTAGACAGTAGTCTAAATAAGGAAGTCCCAGGTCTAAAGAGAGCAACAGCCTCTATTCCAGACCCAAGAAGTCAGATGCTGGTTATTTAGACCACTGACAAATATTCAGGCCTCTGGTCTGCATCTGAGACCACTGGACCATGTAGAGCTTGGCAAACCTGTGTGCCCCCAGGTGAGTTATTAAAGCTCTGCTGTGTGTTTTCCTATGGTCTGTTGGTTACAAAAACATGACTACAATACAAAAACATGGCTGTTCCATATACATGATGTTACATGTGTCAAAATGTTTGTTTGGGACAAAAATGTTAAATCTAGTTCAATGTGTAAATACTTCAGAGCCTGTTAATTTTGCTTGTGCCAATTAATTCATTGAGGTTCAAGGAAGACAGAAGATTTGGTTTGGTTCTGCTTATAGTTGCTTTAAATCTGATCATCCGGTCACTTACCTACCTTTACTAAGGTATTTTAAATGCATTTGTTATATTTGCTTTGAAAGTAAAAGCTCCCCAGAACTACTTAAATATGAAACCTTTAATCATTGCTATCAATCTGTCATATCTCCTCCCAGCAGAGATTTGTTAAAACTTGTCTTGGATTCAATCTGTCTTGTCAAACCATTTGAAGCACCTTAGGTGCAGAATCAGTTTCCCTGCATTTCTGTGAAATAACAGAAGTAAGAGGTCTGGATTATAAAAAACCAAAACAAACAACACCCCCCCCCCCCCCCCCCCCAAAAAAAAAAAAAAAAAAAAAAAGAAAAGCCTGATCTTATTTAAGTAGAAAGGAAAGACCAGTTTCCATTCATCAGGATTTAATTCCCAAGCTCATTGCATGATGTTGCATCTGCCCACCTCTGCTTTTATCATAGTAGCCCAAAATTACTGAGTGTGCATGTACAAGGAAAAAAATGTGCTAAATTTAGAAGTTATGTGTTTAGACTGGAAATTTGAAGCTTTGCTGATGCGTCACAACAGGTTTGAGTTGAATGCTTTTCAAAGGCTGAAGGCACTGAGCATATTCTCTCTTTTCCTTGTAGGTGTGTTACTAGACATCCAGCAGCACTTTGGAGTTAAAGACAGTGGGGCTGGCTTGTTACAGACAGGTAAGAAAGTGTTTCTTCTCTCACTGATCTTTGTAAAATTCTATTTGTCCCGTGGGTGCCTACAGATTTCTTCATTATGATGCATGGACATAGTGTTTGTGAAATCTACTCTTAGAAAGGTGAATAAATGCACTCTGACCAGGAAGCTAAATGAGCATGAGGGGTTTTTTGCCCTTGATTTACTGTTGGACAGGAGATTGAGTCTTGGAATGACTTGAGTGTAGCATGGACCAAAAGGAAATGAACCTAATCATTTTATTTACAAGACCTAAATTCAAACAGGAGATGGTTACTTCCCCTAGATTAGAATACTCATGATAAACCAACAGCAGGATCCTGTTCATTTCTTTAGGTTGGTAATAAGTGTGATATATTTTGCCCTTCTAGTGCTTGACAGAGAATCTGCTGAATGGACAGTCCCTGGGAGTATGGTGTGGCATGAAAATGTAAAACTCACCAGGGCAAGAACCTGAGAATGAAAGCTGTAGGCAAAGCTAACAACCACTGCACCCATGAGAACCCATGGATTAACAATAGCCCTCAAATGTTGGTGCTGTTAGCTTCCAACATTTCTCTCTTTGTGTAAGGAAGGATTATTGCAATTCTGATATCCTTTTCATGGAGCAGGCATTTTCATGTTTCAGATATCTTTAGGCAGAGCTGAACAACCCCAGGAGAACCCCAGCTTCTCTGGCTCTAGTCCTGGGGTGGTTTAGAGGAGGGCCTGTACCAGTGGGCTGCAGGGGATGGCACTGAGTACCAGTCTCATGTAGACATGACAGCACGTTTGATCCTCATTGGGACTTGAAAGGAGTAGCAGCACTTTTAAGAAATGCAGTATTTTAAGAAAAGTCTAATTTGAAAACCTCCTACAGAACTATTAATTAGAGTCATGGATTTGTGGTGCTGTGGCTGTCTTGTCACTGTCATCTGTCAGAGGGAACCACACTGGAACAATTGCATCTCTGAAAATGTGAGAATTCAGTTAGGTTTTGAAATAGTGTGCCAGCAAGACATGTTTTGCCATGCTATCACAGTGGATGTCAAACACCTGTCAGGAGCTTGTCTGTGAAATTGTGGCCAACACTGAATTGCATAAAATAATTCATTCTTTATGATCACACTAAAGGTGAGACTATTCTGGAGCTCTGTCAATTGGTCTTTGATTTCAATCTATGTGAACCACTGCAATATCCCCTCCTTTTTTATTTCCTGCAGCCCATGGCACAGCAGGGTCCTCATCTGTGGTTGCTGCTTCTTGGTAATGTTGTAATACAATCAATTAATAACAATTTGTATTAAATGTTTTGAAAATGCTGCCCTTGTGGGACAGCAGAGCTCAACTCAGCTGATGTGAGCAGCATGTGTCCAGAACAGAAGGTTTCAGCTTTAGAAGTCACTGATTATAAGTAGCATCAATCAGTCATGCCCAAAATGGCACTGGTTGTCTGTCAGATTCTTTTCTACAGCAATTATTTGTATTTATTTATTGTACTCAGAGGAACAGGTCCTCAATGTATCATTAGACACAAAGTGCTTTCAAGAAAATATTCTGGTGGAAAAGGACTCTTGCCAAAGCATGTATTTAATCTTCATTCCCCTTCCATCCATTCAGTGGATGAAATTCTTCTGAAGATTATTCATTGGCAGCAAGTAAAAGCTAACTTCAACAGGATATTAATTTGTTAATTGCAAGATATGTTATTTATTTCTCTAGCAAACACACAGGGCATCTGAAAACAACATCACTGAGATATTGCAGGATTGCTCTTGAGTGTGTCAAATTTTCTAAGAAGTAATTGTTGCTTTAAGAAAAGCTGTGTTTTCTCTTGGGTTTTTTGCTGATCTGAAAACTGAGGGCTTGAGTTTGCTCCTGCAATATAGATAATTATGTACTAATCACAATGCTATCAGAGGAAAAGAGTGCTCAGAAAATAAAACACTATCTCATGTAAATAAGGGTAGAGGCACATAACTGAAAGCTTATTAAGTCTATTACCAAGTCCATCTTACCAAGTTCCTGTGTTGGCAGGTGGCCCATGGCCCAGATATCCTTAATCCTGGTTAAATGTAAGATGATGCCCTAAACCACCAGAAACATTGCTTCTAATCTTTTGTCTTTTCTCTAAATCCAACTTCTCGATGTTAAAATTTGGGGAAATGGTGCAGAGTGTAAAAGCACTTGCCCAGGGTTGCAGAAGAGGCCTGGAGCAAAGCTGGGGCCAGGCCAGGTGTCTCCCACTCTTCTGCCTTAACCCTGAACTGTTCCTTTGCCAGCAGAGACACAAATATTTTTTGCTTCCCATGAGGTGCCCCTGCTAACTCATTGAGTGATGTGAGACAAAAGACTGTTCATCCTGATTATGTCCTCTGAATAAAGAGTGGATTAGTCCTCAGGTTGTTAATCCTACATCTAAATCAGTCCTAAATTAATTTACAGCATTGATGAGGGGGAGTGAAATGTAGTATTTGCTGTTAAATCATATTATTAATCAAAAAGGCAATAAAATAAAAAACTTTTAAAAAAATCTTAAAAACCATGTAACTGAGAAACAAGGTTGCACAAATTTTAGGAGGAAATGGTTCTGAAAATGCAAATAGGAAGTAGGGAAAAGAAATCCACCAAGGGTAATGTTTGACCCTGTCTTTATCCCACACCCCACTCTTTGCAGGCACAGCTGATCTGGTATCTCTCCCCCTCTGATCACTGGCAAGCTAATCCATACTCTCAGCTTCTGATGCTGTCTGGAAAGCAAACGTTACTTGCTCCTTAGGAATTGCAGACACAAATAGAATTTTTGTCTTCTTTTATATTAATCCTGACAGACAAGCTGCTCTTTAACCAGGAGATAATGTGAACTGGTTAGAGGGACATTGTAACTCCCTGTACAGAAAAAATCACTGGACAATCCAGCCTCATCCATAATGCAAAAAAGCAGACCATGGTAGTCTTTACAGCAAGGATCCTGTGACAGCAGAGGACACAGTGACAGATGGAGCACAACTGCTGCTTGCTCAGTAGCATTCTAGAGTAACACACATAAAACTGTGGTGATTTGAGCTTCACTTCTCTCCAGATGATGCTGTAATTGTGTGCTGATCTTCCTGTTTAAAGCACTGCCTATGCAGTTGTGTAAATATTGGTTTAGCTGGCCCTCCCGTAGGTCTGCATCCAAGTGTTCTTGTGCTTTTCAGTTCTTACTGGCTGCTTTTCCCAGCTAGAGAAAGGATAAACCTGGCTCAGCTCAGAAGGTGGTAGAGCATCTCTGTGCCTACTTGAGCTGTACAGCTGTAGTCAGTCAATACATTTATAAACCAAACCATTCAAAGAGTCTTAATTATGTGTGCAGTTAGCTAGGGGTAGCTACAGAACTACAGGCCACTAGGAACACAAAGACTAAGAAGGTGGACAACTGGATTTGTAGAACCCTTCACAAGAGTGTTATCTTTCCATATACACTATACCATGGGAGTAATGCCCCAGGACTTTACTCTGGTTTTGACTAGATTATTTTCCCTTCTTTCTATGATTTTTGTGCTTTACTGCTCTGTCTGCTCTCTGCAGCCTTGAATTTATTTTGCTTCTGTGTCTCTTGCCAGTGTCTCTGTAGCACACAAGAGCTCTAATAAGAGCAGTGGCTGGCTCACAATACAGTTTGTCCAAAGATCTCAGGATGTTTTATATCAGGAGGGCTTATATGGCTGGCCCTTACAGATGGGGAAACCAAGAAAGCCAGATGGGAAAAATGACCTGTCCAAAGTAGCACAGCAGGTCTAAGGCACAGCCAGGATGAGAACTACAGTCCAGTTCCTGAACATGCAGCATTAGTGTTATGAATTAATTAATTAACGAGGTTAATGCTTAGACCCAGAGATTATTTGGTCCTTGTTACTGGGCACCTGAATCCTCCAACCCAGACAGCTGGGATTCTGCAGGTGGAAACTGAGAGGTATCAAATGGGGGTTATTGCAAGGATTCCATGGGAATGCAGAGAGGGAAGTGCCTGTCTTCAGGAAGAGCATAGAGATGTCATTAGAGGACAGCACTGGCAGACAAAAGTGTATAGTGTAAGGTCACAGGCCAGGAAATATGAGGAGGTGAGAGATCTGCAAGGACTCATTAAAAGTGAATAATCATAGATAACTGGGGCTCTGAAGGAACTTGTCTTTCCTCATGTGCAGAGAGATGGGCATTCCCCCAGATGCCTTTCAGCCCCTGGTTTCCCAGAAAGCCAAGCAATGCCAGGTACTTTTTCACAAGTCTTGTTTGAACTCACTTTTCCTCTAAGGATCAATTCCAACTACAATCTCTGTTCATTTGAAAAGGAGACCTTTTATCTAGCTGTGCTGCCCTGCCTCTTGAGCTGAGGTAGTGTAACCTTGCAAATGCACAATCAGCTCTGGTGTGCTGTGATTGTTCCCACCAAGCTATAAACACATGCACTGAGAAGGGGTCCCCATGTAGTGGGTGCAGGACAGTGGTGAGACAAATCAGACTTGATGAATTCAATTCCCTTTGACTCCCATATTCTTGTCATTGGCTTTTGGTGGCAGCTGTACTTCTGTAACATTTTTATTTATTCCATGTAGAGACCACTTTTTTCCAGGTGCTATTCCTGAATATGTTTATATTACATGAGTTGCAGGTGTTGCTTGGTTCTTTTCTACCATCTGCTTCTCCCCAAATGGACAGTGTCTTTCTCCTTAGCTGTGCTCTGCAGAACTGAACTACATCTTCATGTTTTGTTTCCTACTGCACCTGCTTAACTGTTCTTCTTGCTAGAACAGAGGGAATCATAATCTAAACACTTTCTATTTTCTATTTCAAGTCTATGGGATTTCCTTTTGGGTGAATGGCTTCCTGCACCTGAGCACTTCCCAAGGAGGGGGTTCCTCAGGTGTCCAAGCCTGGAGGTGAGATAGAATGCTTTATGCTTGCTCTTCTTATAACTACAAATGGTTTGGTCCATCATGTCCTACCCACTGCCTTCTTCTCTGCATCCAACAACACCAAGCATTCTTAAATCCAGCTTACTTCTCTGGCAGTCTGGTGCTCAAAGTGACAGGACAAGGTGGAGTTCTCCTTCTGCAGGAGATCCTCTAAGTCCTTTCAACAATGGCCAAAACCTTTCTCCCCATTTCCCCCTTCAGACCTGACTTTGTGCTCTTTTCTCTGACATTTTTCCACCTTCTGTAGGATGCTGCTGTTGTAGGGATTAAGCAAGGTCAGTTTAAGCAATGAAGAGGAGAAAGCAGGGCTATTTCAATATGCCTTGATTAATGTTGTGACAAGGGTTGGCCTTATTTTACTGGAATGAGTTGACATAGTCCAGAGCTTGATTATTTCCTACCCAAGTTCTTTACAAGTTCAGACAGTCCTTTTTTCTTGTGTGCTAGAATGCTGTCTGATATCCTGAGAAATCATGGCACTCTAAGGGTCTGATCCATGAAAGCATTTGGAAATGCCTCTTCAATCAAGAATAAAAGTATTGTCTTGAATCAGTGAGCAGGTTAGAGGAAAATGTGTTTGTGCCCTGGCCCAAAGGACCATGCACCAAGGTCCTAACTATAAAAATGCCATTTACAGCCTGTGTTCTCACTGGACAGCCCTGGATTGCAAAGTAAATATTCTTTTGGAGGAGGGGGGTATGGAATAAAATGGTGAGGATGGGAAGGGAAGGTGTCCTTGCTTCCTGCTGAGAGGTGGGAAATGCTTCATCTGGTGTTGTATTTTGTCTTTCTGTTGTTCATGTCAGCAAGTGAGTGCAGGCTACTGGAACAGGGAAACTCTCCAGACTGCCTTGTCTTCATTAATATCTTCACTTTATGATACTGCATGGCCAGTAGCACAAGGTAACAATTCATTTCCCCATCCTTTCTGCTTTGCACAAAGAAAGTTTGTCCTCACTATTGGCCTCTTAGGTACTTGGGCTGGGTGTTGTGAGGGAAACTTGCACTTGTGCTGCCTGTGGCCCATCTGCTCTATCAGTAGAAATTGGCCTTTTTTTCCCTCAGGCTATAGTTCAGGCACCTCTTGCCAAGGTTGTCTTCACTTCTGTAATTTATTATAATAATGAGGGGAAAGATTTCCCACAGATTTTAGAGAAGTAGTTATTATTCCACCCAAAGTCCCCACATCTTTTAACATAGCCTGTCCATCCCCCACATATGTTCCTCAGACCTCAGAATGTGATTCAAGCACTGTATAGTGGAAGGCAGGATTTTTGTTGCTATTGTGTAATACTTGCAAACAACATTTTCCTCTTAGTACCTGCAGTGTAATCTCATGTAACTGGTGTCTGCACTGCTTAGTGCACAAATAGTTCAGAAGGGCTGGCCTGGCTCCCTTGACATTTTTCATTACCACTGTAGCTGTAATTATGAAAGAGGGAGATGAACACTTACATTATCATTTATTATGTATTTAATGGCTACCAGTTGCTGGAAGAGAGGTGTGGACTTGTATTCAAAAACCTTGTAAGTAGGTTACTTCTTTTTTCCTCCCCTTCTTCAGTGGCACTAAAAGCTTTTGGTAGTAAATGGGAAAACTGCTGATCCTTAATTCTTGCTCTCACTGTGCCTGTAAGTTTAATTTTCAAGTGTGGTGACCAAGAGGAGTGTTTGTGTAAGGTCTCAGTGTGGTATCAGCTGCTGTTGATACATCTTGGGCCCAATGTAAAGGTAAATGCTAGCTCTGAAGGGAAGGGGTTTTTTGCCTTGAGCTTAAGTGAAGTTGGATCTTCTATGAACATTTCTATCTTAACTAAAGAGGGTCTTCTATGAACTGGGGGTGAGAAAATAGACCTAATTTTTATAGTACATTTTATATATTTATAGTACATTTTATATATTTAGCATACTTCATGCCAGGGGAGCCTCAAATGCTCTCTCTGAAAAGATTTATTTTAAGGTTGTTTTGGTTTTGTCTTATCTCCCATACCTGGAGAGCTCTGGGGTTTCTTTTTAGAGCACAGACCTGCAGCTCTGCAGGGTGTAGTGAGAATGTGAACAGCAGGGTGAGATCAGGTGATAAAGAGGTCAGGCTTGGTCTGTGTCCACTGGGAGATCCCCAAGGTGATACAATACTGTTGGAAGCATTGCTGTTGGAGGTGGTGTTGATTTGAGAGAGAGATCACTTGGATAACCCAGATAATCTTGATGGAGTGTGAAGGACTCTGGAGCACTGAAGGTGCTGTTTGGGAATGAAGAGCACTCAGGCTGGTTGCTGTAACCCAGCAGGCATCCAGAAAACTCTGGAAGTGCAGGGGTGTGTTTGCAGTAGTGGCAGTGTTGGGGTCCTGGACCAGTCCATGCAATTGTTTTGCTTCTCTAATGTCCTATCTGGAGTTGCAGGTGACTTTTCCTCCAATCCAATGCTTCTTAAACCTTTTGGGCTGTGTACCAGACCACTCTGCATCCTTACAATCAAGTTTGTATAGTAATTTATCACCACTATAAAAGTAGCATTGCTACATGTATGGCTGGAAAGAATATGCTGTTATGTTGTGGGCCACAATTTCGGGAACTGTAGCCATGGCAGAAGCAAGAACAGGTCAGCAGGGTTGCAGTGATTCCCATACAAAGACCCACCTGAGGGCACCTGAGGAGGAATGACTCATTCATAGACACTTGTACCTGGCTTTGAAAATGAATTCCAGGGCATCGCTTACGTAAAAAGTGAACATTCTTCATGGTATTGGGTAGTGTTAGCAGCCTGCAGAACTAGATTCCAATTAACACAAGTAATCCTGACTTGCATGAATGGTGTATTGTTGTATCAATCTCCCAATGCTCTCCCCTTGCCCCCAGTACATGCACATATTTGGGGATGTTTCCTGTATGCTGATGCAAGATTATATAAAGCAAAGACCCATTTTTTGCTTATATTATGTGGGGGAGCCCAGTTTTGGAGAGAAAATATTACTGATCATAATCCATTACTTTCCCTAATACACTGTACATTTACAGTTATGTGAATGTAGATAAACATTTTTTTTGCTAAAACTCTCTCCAGTTGTTTTCAAGGTAGTCAAATGTGGAAGGCTCAGGTTTTTAAATCACAGGTGAAAAACAAACAGTTCTTCGATGGGATGACTAGGAGGAGGAGGGGTTCACACACATTCTTGTGGTCATTGCTGCTCAAAACAGGGGAGTGCTTTGGTTTCAGAGGAAAGGGTATTTCTAGGGAAAGTTCAGTTCTGATGTTTTTTATTCCCTCAATCAGTTATACATCAGGTCATTAATAATTAAACGTTTGAACAATTTTAACCATTTGCTCCTTCCAAACTTTTCATCCACTAATGTTTACAGAAGACTTACTTCATATATTTTCCTACTGCATCATTCTCCTTGTTCTTTGTAGGTGAGCTGAACTGGAGATGAGGCAGCTCTAATTTATTTCCTTGTGGGACAGTGGTGTTGAAGTGAGAACATTCATAGTAATACACCTTTCCTGCAAAGAGTTGCCCTAAAGAACTAAGGGGTTACAATAGCTTGCTTGTTTGGAGCTGCATTTAGACCTTGCTAAGAGTTACACAGTGTTCAGCAGAGGATTTGTCTGTCTGAAGTTGGGTTGGATTTGTGTTGTTTTCCTTGAAGGATGTTTGAAATACAGTCTGAATTCTTTGTTTTTAACTCTGCCTTATTCACAGTTACTGCATTTTCCTTGGCTCTGCCTCACCCTGGGATGTGAGTGGTCCTGGTCACCTCAGCAATTGATGGTATCAGTTGTCAGCATTGTCTTTGTGTCTTCAGCATCCTGTCCTTTTGTCCAATCTACCTGGCAGTCTAAGTAACAATAAAATTGTCTTAATGCCCTTGGCCACACCTCTTGAGCACTAGAAATCATTGACAAAACCTGACAAAGAAAGATACTGTTTCATGAGAGCCTTTGTTATAGAATGAGTCATGTTAAGAAAGATGGGTGAGTTAAAGAGTAACTTTGCCACCAATTAAAAAAAAAGGAAAGAAGAAAAAGAGAAATATAAAGAAAGAAAAAGAGGAAAAAAAAATAAAGAAAGGCTTTACTGAGTTCCATTCAATTTAAGCATATGGGCTTTTTTGAAAAGCGGCCTTCCATTTCACAGGTGTAGTTTAGGACATATAAATGCTTAACTTACTAATTGTGCTCACAAATCAAAGTGAAGTAGCACTAATTTCACCAGAAAAATTGCTCCCAGGGTAAACTAAAAGCTCAAGATTAGTGATTGAACTAAGAGTCCTTTAAAAGTCTGATACTAAAAATAGGTATTAGTTCAGACGGGCTGATATAAACAGTCATTATGGTGAGATCCATGCACTGTTTCACTAGACAAATCCATCTCCCTTTTCTGTCTTCTTGAAAGTAAAATTACAGAACAGCAGCATGAAAATGTCTCATAATTTTTGCTGGTTTAGTTCTCACCATCTCCTGCTTTCTTTTCAAATTGGCATTTCCCACTGTGACACTGCTGCCCACGATGTTGCTGTGCAGGGGCTCACAGAGCACCACTGAGGTACCACTGCTGCTACAGCTCAGGGAGCTGAGACTGCCTCAGCTCTGTGGCTCAGGCGTGGAAACAGGGGCTGTCTCTAAGGGTTATTAGCTTGCATTTCTCAGAAAATTCTTACATTCTTATAAAGTATAGGTGGATTCGTTCCTGCTTTACCCACCCAGAGCCTTCAGTTACGTCCAGCTTTTGGCTGATGTAGCAGTCATGCTGCCTGCCAACTGCTTTGAAACCTATGGATGTGATGCTGGGGAAAATTATTAATGAGTATGACAGCAAATAAGTCATATTGAGGGGGAGGGTGAAAAAGGAAAGAGAAAATATAAAAGAAAATAACTCTAGGAAAAAAAAATGTGAAGAGAGAAAACATTTTCCTGAAAAGCAAATTGTCTGAAGTTGTCTTTTTTCCTCATAGAGGATGCTTTATGGCAGGAGAGGTATAATATAGAATATTATACAATGGATATTGAATTTGCACTAAAAGCTCCCTAGTGAGATATTCCTAGCAGCTGCTAATGTTACACCTCCCAGAGACTTGGACAGTGTATGACGCATGGAGCAGAGAAACGATTTGCATTGTATATAAAAGATGTGTTAATTTTCCTTCTTTGTACTTACTGAACTTATTCTTTCTGGATTCATAATCCAGAAACTGGTTTCTTGTCTAGTCACCAGGCAAGTAAACTTCTGGCAGAAGCATGCTAAGCCCAAGGTTCAGTTCCAGCTGAACAGGACTCTGATAGCAGAGCTCAGCTGGCACCTCGGGGCATTTCTGGTCTCCTGGGAGGGGAGTGGAACAGGCACTGAACACAAACCAACAGCACATGGGCCACTGCTCACTCATCAGGCTCACCTTCTACATTTTTAGACCTAATTGAAATGGGCTTCTTTAATACCTTGACAATCCCTGGATTTACCAAATATTGCCTTTCCTTTTTTCCATTAATGTAATTGATGATGCATGAAGGAATTGCATTTGCAAACCTTACACATTTCAGTATTTGTTTCAGGATGTTTTTTTGTTTTTTTTTTCCCAGTGGTACTTGTTCTCCTAGAAAGATACTGGTCCAAAGAAATGTAAACTGAGGGATTATTTAAAGCAGGGTCCAGTCACACTCCGTGGATCTTGAAACTGTGATTAACCCTGGAGTCTTCTACAGATGTCACGTTCTTTTATCCATAGGAGTGAGTTCAGTTGCAAAGCTCACTCCTGGAACTGCAGCTCAGCTTGGCATTGGAGTATTTTTCCAAGTCAGGAATGACACATGGATGATAATCATAGAAATAACAACTGCAGGACAGAGATTCTGTAAGACATACAGAGATTCATTTGCCAATGTAGCTGTAATCCCTTTCCAAACCATGGCAAGTTAAACACTTGGATATGCCAGTATTTCAACAATTTCCTTAAACTAATTTGTCCCTTTTTGAAGGCCCCCCAGCCACTGTGAAACGCTTGCTCTTTGTCTAAATTGCCATTTATAACAGCAAGGGGCAGGAGCTTTTCTAATTACTGCAAGCAATGTTGAATTAGCAAATAATTCTGTCGAATAACACTTACAATGGTGTGAGAGGCTTCTCTACATCCTGTGATGTCTCTTCACTGTGGGATGAAGGCTGCTCATCACTATAGGTGTTTGTTTGTGGCCTGCTGGTTGTTCAGCTCCTGTCCTAGTTCTCAATATACAGCTGTAAATCACAGTCAATGTTGATGTTTCTTTGCATTTACTTTGTGATGCAAAAGCCTTTTGAAATGTTACTGGCATGTGGAAAACCAGATGGGTCAGGCCATGGCTCCATACCCTGGCAGGGAGTTATTCAAGTGCTGATGGGCATCGTGTGGCATTGGATAGGAAGTAGAACATATTTATGGTCTCTGTGCTGTTCTCAGCCCACTGGTGCTTGAATGATGGTGAGACTCTCTCTAAAGCTTGCTGGACATACAAAACTGTGGGAGATGAGGGTATTCTGGATGTCCTAAGGTCATCTTCAAAATGCCTCTGACTCAACTTGTGGGTCTTGTTATGTGGGGTTTGGTGGTTGTATGGGAAGCCTGTTATATTTTAAAATAAATATATGTCTTTATTTAGATATCTATATCTAGATAGATAAATCAGTAGATAGTTTTTTATATCTATATCTGTGTTGTAGTTTACGTGCCAGACTCTCAGAGGAGAATAGGTTGAGTTACTTGGTGTTCTTTAACACAGGAGAAAGCAGCTTTACAACTGCTGAGGCCTGGAGTCTTGTTTTCTGCCCAAGGAAGATCTTGCTGTCTTGTGGCTCAGACTCCTCCCTGACCCTCCAAGTGCTGTTAATCAGTCTAGGAAGTGGTTCAGCATTTTATTCCCTGTTTCTTGCAGCTGGTGGTGATTGTATCCCAGCATTTTGTCTGTGGTTGTGTGGGTTTAATGATGGATAATAAAGGAGAATCAGCTCAGAGTTCAGGATAAGTGAGAGCAAATGGTTCCTTCCTTGCCTTGTAGGGGATTTGTGATTCATAGTGAAACCAGACAGCAAGTGCATTTACACACAAGCCACACTTTGGGCCAACATGTCTGGTCCAGACCAGCTAGCCCCAGCCCCTGCTGCACTCACTTTGTCTCATGTACACCCTCCACTTCCTTCTCACAGGAGTAGTTTCAAAAATTATTAGTTTTAGTTTGCTTGTCCTCAGAAATTAGAGGAGGTTAATGTAAAATCACTTAACATAATGAATGTCCTGAAAAGATTGTGGGGTGTTATTTTTCTGATTATTTTTCCTCACAATGCAGAAACAATCAGTAGGGGTCAGTTTGCTGGAAAGCATTCCAAAAACTTATCAGGGAAGAGCGGAAAGCTTGTGGAAATGAATGTCACGAGGAATATTGTCAGGACCTGAGCTTAAAAGATCAGATCTTTATGTGGATAACACATTCTTGGGAGGGCTGAAGCCAACCTCTGAGTAATTCAGCTGCCTGTGTAGGAATTCTGTGTACTTTCCTCGGAAATCTGATTGCTGTCCCTGTCACAGACAGGATGCAAGACTACACGGTTTTCAGATCTGTTGTCATTGTTCTTGTGTTCTTATGAAGTGGTCTCCTGAGGTTACATGAAAGATATTTTACTAGGGGACTTATTTATTCACTGGCAATGCCTTAGGCAGAAAGATGGACATGGCTGTTAGGGAGAAACTGTGAGATTCCACAGAGAGATGATTTTTTTTTTTCTCTTTCTGTGTTGGTGTTGTGAATTGAAACACAGTCAGGACCACAGAAATTTCCCCTGTAAAGTTAGTGGGGTTTCGGGCCAGTCCGAACTGGTGGTAGTTTATGTAGAGAACTGTCATTGCACAAGACACTTAGTATTTTACAGGCAACTCAGAAAAAAGTAGGTAATTGAGCAGGAGAAAATACTGAAATTCCCTCTGTGACCAGCAAACAGCTCTTTAGAAGTAAGGATTGGCTGGGCAGTGTTATGAAATGTGTGTGTTTCCTCTGCAAATAAAGGTGAAGCGATCAATAGCACTAAGGGCCCTGGGAGGAGGGAAATCTTTGAGGAAAATAAGACAATTCTGGGTTGTTGGATTAGCATCAAACCAAAGCAATTACCCGCAATGGCTTTTATATCCATTTATATCCATCATGTGAATTTTAGCATATTCCCATTCCACAGTGATTTCTAGTCCTAAAAAAAGTGAATTAGCATAAGGCTGCAGATGGCAGGATTTTAAGAGCAGTACCCCTTGCTGGCACTGCCTGCATCTTAGAGCAAATGTATAAAAATCAGATATTTTAGATGTCCTCTTGAAGTTTTTCTGATGAGAAAGAATATATTTTCATCTCTTAGAATTCAGTTTAATTTGACAAATGTTTGCCTTCCTCCACATATCTAGAGGCAGGCAGTGTGAGACCAGGGTGGTCAATGTGTTTAGAAATTCAGAAAGATGCAAACTGACCCCTGTGAAGGAAGTCAGCTCTAATACAGAGATGAATCTCTACTTTTTTTCCCATCAGATTGATAATTAATTATTGAGTTTTATTGATTTTAAAAGAAGGCATTTTACTGATCTGGTAAAAGCACTCTTGAAGACATATGGCTTGAGTAGGAAAGGGACAGTTTTGCAAAAAAATGGTGTGGAAGGAGTTTGCTACCAAACTCTGATGCACTTTTATCTGCACGTGCACAACCACACACTGTGAATGTGATTCCTTGTCCAGACATCAGTGCTTTGCTCCTGTGCCTTGGTGAAACACTCAAACAAGATCTGGGGTGCCCTGGATGTCTCTCATTCACCCCAGAGTGTTTCCCGCCCATTTGCCTGTGCTTACGTGCTTTCCTGAGCAATTTCTGGAGCACATAACCTGCAGAAATGCTTTAAGTTTTAACTCTAAGTAGGACAACTTTGGTGGGTGCCAATGATTGACATTAAAATTGAGAGCAAAGTGTCATTTCATCCCTGTGTCCTGCCAGATTAGATACTGTCCTGAGGCTGTCGGTGCTGTGGTGGTTGACAGCCAATTCCATCATTAAAATGAGATTATGGCCATTTTCCCTTCCAAAGAGGGAGCAAGTGTTTTGCCAAGCCCACTATAGACAGTACAACAGCCCCCCTACAGAACTGTAAAAAGAATTAAGAAGAAATCAATCAGTCCCACTGCCACCTTGGGGAGAATGTCAGCAAAGAGCTGCGTCCCCCTCCCCATTCCCAAAGCAGAGCCGTGTGCATTTCAAGGCTTTGATGCAGCTTTTCCTCACTACTCTCAGCATTTGCTTGGCTCCCAGCAGCGTAGCTGGGAGCTCCAAATCAGGACTGGTAGCTCCAAAATCCCCTTGGGCTTGTGGCCCTGCTGGAAGGCAATGGCTGAGGGTCTCTTTCTGGCCAAGACTGCTGGCAAAACTAATATCCCTGCTCCAGCCTTCCCCAAATCCCTTGCTCTGTGATGGAGCAGTGAGCGAGCAGTCCTGTGTCCCAGCTGTGTGTGGCATGTTTGGGCAGTGAAAGTTTACTACTGCAGAGTTTCTAACTCTTTGTAAATGCAACCAGCAGACATTGAGAGCTTTGTGTAGAGGTCTGCAATGCATTCCTACTGCAGAATAGTCATTTATTTAGGATTTTCATTTTAGAAACAAACCCAAACAAACCTTAAGTCTGAAAGCGGTGTGATGGGAATATATCAGGTGATCTCCCTCAGTAAGTTGTGACAAATACATGAGAAGCTCTGGATTCCACTCCAAAGGGAAGGGGAAGCACTTCCTATTGCCTTGTTTTTCTTTTCTTTTTTCTTAGGAAACTGCTGTTGTTGGTAAATAACATGTAGCAAGGAATTTATTAGTAATACCCAGTACAAGTGTCTCACCTCTATCCTGTTCTCTGTTGCTGCAGGAAATAGGTTTTGAGATTGAGACAGAATAATTCTATTGCATCCTAGTTAAATATTTGAAGTTAAAATGTTAGTTGAGGAAGGATGCAGGATTAGTAGTGCTGTTGTAAAGAAGGATGGCAAAGTTCATTTTAGGATGAAAACAGTCTTCCCTCTCTATCTCATATGAGGAACCAGGAACATTATTTCTCTTTATGCCAGATACAAATGAAGCATCATTGTATTATGAGTATAACGGATTTAAAGTATTTTTTTTGCTAGTTAAATCTAATTCATGGTACTCAATGCAGATTTCAAGGATCAAGAGATTTAGATTATCCTGCATTACCAGCTTTAGGCTGTCATTTTTTGGTGTGTTTAAGTGTCTGCTGTGCTTGAAAAGGCTTTGAGGACAAAGGTGCACATCCCTGTCCCTGCCCCAAGGGACTTGGTGTACTTCTAGCCACCAGCTCATGCTGCCTCTCTTGGATCAAGGAACTTGCCAGAAAAGAGACAAGATTAGTTTTCAGCCCTCAGCAGGCACCAGATTTTGCTCTCCAGATGGTCACGCAAGCTTTGTACTGGCACAAGGGAAAGTCTGACCAGTTCCTTGAGGAGATCTCACCTTTGCTTCCGAAGGCTCCTGCAGATGTGGCTCTGTGCGTGTGCCCAGAGTCAAAATTGCAATGGGAAAAGAAAGAGCTCTTCAAGTAGAGGAAAGGAACAGAACAAAATAAAGCTCCTTTGGGGTTTGTGGTAATTTAAATGCTTTTTAAAGGCACCTTTCTCTGGCTGTGAGCCCTGGGTATAGGTGTTTTATCCTCCTGGCAAATGGGAGCAGCCTCTTCCCAGCTGGAGGGTTATTTGTGACTGCGGCTCTCAGAGGGATGGCAAGTGGGCAGAACATCCTGGAAAACTGCATAGAAAGGGAAAAGCAAAACTATTTGTTCAGATGCAGGCTTTCATGAGTGCTAGGAGTGAATGCTGCCTGTGTCTGTAACAGCAGCCAAGACTGGTTTAGGTGTATTTTAGTCGTGTCATAGCTGTGTCACTCACAATGCTGCAGTGCTGCACAGCTATTGACCAGTCTGCACCTCTGGGATCTCATGTCTAATTCAGGATTGACCAGAATGGATACAAATCCATGCTAATTGGCTAACTAAGTTAATGAACTTTCCCTGCAACTGATTGCACAAGAGCAAACCCACCCTGTCACGCAGCACAGCCAGGCAGGGCTGACGCGTCCTGCTGCACTGTGGAACCAGAAAGTTCTCAAACTCTTAGGGCTGGGTAAGTCAAATGGAGGAGAAACTGCAAGAGGACAAAGCTCTGACTGGGAACTTCATTACTGCACCTTGTGTATGTACAGGGTCAAAGTGAGTAGTGGTTTTAGAAATGTAACTGTGAACCACATTCTAGCTTTTAGAAATCATTTAGGAGCAGCTCAGGGATATGTTAATAAGTTATTATATGATCAAGCTGGTGGAAATTATGCAGATGCAGTTTTGTCTTCCTTTTTTTTTTTTTTTTTAATTCAGAATACTGTGTGAATAGTTGAATAGTTGCAATTTCCAGACTCCATGTCCTTTTGGTGTATTAGCCAGTCTTTGGTTGTGATCAAATATATAGGGAAGAAAAAGATGAACAGGAAAAGATTATGGTGGTAGTTCCTGGTATACCAAATCAGCTGGCTAGCTGAAGACATCCTGAACAAGAGGAGCTACCTTTAGCAGCCTTTTAATTAGTACTCCTACAGGGTTTTGTCCTGTTTTGTAAAAACACAAACTCTTAGCTCCTGGGGCATCCTGTGATAAAATTCCAGTGTTTAGTTAAGTTTTGTGAACGAAAGATCTCCTTTGATTTGCACTTTTCAGCTGCCAGTCTTCTGTGATGCTACCTGGCTGGTCACTCTTCTAAGACAGGAGATGATTCAGTTTTCCCCTTTTCCTTTCTACTCATGGTGTTAGATCTCCTCTATATCCTACACTGGTTGTTCCTTTTCCAGATATTTAATGTTTTACTGTAAAAGGACTTGCTTTGTCCTTTTGGCAATTCTTTTTGATGCCCGCTATGCCTTTCCTAGTAATAACCTTTAATATTAGAGGCATGCAGTAAACTTACTAGCACAGAAGTGTTTTTATTGGCAAAGAGGTTCTGATCTCTGCTGCCCCTAGAAGTCATAAGCAGTTCTATCTCAACAAAATTCTCAGCTGTAATGCCCACTGAATCAAGGAGTCCTTCCTTCCATAAGCTTTGGTCAGGAGTCTAAATGAAACCACACTGAAAGGATTTTGCAGGAAAGCAACTCAAAGTGGAAGTGGCTGTAAAACAGAATTTGCCTTGGCTTATTTAATCCATCACTTCTGAACAGTAAGAAATGCAAAAGCAGAGTTTAAACACTGTCACAAAAGCGAGTTTTCTGAGCTCTGCTAACAAGTGCCAGTAATCTAATGCTGTCTTAAGCACTAATCTGCGTGGCTTTGTATGGCACTGCCATGGAAACCCAACTGTGCCACAGCCTCCTCTTCCCTCTTCATGGAATGAACCAGATTGTGGAACTGACCCCAATGTGAATATTATTTCTTTAATTGATGAGGAGAGGTGGTGTCTGCTCCTCCTCAAGTGCTCTCATAGCCACAGAAGACATTCTGCTACTATTATTTAATTGGAAAAGCTGCTCCTCAGGGCTGGATGGCTGCTGCTGTCCCAGAGCCAGCTCACTGCAGGGTCAGGCAGGCACCAGTTCAGGCAGAAGGAAAGTGATGGACTGGGAGCTGGACACTGGAGCCGTTCCTTGGGGCTGCTGAGTTGTCTTACAGAGCACATCTTTAGGAACATGGCAGTGGTTTTATTGATGTTAAGGTTGCCCATATCCCTCTAAAACAGTGCTAATGTGATCACTGTAATTCCCACAATGAAAAGCAGAAGTAGGGGGTTTCCTCTTTTCTATTTAAATGATGTTGTCTGTGTACAGCTGTTCAAAATTTAGTCTTATAGCAAGTCAGCTCCTGCTCCAAGTAAATTTGCTGCATATCCAGAGAGATAAAACAGTAGAGTAGAATTCTGGCTTTTCCACTCTACACTTAGGTAAAAAAAGTTGAAGTACAGCAGGATGGAATTGAACCTCTATGTATAAAAGGGTTGTGAATTGATAACTGTGGTAACTATCTCCTTATGACTTCAACAATAAGGAAGATATGAGGGGCTGAATCTTTAAGTGCAACTTCAATGTACATAATATAGGAAATTAATAAAAAAGCAGTTTAAAAATTGAGTACTGGGTTTCTGGATATTCTTATCTCATTTTCTGTTTCCAAGGAGTGGATTTCCCAGCAATCCCCATTGAAGCAATTATTCTTGTTAGTTAAGGTGACCAAAGCAAGCTTCAGGATATCCTTTGCTGGGAATATAGGCACTAACCCTTGGAAGAAACTGGTTTCTGCAGTGAGGAAAAGGGGAGTTATTATCAGTACTGAACTCTTCCAAACACTGCAACTTGTGTATTATTGTGTGAATTATGAACTTGCTAGGCAAGCTGTTTTCAGGCCTTGTCTGGCTTCATAAGTGGTGATTTTGTAACCAGATTCTGACCCTGTCTCAGCAAATGGAACTGAGTGGTATTGTACAACAGCCTCCTTCTCTGTGTAAATGTGTGTGTTAGCTGTGTGTGCACATAATCAACCTAAACATGTTGTTTACATTTTGTATCAGTTTGTGCTATGGAAAAAAATGGCACCTCATGGTGCAATGTGCTCCCTCTGGAGAAGACAAGAGTGGAGCTTGAATACTGATGAGTAGTGTCTGCAGTGAGGGAAACACGATCTAGAGTGTCCTGTGAAACAGAAACGCACTGGAAAGCACAGACTGTGTGAGTAGTTAAGGTCACACCTTTAAAACACTTACGCTCCTCTCTTTCCAGCTTTTGACCCATTGCTACCTTGTCACCCAGCACAGAGTACTGAGTCCCACGTCCAGTTGATCCTTGAACATCTACAGGGATGGCGACTCTTCCACCTCCCTCAGAAGCCCCTTCCAATGCCTGACAACCCTTTCAGTGAAGAAATTCCTCCTGAAGTCCAGCCTGAGTCTCCCCTGGCACAGCTTGGGGCTGTTTCTTCATGTCCTGTCCCTTGTTTCCTGGGAGCAGAGTCCAACTGCCCCTGGCTGCCCCCTCCTGTCAGGGAGTTGTGGAGAACCAGAAGGACCCCCCTGAACCCGCCTTTCTCCAGGCTGAACTCCCCCCCAGCTCCCTCAGCTGCTTCTTATCATCCTTGTGCTCCAGACCCTTCTCTAGCTCTGCTGCCCTTCTCTGGGCATGCTTCAGTCCCTCAGTGTTGTTCTTGAAGTGAGGGGCCCAGAACTGGATGCAGCGCTCAACGTGTGGCCTCACCCATGCCCAGTACAGGGGGACAATGTCCCTGGTCCTGCTGGCCACGCTTTCCCTGACAGGATGCCATTGGCCTCTTGGCCACCTGAGCACACCTGGGCTCATGTTCAGCCCCTGTTGACCAGGACACACAGATCCTTTCCCACTGGGCAGCTTTCTAGCCACGCTGTGCCCAGCCTGTAGCACTGCCTTGGGTTGTGGCTAAAGTGCAGGAATTTTCACTTTGCCTTATTGAACTTCAGCTTGCTGAGGACACAAGCACATAGTGAAGCATTTATAAAATTCTCCATTTTGTCCTGTGGTCTGTTCTGACCACATCCAACCCAAACCTTCCTATACCTTATTCCAATTGATTTGGTGCATTCTCAAGGTTTTTTTTTTAAATGCTCCTGTGTTCAACATTGTCTGTGTGTGACAGCTTTGCATGACATATGGAACTGATGGTGTTTCAAAGCTCCTCACACTTGTCAGAAACTTCTTGTCTGCATGAGAGTCTGGAACTGGGTGATCTCGTGTTTGCACCCAGCAAAGCACAGTAACATGATCCATCTGTTGGTTGTTGAATTAGCAATGAAGTACAACAAAGCCCCTGTGCAGAGTGATGTAACAGAGTACATAGTAAAGTTTGTGACAGGAATGGTTTTCGGGGTGATATTTTCCAAAATCAATTGTATTGTATTAATTCATCCTCCTTCAAAGGATGAATGTCTTAAATCACATTGCTGAGGTACCTGGGGCCTTGAACTGCCCCACCACTGGGTATCAATTTTACCTTGGTCATGTCATACAATCAGTACAGTTGAAGACCTCTAAGATCATCAGGTCCATCCATTAATCCAGCACTGCTAACTCCACCACTAATCCATGCCCCTCAGTGCCACAACTACACAGTTTCTGAACACTTGCATGGATGGTGATTCCTCTGCTGCCCTGGGCAACTTGTTCCAATGCTTGACCATCACCACATTGTGCCTGAAGTGTGGCACAGTTCAGGTTCAATGGTTAAGTAGCATGAAAGGATCTTTGTTCTTTCTTGGCTTGAATGGTGCTGTAAGAAAAAAAAAACACTTTAAATTGTGGTTGTAATTGTGATTCAGAAATCCCTCCAGCATAGAGATGATCCTATAAACAGGACACTGCTGAAGCTGGAAGACCTTTGTGGATTCCAGATGTCTGTAGTTCATCGTGGGCAGGTCACTGTCACTTTCCTGTGTCTTAATTTCCTTAGTCCTAAAGTAGAAATTAATGTTTCACTTTCTTTCTAATTTGTCCCATTACTCACTGTGATTAAATGTGTTGTGTTGTGTTGTATTATTATAGCATAAAACTATAGCAAAAAGAAAAATTAGAAGAGGGAAGCATTGCAAAAACATGTCTTTGGAACAGAGGAGCTGGTTGGGCCGTTGGAGAGTCTTTATTCACCACTGCAGGTAGATAGTAACTGGTGTTACAAGCAGCTTGAGAAACACGTGCACTCATGACTGAAAGTCCCTGGGGTAGAAATCAGGACCAAATCCCAGGGTTGTACTTGTACACACCCATAAAGTATCCCATCCAGGTCGAGCTGCCTGTTGAGGTGTTCTCATTGTTTGGAAATTTGTTGTTGGGAAGATGTTATCAACCCCTCATCACACAGTTCTCAGCAGTATCTCAGTGGATGCCATTCCCTTGAGGCAGAGGCTGTCTGGGTTTGCCTTCCACAGAGCCAAGCTCACTGTCAGCACTCAATTAGATGTGCACACACGATTTGTGCTGACTCAAAGCTCAAAGATACCCACTAGGGTTTTTTTTGTTGAGCATCTTTGTGTAGAGAAAGCTATTTTCACCTGACCCTGAACCTTTCTAGCATTTTTCCTGATAGGAAAAAATAAGCCCTGCATGCTCTAAGTCAAAACGAAAAGAAGGGACCTTTTTTCAGAAGTGCCTGTGATCTGCTCAACCTTGCAGGAACTGAGGAGCAGCAGCCTCTGTGTGTGCCTCTGTCACTGCCTCTCTTCCTTCTTGATTCCACTCTGTGAATGACCTGGTGGCAGGAGAAGCCCCTCTCTGAGGTTATCTCTGGATTGATAAGTCCACTAAGCAAAAGACCACTAAAGAAAAGAGCAAGTGAGATGGAGGCAAGTGTCTTTGGAATCACAGGGTGGATAGCTGTCATGTCAGAGCCTTTTCAGGGAACAGCTGTAGAGTCAAGCTGGTAAATTTTTGTTTGGAGAGAGAGAAAAGAAAAATAAGAGTGATGGCATTTAGTTCCAGGAGGCAGGAGCTTTTTGTGACTGTTAAAGTCTACCGTTCCTTTCTCTTCTCTCATCTCATTTGCTTCCACTGTTGGGGGATTTACTTTTCCCTTGGGTACACAGGCAGCTCTTGAGAGGGGAAAGTGTGGTTTGAATAGCAGCACTCTGGCCATAATCCTGAAACGGGACTGAAGCTGCAGTACATGCAGCAGCAATAGAGGCTTGGGAGGATGATTTCCTTGTGTGGTGGGTGTTTGGGTGGGACGTGTAAGATTTTTTTATGCTGCGCATTGTTGTAATTCCAGCCATGCACAGAAAAAGCTGGGCAGTGCTGGCTGAGAAAGTGCTTGTGCACCTGTACAGGGTGGGACAGGCATCCAGAGGCAGAAATAGACACCAAGCCATCCAGTTTGGGCAATTACACTCTTCCTGCCTTCTCACCACAGTCGGCATTTCAGTGGCTAAGCCACAAAGGGAGGAATAAAGACAAATGGGTTCTCCTTTTGAAATTACCTGTACTTAACCTCCCTCCTTGATGGCATTCACTGTGTGTCTGTTTATTCATCCTTTGCTCACATGATAATTTACTCCTTCAGAAATGTATCTCAGCTCCACCCTGTGCTGGGACAGAGCCACTTTTGCTGGCACTGCTGGAAGTCATTTACCAGGAGAAATGAGCTGCACACATCTATAATGGGTCTGCCAGAGCTGTACCTGCCCACAGCTGCTCCCAGTGCCATCACTGCCTTCACAGTAGCTCATCTTAAATCCCACTGGGTTTCTAACTCTGCCCTGACTTGCACTCTGCATCTCTTCACGAGCTGGTAATATTCTGAGATGTCTCAAAGTGAAAATGGGAAGAGGAGCTGTTGATTAGGAAGAGGAAAGTGCAGTGCCAACCTCTGTCCCACTGCTGCCCTAATAGAAAAGATTTGTGGCTGTGCTTTAGCTGAAGCAGCAGCTGCTGTGGTGTCACTTCGATTTTATTAATTTGGGAGTAGGTGAGTGCAAGGAACAAAAAATGCTGTGGAAGAGGGGAGAGAAGCCAGAGAGGAAGAGGCTGGCACACATGCCAAGCTCCTTTACTGGAATGCAACACTCTGCCTTATGCTCAGCCCTCTTGTCTGCAAATTAAACATGTTTCTGCTGCCTGTCTCTCCAACTGAATGTGCTGCAGTTTTGTGTCTTCTGGATGAGGCCTCTCCTTCATGGTGTTTAGTTGTCACAGAACCTAAGCTCCTGTTCTAGAGTAACTCAGGTTTCCATCCCACCTGGGAATGTGCCCTACTTTTGTTCACCTCTGTTCTGCCAGCCCAGGCTGGGGTTCAGGAGTCTTGGCTGTCAGTGGCAGGAGTAATTGCAAAAATTGATTCATGGGAAATGGCTGTAACAGCCAAATCCTTTTGACAGACCACACAGCCATCATACTCTGCATTTATTTGAGTCAATCAATGCTCTGATGCATATTTGGGTCATAAATACTCTGATATAAATTGCATTTATTCTTGTGACAGCTGTGTTCTATTACCTGTTATTTATTTGGCTCTGTTGTCCTTTCGTTTTACACCTTGTGGAGCTGTCAAGTCAGCTGCTTTCCACTGACAAAGCTCACAGTTCAGAGTCTTCCAAAAATAAATCCTCCAAAGGGATTTGAGCAGCACAAGGATGTATGTTATTGGAAAATCATTGGACAATTTTTTTTTGTTTGTTTTATTTGAAAGAGGAGCTTTGTGTATTTTGCCCAAATTCCAGAATTAGACTTTTCCTTTATGATCCACAGGTCATTGAAGCTAATAATCCCACTGATTAGTGTGAGTTTTGGATCACACCCTGCATGTCTCAAAGCCTGAGATTTTATTAACCATGTTATTTGATATTTCAAATGGCGGGATGCTAACTTGGATGTTTCTAATTTTGCCTTGGAAGCTTTTTCAGTTTTGTGTCTTTTTACATCATAAAAATAGCAGAATAGGAGATTCTGAGATGAATGAATTGTAGTGTCCTTCCAAGAGAAAGATCAAATTGCAGTGGTCACACTGGTCTGGACGAGTCACAGTCATTTTCTGCTTCTCATTCCCCATGAACAGCCACGTATCCTTTGTGCCAGGTTGTTGCACCAGCTTTGCTAGGTGCCAAGCCCTTGGTGTTAATTCAGGAAAGCACTTAATCATGGAATTGATGACTCTGAAGTCCCTAATATAAGCATGTGCTTAAGTGCCTTGTTGGAGTGAGGCCAGTGCAGATGTGCCCTTGCTGAGCAGAGATTTGTGAGCCACTTCTGGTCCAGAATCTCTGTAAAACAGAAGTGAAAACACTGCTCGTAGTTTTATTTACAGGTTTTCTTTGCACAAGGATTTTGGGATAGATGCAGGGACTGAGTTCTATCAGTAGGGTTTATGTGTGAACTAAACAGCAAAATTATTTATAGCATTACTGTTGATGTGTGGTATGTTGCATGTGCTGCATTTCAGGCCTTAACATTTCTCTATTATCTCAATTTATTTTACTTTAAATCTAAAAAGGGTAATCCTGTAATTTAGTTCAAATATCACGGTGCAAAATACATACACACTCACGTGGGTCACAAATCACAGATGCAAATGGATTTGTGTTACTTATAAAGCAGTTTTGACATCCTAATATACAAGAAAAGAGACATTTAGTCATAGTTCAACATTCTGCACATTTTTGAACTGTCACATATCATCATCCGCGAAAAATTCATTTTTTGGGTCTTAACCATTTTAATTTTATATGCACATTCCATCCAAAAGGGGGTGTCTCCTCTGCTCTTGTCCTTTTCTTTTTTTACCTCTTTTATCCCCCCCACCATTTTATGGAATGAAAAATAGACAGCTGGGGTTAGGCTATGCCAAAAGCCCACAGTGCCCTTCAAGACCTACCTGAAAACAAGTGAGTGTCAGGATTGTGTGACTAAAGAGAGACTTTTAGGTATTCTGGTGTCCCACCTAAATCCTTTTGGATTTTCTAAATCCAAGACAGCCAGTTAGAGTCAGAGTTCATACTACACACCGATAAAATCCATGTAATTGCCCTTCTCCAGTTCTCTAATGTGGGCAGACAAAAGCCAGGTATAAATCAGCTTAAAACATGGCACTTTTTTTCCAAAATCCAAATTAATCAGGAACATGGTGTGAATGCCCCATTTCAGGTGTTCTCAGAGCATTCACAGGCCTGATTGTTTTGAGATGGGTGCAGGAATGAACTCTGAATTGAGGTGACTTTGCAGAAGTTACTCTGTCAAGAGCCTCATTCCTACATGAGGGAAGGTCTTGGGTTAATGTTTTGGAGGTTTCGGAGGATGCAAAGGGTGAACTTGAAGTCTTTCAGATGAAGACAATCCTGGCCTGCTTGGACTTTATATAGGTTAAAGCTCTTTGTTCTAATGAAGCTGTTGCTCAGTGATGAGTTTAAAAACAAGTTTAATGATGGTGAAAGGACCTAGTGAGGAGACAGGGCTGGTGTCACTAGGATGATAGTGGTGTTTACTGGTTTTCCTCACTGTTTCATAATTTTTTTAAAACAGGAAGGATGCTAGGAAGGATGAAAGAACCTCAGCTTCTGTGGCCCATTTCTCTCAGGTTTCTGCTGCAAGAGCCAGCAAGGAGCCCTTGGCTTGTTTTCTGTTTGCTTGTAACTCCTTCCAACCTTCACCTTCTCAGTAATATTTAAGCAGAAGCTCTTAATTTATTCTGTCCTGGTTTTGCCTATCCCCAGATCTGAGCTCAGCTGTGAGAGTCTGGTGCTTTCAAGTAATGTGAGTTCACTGGTCTGAAGTTTCTCTGGGAATGAAAAATCTGTTTGATTAAGGAAACACTGACTTCAGAAAGCCTATTGGCCTGCACAACTCTGCAAGGCAGCACTGCAGAATGTCTAATTATTTGGAACTGTTCTCTAGAGGATTTGGCTTGCAGAAAATTTGGTCTGATGTTTATGAAAGGTTTCTTTCCTTTTTCCCTCCTTTGCAGTTTTTATCTGTAGTTTCATGGTTGCGGCGCCGATCTTTGGTTACCTTGGTGACCGGTTCAACAGAAAGATCATTCTCAGCTGTGGGATCTTCTTTTGGTCAGCTGTCACTTTTTCAAGCTCCTTCATCACTGAACAGGTAAGATCTTTGCAAAGACACTTTGCAGGGTGTCCTGAAAAGATGGGCAATATATTCCTAAATAACTCCCCATGCCAGTGTGCTCAAGGGGAACATGTCCCTCTCGTGTGCATTTAACATTTAGTTAAATATTGTATTATCTGACCTTTTGTGGGAGAAGTGTGCTCTGTGGAACTGTGTTTACTTAACTGTGAAAGCTGTCACCCTTTGATCGTGCATATTCATAAAAAGCAACATATGAAGCATATCTAAGCAAGAGTTTCTGTTGACATAAGGGCTTTGTTTTGAGGGAGATCCTAAAGAAGCTTTAAAAGGCTTTGGAAAAGTCTTGGAAAAATGAATCCACGGCTACACAGTGGTTCTCTTCTGATATGTAACTGAAGCCATTGGATATTGTTGGGAAGTCTGCTCGTGGTATGTGGAATAACAAAATGCATCCAGCAGTGGTTTTACAGGTGCACTTTGGTTTCTGTCCACCAAGGCAGAGAAAATGGATGATAACGTGGAGATCAGACACAGCTTCAGCTCCTTCAACACTTGTCAGTGGATTTGTCTGGGGAAACTGGTGATGGACTTGTCAGGCTCACTTAACTTTGTGAAGCTCTGTGCCCCTCTCCTGCTCCCAGGACAGATGCAGTGCCCCATTCTGAGGGCTCCTCACTTCATTAATTTTCTTGTCAGAGGCATTTGGAGGAAACAATGATCTGGCAGTTTCTGCAGGGAAATAACCTCTTGTTTAAATCATGTTATAGCAGAGATTTAATTGCTGCAGGGGGCAACTTTCCTGGAGAGACAGATCACAACTCCTGGCATCATCAGACTGATTTCCCCAAGGCAGGCAGGGACATTCTTCATCCTTTCTGTCCAGCTTCGTTCCAGAGATTGCAGCATTGTGGTCATGCCTAAAGAATGACAGCCAGGGACTAAACCTCTGCAGCCTTCTCCATCCTGCCCACCCACATGCTCTCCAGTTTTTTAAAAAAAAGAGAGTTTCCACTTAAAGCAGGCAGTGGCACTCATGTCAGGTCTGGCTTTCACCAGGATTGGTTGTTGCTGCATTTCTAAAGCAAAATGCATATGGCCAAATGTGGAAGCCTTTAACTCAGTAAATTGTTCTGGGTTACCCTTGGCCAGGAAGCACCTTTTCCACAAAGAGAATGTCTCTTGTCTAAAATAATGAAGGATTTTTTTTGTTTGCTCTTTAATTTTTTTTTCTTTAAATTTTTTTTCTCATAACATTCTGGAAGAGCAGCTTTGATCAGAGCCCAAAGAGAGAAGCATTTTAGAGAGAACCAATGACCTTCTTATAAACACTTCTTGTGTTATGGACATATATTTATGCTTAGATTCTCACTGATCTCTCTGCAGTCAGATGGGTCCCACAGCTGGAAGCAGGGGAGCACTGGAACTGGACTGATGTTTTCAGAGTTGAATTTCAGTTTAAGGATTTGGGGCTTATTAGCTGAAGTAGTTCAGGGATTAATATATGTGGTTATTTGTACACAGGGGCTCAGAGTGGCAGTAACATATGTTGCGAATCCAAAACCCAATGTTTTGGAAGTCACAAGAGAGACAAAATCAAAATAGCCAGACTTGTGTTAAGTCATCCTGGATATGCATCAGTACTAACTCTGGGCCCCAAAGACCATCTTGACAAAAACCACCCTAATACTTAGAAAAATCGCCTGTCCTGATTTTCCTGCATCCCTCAACTCCACCAGAAGACTTAGTTATTAATCCAGAGTTCTCATGCCCACCTCCTGTTACTGACTCCAGGAGGTAATGGAAAATGTTGCAGCTGCTGTAAGGATGTTCTCTACCCAGTGGCTGCAGCAGCTGAGCAAGCTCCTAAGAATAATCAGCTTCCCACGTTATCCTTCCCACTTCGGTGTCCATGGTGGAGGTCGGATCTCTAACTGGGAAGACATGCCAAATTGAACAAGGTGAATTTCTGACATGCTAAAAGGGTCAGTGAAGAGGATTTTTGTTGGATTGTTTTTGTTTGTTTGTTTGTTTGTTTGTTTGTTTGTTTGTTTGTTTTCATGTAGGCATTTTTCCTGATCTTTCTTGTCTAGGATTCATTTGAGGAGTAAAATGTTGCTTTTCCTCTCAACATTTTTTTTCCTTTTAACACAGTCCATGTATTTGTTGGGAAGGAGGACAGAGAGCTGAAATATCAAAAACTCTTTGCTAGCACAAATAAAGGCAGTAGTAGAACTACTGTGAGTAGAGAAGTTCTCACATCCAAGTTGACATGAGAACACAGGGCTGGAGCTGACACAGGCTGAGCCCATTGGAGAACTCCTTTATGTGGCAGCACCAAAAAATCCTGAATTAGGTGAGAAACAGTAGCCATTCAGGAGGAATAGCAGACTGTCTTCAGGGATTGCCTTTCTTTAAATTTTGACGGTGTCTAGTGCCTCATGCATCCTGTCACTGTGTGATTAAACAGAATGCACAGCCACACAGCTGAAATTTGGGGTGCAAATGGAAAGAGCTTAACAAAGGCCAAAAGCAGCTACAGAGCTAGTGAACTCTGAAGGCACCCAGTTTGTAAAGCTCTTTGGTAGTGTGTCAGTTCCTGGCTAAAATTTGAACATCTAAAGGAAGCTGTGAAAAATGCTGTTGTTTGAGTCGATGACTAGATTATTGTGCAAACAAATGTACGGAGTTTACAAATTTACAAATTTACATGTTCATTCTTACCTGTCCTACTGTCTTCCCACAAGTGCATCTGCTGAGCGTGATGCCCTGTGGTCTGGGATATCCCTGGGGTCAGCTGAAGTCAGCTGTGTCTCTCCAATTCCTTGTATCCCCCAGCCCTTCACTGGGGGGTGAGGAGCAGAAAAGACCTTGACTCTGTATGAGCACTTACCCAGCAGTAATGAAAACATCCCTGTGTTTATCAGCTCTGTTCTCAGCACAAATCTAAAACATGGTCCCATACCAGCTACTGGGAAGAAAATTAACTGTGTCCCAGGCAAAACCAGCACAAAAGGATTGGAGTACAGTAAACAGGTCATCTAAGATACTGTCTAAATGGTATTTTGTTCAGCTTGGGTTTAAAAAAGTGACTGAAAATCGGCAGATAAATCAGGAATTGGATACATGTTCCATGCAGACAGTTGCTAGAGAGCTCTGCCTTTTTAAAATATCATTAGTTATTTATTATCAAGTATCTCTGGGTTCCTAATGTGGAATAATGACAGTCAAATAAATGAAGAATTAACTTCTTATCTGCTGGTAGCTACTAATAGGTAGATAATGGGCTCTAACAATGAAAAAGAAAATCAGGTCAAAATCTGGGGGCAGTTCTAGTGCACACAGGCAGGGATAGAAACCAGCAATGCATGAATTCCACACATACCAAAATAGAAACATGACAATCATGCTTAGAAGTTTGGTTACTGTTCATGAGATCTTAAATTAATTTTGAAACAAATTGTAGTAAGAAACCAAATAAATACTGCATCACAGAGTGATTCCATAAATACACCTGTTTCCATGGATAAAAATAGCTAATGATAAATTTAACTAAAGAAAATAATCAGAAGTAGTTAGACTGAGATGAAATTGATAAGCTCACTTTTAATGTGGTTTGATAATTTATGTTAGTACAGAATTTCTCTGTAAGACATGAGGCCTCCTCTGCTTTGGTACTTGCACATTTCTGATCTATAACACTGTTTAGCACTTCCTACAATAGAAGTTCCATTAAGAAGTTATTAACAAACTTGTTCAATAATCTAAAATTAGGTAAAGTTGGTACATATTTAGACATATCTCTAGATTAATTCCATTTATAGGAGCTTCAGAAAATAATATATGTATCTTAATTTTTATTTTTTACGTACAAACACCTGCTTAGAGATTTTCGCCCTTTAAGCCTGACTTTAAATCAGGTCTGCACCTACCAGCACACTTTTTGGCACTTTCATTTGCAAAACCCTTTCTTGTGTTGTTTTTGCCTTTTGCCAAGCATTTGGGGAAAACACTTGCTGGTTGTTGGTTCATGAACTGTAATAAATCAACAAAAAATCAGTAGGCTTCTGTGTGACATAGAGTCATATCCCAAAGTAAAGAAACAAGTGCACCATCTTCATGGAGTTTCTTTACCCAGATGTGTTTCCAACCACACAAAAATCTAAATATACATTTGTCTTCCTCTGTATCAATATAAACTCTGATGCAATAAGTAAGCAGTTTATTTCCCTAGGCAGCGTTTTCATGAGCACAGTGCCTGATTTCATGTGGTGACTGGTATATATATATATATATATATATATATATATGTCTGTACCTGATATACCTTGAAGTGATTTATATTCCAACATGTCCTTGGAAAGGGTCTGTAATCCCAATTGCACCTTTTCTCTCTGAATATGAAGCAACCTGGTTATCAGGAGTGATCATGCCACGTGCTGAGAGTTTGTTTCTGGCTGCTTGAATATCCACTTCTATTAGTTGTGCTAAGTGTTCTCAGCTTGCTTGAGCAGCAGGTTGTTTTAGATGAACCCTGGGGTTTGGTGCTAGATTTCCTGCCCCTCTCAGCCCATCCCTCTGGGACATCAGGACCCTCTCCCTCGTGGGCAGACACTACTATCTTAAAGCATGTAAATGTCCATGCCAATATCTTGAATAAAGCATATTTCTGTGTAAAAGGTGTGCTGGCTTACAAATGAGCAAAGGCTTCTGCTGCACCAGGCTGGGAGACCAAGAGTACCTAATACACAGCCAGAGCAGGATGTGGTAATGTGGGTTGGCTGGGAGACACCAGAGCTGCACATGCTAGAAAGTTGGGAAATGGAAAAGCAAAAAATTGACAAGGTAAACCAGGAATATGATTTTGAATTCTCCAGTTCTTGGTAAATGTTTATGTTCAGATTTTAATACAGCTAACATCATAAAACTTTTTTGCTCCCACTGCAATTTACCTCTGGATAGGTATTCCTCTTGGTGTGGTTTTCTTTTTCCTTTTATTTTGATTTATCTCTGGAAGAGGAAGAAGATCATTCATGGTGTAGTTCCAGTTAGTCTGCAGTGCTTGCTCAAGTCCGGTCTTTCAGACTTGCCAGTTGTATTTTTATTTCCAAAATTTGTCTTTCAAGGAGTTTCTAAAAGAGAAGCAACAAATTGTGTGCAGTATGGAACAAATGGTTAGTTGGGTTAATTCTAAGAAACATAAATATAATCCAACCACCCCTTCCACATGATGATTCACTATAGGAAAAAAAAAAGCCTTTAGTCTTAAGTGCTCCAGCAGAATTTGTAATATAAAACATAGAGCTCCTGTGCCTGTGGTTCCACTGTGCAAGATAAATACACAGCTTGAAAAACATAAACAAACAAAACTAAAATCCCCAAGCCATAATTTTACATGTAAGAAGGAGACTGAGTGTTGTCTTTGAAGTCACCATGAATTACTGGAATGTTTATATCCTACTGTTCCGGCCTCTTATTTTTGAGCAGAACTCTCTCGTAGAAAAAAGGCAAAAGGGATTCTCCCAGCAACTTTGGGAAGTCAGCTGCATGTGCATTCAGTCCCTTCCCTCCCAGGCAGTTCCCTGGGGCTGTCACAGACCTGGTGCTGGAACTAACGAAAGAGGTTCATGGCCAAAGCTCTTGGTTGGCTCTGCTGTGTTTTGCCAGCTTTGATGTGGCACAGGAGCCCAGCAGACAAGCACGTGCTGCTGACATTTGGATTTCTGTGCACTTGGCCTTTTCTAGACTGCTCAGGAAAAATATTACCTACTGTGGACTCTTATCAGAAGGAGGTCAGGTGAGTGCTAGTGCTCTCTGTGTGGGTGGTGTCAGCTCCCAAATCACTCTGAGCTCCAGTTCTGGCCCTTGTGCTGCCCTAGTGCCCCCTGCACCACAAGATACCTGCAGCCTCCTGCTCTGCCTCTGCTCTCCAAAGTGAGAAGTGGCAATCTGTGCATCACCTCTTCTTCCAGCTATGAGAGCTCCCTCCTCCCCACAGTGATCTGCTGTGCCAGGGGCACTGGGGTCAGTGGGTGCCTGGTGAAGGAGGTTCTGTGCTGGGCTTAGGTGGCTCAGAAGTCCCAGTAAGAGAGAGAAAGGATAAGAGCTCTCATCTCTGCTTTACACTGCAGAGTGGAATTCTGTGTGGACCTCATTCTGCCTCACTGTCCCTCTCTTGTATATCTGAAGGGAGGTAATTTAAAGAGAGATAGTTCCCACAACCCCTTTTAGAATTACAGAATTGTTGAGGCTGGAAAAGACCTCTGAGGTCATTGAGTCCAGCCATTAACCCAGCATCACCACCATGTGAAATTGAAAGGCATCATTTCTTTGACCATTCACCAACAAGAAGGCACCTCCTGTTCCTTCCAAGTGCTGTTCCCAGTGCTCTTGTAAGTTTTATTATCTCACATCTCTTCATATGGATTATATGACATATACTGTAGGAAAAAATACACTATTGCTTATTCCTTTAATAATGGAGCTCTGACTGAGCTGGCCTTAAGGTATTCTGGGTATCTGTCAAGTCTGCTATCATCTTCAGCACAGCTGATTCCAAATAATGTATGGAAAATTGTTTTTCTGTAAGAACATCTTCTTTTGCACAGACAAGTGCAATGACTTGAACTCTTGAATCTTGAGTCCTCACTGTTCCCTCAGATTTAACCAAGGATGGAAGCATTGGGAAAAGATTTATATAAATGAAATAGTTGTAGAGTGCAGAATTGCTGTCAAGTGTTTGTCTCCTGGTCGTTTTATGTTCCTACCTTGTCCCTTTGTACCTGTCACTCTTCCAAGGGAAACTATAAATGAAAACCAGATTAAAGTGTTCTCAGAGCATCAGACCCAAAAAAGGCAATCTATGAGAGGAGGCAGCTTTTCAAAGGTGTTATCAGAAATTGAAGTGTATTTTCTGCTCAGCGTTGGGGTTTTTCCATCCAGTATCTGTGTCCATGTATCTGTGAAGTATTTGGGAAGAGTTATTGAAAACACAGCTGGTGATGGCTGCCAGGAGAGACACAGCGCAGTTCCAAAGCTTACTCAGAAAACTTATTCTTGTGATGAGAGAAATTAACTTCAAGTAACTATCATAAGGAATATCTCTACCACACATTGCATTTCCCATCTGCAGAGTGTCTGGAACAGGAACAGGTTTGCTCTTCCCCCTGGGACCTGAGAGCCATCAGGGTGCACCCCCCCACATCCCACCTTCCCCAGGTGGGGTCAGTCTGGCACCATGTCCTATTCAAATTTCTCAGGTCACCCCAGCTATGTGCAGCTGTGTGTCCATAAATGGGCCTCCTGCACCCTGCCACTTCCTTTTAGGTCATAAATTGGTCTGAAGTCACACAGTGTCTGAATCAGACGCTGTGGATACTGAAAGAAGAGATGTTTCCATTGCTTAGCATCAGAACTCACCTGCATTCCCGTGTCTCACTGCAGAGGCTGGGATTGCAGTTCAGTGGAATGAGGGCAGTTACTTGCACTGAAATGTCAGACCTGCCCCTCAGAGCTCAGGCATTCTCTGGAGCAGGTGGACATCCAGAAACAGGCTCACAGCTCAATGCTAATTTGCACAGGGTCTCAGCCCTGTAATGGCCTGTCCTGTTTCAGAGTGCTGTTTGTTATCTGGGTTACTGGAAGTTGTTGAAACCGTGATCACAGAGTCTGTGATTGTGGTTCTGATTCAGCTCCTTCTTTGGAAGTCTGTGGGAACCTTTTGTGTGTCTGTGACAACTGAGTCAGACCCTACGTCAACACACATTGGGTGTTGTTTCATTTGATCATGGAAATGCTTAGAGACAACAGCATGGTGCATTAACGATTTTTGCAGGCCAAAGACTTTTATAGGTTTGTCCCACTTTTTTGCAGAAAGCTGAATTTATAGTCTGTAGGTTGAAGAGTAGGAAAGTTAATCTGCTGTGTCAGTAAATGGATGGTGTGGAAGCAATACCTGCCTGTAACATTCCACCTGTCCTGTTTTTGTTGTGCCTGAGCAGGAAATCTCACCTGGGCCAGTGATTTGCTGAGGAGGCAGAGGGAAGAAGGCATATTTACTTTATTTCCAGGCTGTGTGTGTCTTGGAAACACTTCTTCTGTTGTCTGTTAAAATGTATATTCTGCTTGTCATGCTGCAGCAGAAGCCTAACCCCAGGGCATGCTGATGGAACACAAATAATGTATTTTTTCTTAACTCTGCATAAGTGGAAGTCTCTATAATGCTTTAGTATTATGTTTTATAAATAATTATGACAGTATCTTAAGCTCAGCCTTGTTCAAAACATTGAAGGAATGGAAGAAAGGGAAAATGCTCCTTAAATAGACTGGGGTTTAATCAGTTGGTGTGGGAAAAAAAAAAAAAGGAGTAGTGCTGCATGTAAGTTTCCAAGCAAATGTTAAAATATAAAGGAATTGTAAAATTAATTTTCTGTCAGTCTAACAGGATCCTTGCAGTATGCTGTGGCCTGAGGGACACAAGTTATTCCTGATGTGGGGTCTCTGGGTGCATGCTGGGCTTCCACAGGGGGATGTCTGGCTTGGTAAAACGAGTTCAGAAGCAAAGCAAGTCACTGCTGCAGTGCCTGGGTGGTCCAGTGATTTTGGGAATTCACTCCCCAGCTAGCTGTGCATTGAGGGTACAGAGAGGGTGCCACGTTGGTGGTGTAGAACGTGTGCCTTCATGATCCACTGGGATGGTCAGATCCGGGTCTGGAGAAATGTTCCCATTTTTGAAGGCTGCAAACTGATGTGTGTTCAGCATGGATATAGTGAGGCACCTTATGGAAGGTTCTGGAAGCCTGGAAGGAAGCACAAAGCTTTAGCAGAGTATGGTTAATGATGCCTCACAAAGAAAACAATCCATTCATCCCAGGTTTAGGCTCATTAGGAGGCCTGGAAACAAATCTATTAGCAGAGTGGTTCTTGAAGGTTGTGCATATTGTCCTGAAAAACAGGATGCAGGAGAGAGAGAATGTGTTATTCAGGCTCTGGCTTCTGTTCAGATGCAAAAGTATGGGTTTGGGCCTTTCTTTGGTTGAGCTCCTGGCTGCCTGCTGATCCAAATGCATCAGTCACTCCTTGGGAAGTGTAAGTGCTTCCTCAATGGCCACACAGTCTTCCTCTTCAGTCTTTGGCCTCCTGGGTTGTGCATAAAGGCTGGGAAAAGGACCATTATGTTCTAAGTCATGTGCAAATAGTGGGAAGAAGGGAAATGTCTTACAGTACCAGGTGCTAAATTAGTCTTTTGAAGTGTTGACATTTCTTTTAAATGTATAAAGTTCCCAGGCTACACAAAACGCTGCATTTGCAATTCAGATAAGTCAAATTAGAGTACTAATCTGAACCCTACTTAATAGATTTTGAGCTGGAAATCCCTGGGAGTGGTGCTGATCATCAAGTCTGAAAAGATGAGTGATGAAGCCTCATGAGAAGATAGTCACAAAATATCCAAATGTGTTTAGTGTGGTTTAATAGGTTGTCATTTTGTCAGATAGGCTGGATTTAAAGAATGAAATTTAGCTACAGCACGACAAAACCTTGTCAATTAATAACACTTCAAAAAGGAACATGACAACTGTTCAAGGAAAATCATGAATAAGAAGCAACTCCTAAGTAGAAGGAATTGGTAGATGCACCACTTTCTCTCTGGAAATCTGATGCTAAAAGTGAGGCATCTCTCAGATATGGGCCAAACATTCTGCAAGATCAGCCTTCTGCACGGTTCTTGGAGGTCTCTGGATCTTGATTGATTGAGTCAGCAAGCCAGGGAAGCATGAAAACACAAAGCAGGAACAAAAAAGAGAGTTTGGAATTATTTAAATGGTTCTTCAGCAAAGTTGCATGCAAGAGCCGACCTGCTGATGTACTTGACTTTTTAGCATATGCAAAGCAAAATATGCCAAGAATCAGCAGAACCAACAGTATGGGAAAAGTTGCAGGGACTGTAACTTTGTGCTAATTTCATTTAAACCTTGAGGGATTCCCTTAAAATGTGTCCTTCATGCATTCTCAGAAACTGTTCTACACTTCAAAATGCATCTAGTGAGAGCAAAATCTTCACACCTGGGTGTCTCAGTCAGTTGGGTAAAGCTTTTCTCAAAGGGTGCTGAGAAATCAAAGTTTCTGCAATGGTTTCAGGGATAGGGACATAGGACTGTACTTTCCAAGAATCTCCAATACAACCTGTCTGATGGATTTGACTAAATTTTTGTTTAAGAACTGGTGCAAACCAAAGAGTTTGGGCCAAGATGGTCCATCGTGTTAAAGAGGCTGGATCTCACACATTTTTGTAGACATCACTGGAGGATGAGATGTTGTTAGTGCTAGGTATCAATGCCTGTAAATGTTCTGAAAATCTGGCATCTCTTTATTGCTTGGATTTAGGTTTTGCTTGTGACTCATCTATGGCTGGGACACAGTAGCCCATTATTACCTGTGAATATCCTTTGGGTCAGTGGATGCCACCCCATATTCCACCTGCATTTGGGAACCTGTGTGTGTCTAGAACCTTGCAGTATTTCCACACTTGCAAAAATACGTTGTATTTCTTCCAATGCTATTTTAGTGATTATGGCTGTGTTTGCACTCTCAGGAAGGAAACTGTGATAGTGCCTAATGCCAGAGATATTTGAGGCAAGTGCTGGTAAGTGTGTCCCACCTGACAGATCTGGAACAAAAAGCAACCATTTGCTTCCAACCCAGAACTATCAGTGTTCTTAGGGGAACAGTTTTGGAAGATACATTCTGGTGTAATGGTTTTGTAACAGGGATAAATGACCACTATTTCAGCCATGTGAAGGGCCATGGACTCCTTTGGGCCTTACACCAGAGCCAAGGATGAAAAGAAGTGTTTTAACTCTGTTTTCTACCAGGCACTGGGAACATGGGGCTCTTTATGATCCCTGTGATTTATTTGAACATCAGCCTTTTTCTTTAAGGTCTATTTTACAGCAGTGATGCATCTCCTGGATGAGGTTTGGTGAGTGAGCAACCTGGTACCTTCCTCCCAATTGCTTCCCAGCTCCCTGTCATTAATCCAATATTAATGACCAAGAAACTAAACTGAGGAGAATGTAAATCCCACCATTTGCATGTCATAGTATTTTTACCATGGGCAGGTCAATCAAATGAAAAGCCCTTCAGTTAGGGAGCTGAAATGCTGCTTTGTCTTAACTCAGTTCATTAGGACCTGGTGGTGCTGCTTCGTCACCCAGTGTCTTGTAATTAGACTACCTAATGGGATGGCGAATGGGAATTGGGCTGGCTCCTTTTTTTTGTGCTGCCCAAAACTGACTGAAAAGCAACAAAGGATTCCATCAGGACTGCCACAGCTTTGGAGAGGAGGAGAGTGCTGGGAACCTGGATTTCAGACACTGCAATTTTAGTGCTGAAAGGGAATTTCACATTCAACATTTGCAGAAACCTCAGATAACCTTGCCACAGATTTTTGTCCCTGTGAAGCACAAAGCAGCTCTGTGGAACAAGTGCTGTGGGAGTCTTGTTACTTCCAGGGTGGTTTGGGTTTATTTTTTATCTCCAGAGCACTTAATTAGGTGTTTCACTTTAGAGCCTCCCGTAGTATGCAGTTGTTAAACACTTTAGTTGCTGATTGAAGTGTGTGATGAGTGAAAAAGGAGTATCTTACAGTCTTTATTGGTAATTTTTGTATACTAAATAATAATATAAATCTCATAAAATGAGGATGCTTTAATCAACCAGAATCTTAAGTGCATTCCGAAATAAAACTTTCCACATTCAATTAAGTGTGCCTGAACAGGCTACCTGGGAGAACTGAAGCCATTAACAAATACTAGAGACAATCAAAGGAAAGGTGAGTGGACTTTGCTTCATCTCCCTTGCTCATTTTTATATTTAAATATGTATTTTGGTCTCTTTCTGCTTGCTGTTGTCTCTTCTCCTTGTAGGGCTCTGAGTAGCAGCTGAATTTTCCCAAAAGGGAATTGTTCAAAGGTGAGGTGTTTAGAGCTGAGGATCAGTGAGACATTTAATGCATCCAAATGAGCTGAACTTTGGAAGTGTTTAACAAACTGTAAATGGATGCTGCAGAGGAATCAGATGTGCTTTAGAAGTTGTTGTATAAGTCCATCCTAAATGCAAAGGGTTTCAGTATTGACCCTTGAGCAAGTGATTAATAAAGTGCACTAAGGTTTCAATAACTCAGTAGCTTGCTGTTAAATCTTGGTGTGGTGTAGCAGTCTCATCTGTAACACAGTTATAACCTCCAGCCAGCATATGTAGAACATGTACACGTGAATAAAAGTAATGTGAATGTGTGACTAAAACCTGTGAACACTTGAAGGAAAAAGGCCAGGGACACTTGTACTTGAATTTTAGTGACCTGCTTGTCAGAGTTGAGGGGACGATCTTTGGGTAAGAGAAACATACTTTGCCAGACATAAATGTTAACTAGTATAGTTTCTATGCCAAGCAAGCTTAAGGGAAAAGGAGTGAAGAAAAACCTGGTTAGTGTGAATGTGGCAGAGACATAGCAAATGTGACATGGTATCTGCCATATGGATTTAACTGAATTTCAATACTTCACCTTTGCCAAAGTGGCACCCTCACTCTAGAACTGCTTCTGTCCCCATAGAGCCCATAGTGCTGCTTTGGTGAATATTGTTACCTGATGGAAGGTGTAAGGATGGAGCCAGACTGTTCTCAAAGATCCCCAGTGAAAAATGAGGCAAGGGGCACAAACTAAAATACTGGACATTTCACTTAAACGTAAGAATAAACAATTTTACTTTGAGAATGGTCAAACACTGCAACAGGTTGTCCAGCATGGTTGTGGCTACCCCATCTTTGGAGATACTCAAAACTCCATTGGACATTATCCTGATCAGCCTGTTGTAGTTGGTCCTGCTGTGACCAGGGGACATGGACCCGACTATCTCCAAAACTCCTTCCAGTCTCAGGTATTCTCTTACTCTGTGAGTGCTTGCAAAAGAGAAGAGCAGTTAAAAAATGGTGATGGAAAACAGACTTAGCATCAAGAGTTCAGTTTGAAGGGAGGAAACTGTAGAACTTAAATAGAATTCATCAGTGATGGAAGTTCTAGGAAACGGTTGTGTACAGTAGTGACTTACAAAGTAGTTGTGATGGTAGAGATGGGGAGTGAAAAGTAGGCATGGGTGAGTGACAACACACACAATGAGGGAAGAAAAGAGGAATCTAAACCCAATCACTTCCCTGCAGTGGGACAAATGGCATCTGCCCTGGGCCGCCCTGCCTGCAGGACTCAGGGCTGATCAGGGGACAACTCGTGGTGGAGGTGAGAAGGGTGGTTCGTAATTATATTTATCTGACAGGTAACTCTAGCATGAACTTCTTGTATCTCTGCAGCAAACAGATAAACACTGATAACTCTCAGCATTGCCTCAGAGCTGATAACCCATCAGTCTGTCTCCAGCTCATCTTCACCTGAGCATGTGCCCTCCGGTCCATTTGTACCACCCAGAGACTGAGCATAACCCACTCCCTTTGCATGTAGGAAATCCTGAAACCAGTGCTTAGCCAACCTCTGAACAGAGGAGAAAAGGACTGGTCAACATCTCAGTGCACAGTTTTGCCCCCGTGCTGGTTTGTATTTTGGTCTCTTGGCTGGCAATCCCATAAGGGATTAGGTTAGATCACTTGTCAATAAAGATAAAGAGCTTAATCTTCCTCTGTTCCTGCTCAAAGATCTCCCAGATGGTAAGACATCAAATGGCCAAAATTTGGAATGAATATTCAGTTACCCCAAAAATCTGGGCTGGACTAGACAGGAAGACATATTCTTCAGGATTGGCATGGAACAATTCACCAGTACTATGTAGCCTCTCTGTGGCTCTTTACAATATTTATTCTGCTTTAATTAGAGAAGAGTTAGAACCATTGATGTTTGAGAAGATGAGGTGTGTAGCTTTGAGTTTCATATCTGGATTTGACATAGCATTCCCATCAAATATTTGGGCCCAGCACTTGTATCCACCAATGGAGGCCAGGTGCCTTGGTTATATATATGCAAAATCCATAAAACTTTAGGGGTGCAGTGTTGGAAGATGTATTTAGGCTTATCTGTTCTGCTGTGGCCTTTGTCATCCATCCAGGCACAGAATGGAATTTGAAGCATCAACCTCATTGTTTAATGTCAGCTTGTCTCTCGTGCTATGTCAGTGTCCTTGTTAGACTTGGAAACCTTCAGATTCTTCAAGGTGATCCCTCATTCCTGGGAGGGCGGAGAGAATTTGAGTGTTTAGTGTTTAAACAAATATGTAATGCCATTCCAGTGCTCAATTCTTTAGTGACTCTCAGCTAATGAGCTGGAATTTGAGCTGTGACTGTGCAGGAGTCAATGCTCTTAGTCACCACCCTGATACTCAGAGCAGGTTCCTGCTTTGGCTTACCTCATAGTTAATGGTGCATCTTTTGGCAAAAGATGTGGTGTGTCATCATTGGCCATTTAAATCCTGCAAAGTGCAGGGAAAACTTACTAGAGCAGAGGAGGAAATGGTGTTTGCCTGGTCAGAAAATGCAGGGTCTGCTCAAGGAGGCCAAATTCTGCATGTGAGTGCAGCTGTCAAAGGGAACCACAGTTGTGCAGCCCTTGAATTGATATTTGAGCCTGTGGAGTTTACTTTGTTCAGCTGGCTCCTGAAGCATCTTAGATTTATCCAACTCATCACTTGTGACTGCTGGGCTACCCTGGCTGCCTAGTGCAAAGTTCAGCCAGCTGGAGAAATACGGGAGTGTAACTCAGGGAAATTAGGACAATCCCAATGCTTTCTCCTTAGTTTATTGTCATTTTAGGCTCTGTGTGGCAATCCCAGCTGCCCATGGTAGGAATGACTTCATGAACATTTGCTTTCAGAGGATGCAAACCCTGATTCTATATTCTTGATTTTTTTGATAATAAATATATATAATTAAAGAAGGAAAATATGGCAAAACTCAGCTCAAAGAGGAATTTAATGGTACCTAGTGCTCTTTTACATCAGCTAAATGCATTATCCACAGGAGTTTAACTCAACATCCTCACACAGGGAAGGGTACAGGTGCAGGTGCTGTAGCTGTATAAAAGATCCTTCTTTTAGACCAGCAGCAGCAGTTTTAAACATGGTTTGCATTGGTTCTGTGCATGCACAGGAATTAATGGCTCTGGAATGACTCTGTCTGTGGGATCTCCTCAGTCCATGTGTGCATCATCTGAAAGCAGCATGTGTTCAGCTTCTTTTGAGACCCTTACAAACTATTCCACATTCAAATGCAAATATTTAACAACCAAAGCTTAAGGATCATATGATTCTTTAGACAGTAAATCTGGTGCTTCAGAGTTGTACACATATTTGGCAGATAATAGGTTTACTACTGGCAGATAATCTTTTAAAGAACAGCGGCTTTACTTCTTTTGTTGACTCATTAAAAAAGGAGAAAGAACTTCAAGCTGTAATTAGACCTCTTAAAACATATATTACTCCTTGAATGGTTTATACAACTAGTATAAATGTATAATTAGGAGGTTTCACCAAACATGATTAAAGCCAGTCATGTGTCCTAGGCCATCAAACATTTATGTGTGCAGGAGATTGAGAGTAAAGTCAGTAGGAAGGTGTGAATAGAAACCACATCATACATTTTGTCTGTTGGACCTGATGTTCTCATAGGTCTTTTCTAACCTAACTGTATTATAAATACTTCACCCCAACCATGAAAGCTTTTTTTCAGATGTAAATTCTGAAGGATTGTCACATCCATAGCTTCTAGTGTTTGGTGACACTGGTGACACTACTGAGACCAGGTCCCTTGGACCCCATGATCTGTCACTCTTGTTACCTATGGCTTGCTGATAGTTTAAGAAATGTAGAAGTTGGTAGGTAGAATTTTCTATTCCTTATTGGCACATCCCCATGGCATAAGGGTTTGTATCCCTTTTGAAATGCACTTCTATTTGGAGGAATTGGGTTTCTTTTGCTTTATGGCCAGAGGGTGTTTTTCCTTCTATATATTTATGAGATGGGAAGAAGAGAGCACGTCCATTGACCCTTTGTACCTCCCATTCACAGGTAGGAGTGCTTCCTCCATGCATTAATTTCTGGTGATGTCATCTCTTGAAGGGAAATTCCCAGGAAGGCTGTGGCAGTTCTGGGTCTCTGCAGCCAACATTCTTTCCATATGTTGATGGTTTATTGTGTACTGGAATCTTCCCTGGCTTGTGTCCCACCAGCCACACAAGTTGGAGAAAGGGACTGGAAGCCCTTTTTCATCCTGAATTGCTCCTTATTGACCTGTAGCAGTCATGGTGTGTGGCTCAGGTGTCCCTTTCCAGTGTCACATCCAGGGTGGTGCCTTGGGCTGCTCCATGGCTCTGGCTGTGGAAACTCATGGAGCTGCACTGTGGGCTGATGCACTCATTCCAAAAAACCCAGTGCATCTCTCCAAACCAGGAGATGTTAGCAGCTCTCATGGAGGTGCAGATAGTCTCTGCTATAACTGCTTTCCAAAATTGAAGACAAATTAATTGTTTGTCCTAATAGTGCCTTGTTTCAAAAAAACCCTTCCGTTTCAAGCATTTCATTTTAGGAAAACACTATTGATAAGTGTTGAAGTTTTTGGGCTTAACCTATGGGGAAGGAATTAGTTCAGGTCCTGAAAGCTGACTCAGATATTTTCAATTTTCCTGCCAGAAACCTACTTGCACAGATGAACAAATTACAGCAGAGTTACCAAGTCACATAGAAAGGAATGAGCTTCCTCAATATATATCAATATCTGCTTGGGGAACAGTGAAATTCAGTTAAAGTCTGAGCTGCCTGTTCTGTTTTTGAGCACTGACAGAACTGAAATGGTGTCAGCCCTTTTTCTCATTAAACTCCTGAGAACCTTGAGGTAGGATATAAATGGAAAAGCAGTGGGGGGGAAATCCAGTGCAGAGCAAATGGCAGAGATGTCCTGCTACATCTGTGGAGGAGAACAGAATTTTCCTCAGCATGTGGAATATCTGACTTTGCCATGTGTTTGTGCAGGTTTTCGTGTTCACATGCACCTGGAGAGGAAAAGGGATGTTCCTATGGGTGTATGTGTATAAATGTACACAAAAAATAGCAGTTGTCTCTATTGCATATGGGGTGGTTTCAGGACCAGTTCTGAGTGGTTCATGGAATGCCTGTGGTCCAAATGAGCAGCAGCATAAGAATTTTAGAGTTGTGTTGTTGTTTGTATTTTTTTCTTATATGAAAAACAAAAAGACGAGGCCTGTCATGGATGGGACCACTTTTTGCCTTGGGGAGCTCCCTAGCTGTGCCTCTTCAGAGACAACTAAAATATAAGTTTTGAGTGAATGATTAGAGATGGAAGATGGGGGCGGGTCTCAGCTCATTTTAACAAATTAATTTTATCGTGTGAGTTCCAACAGGGTGTATGCTAGCCATAGATCCTGAGGAACTGGTAAGAAGAGAAATTAGCTCTTTAATCCTAGATAGAAAGCTCCAAAACCAGGTGCAGTATGGAACTGACTAGAAATAATTCCTGAAATTGTTTTAGATTTTTGTATGTTTAATCTAGTTGTCACAACTTAATGGCTGCATGGTCTATCGTCTTGAATATCTGATCTCAGAAGGGCAATACTATTCAGGTCTTTATGTGGATTATGCTTTTAAAGACTGCTTTTATTCCCAGATGAAGTCAAAATCTCATTGCTTAGATTTGAATACCACTGCTTCAAAGAATATAGTTTAAATATTAAACAGATATTTGGAGTGTGTCAGCATGGGATAAGCCAGGGAGGAGGATTTGAGGAGGAACTGAGAGAGAAGAGTGAGTGTGCTACTTGTTGCAGATAATTTCCTTGTATTGGGCATCTGATTCCTTGGTATTGATGAAACTGAGTCACTCTACCACAGAAGGAATACTTGGTATCATTTTCCTGCTTTGCACAGGGACTGTAAGTGGAACCTTCTAACAACATTGTTTGGAGGAAATTCCTACCCAGTGTGTTCACTGGGAGTGATACCACCTGGTGAACACAAAATCGTGTCATTTTTCTGGAGGTATTTCAAATTGGAGGAACATCCAGTGCATTTACAAACTTGTCATTCTTCAGGTGTAAGTAACATTGTCCATGCTCATCCCAGGCAGGTGACTGCTTTGCCTGTCACCCTCTCTGTGATCCAGATCTAAACTTCATCAGAAACCACAGCCAGCCTCCAGTTCCCTGCTTTCTAATTCTGCATGACTAAGCCTTTCAGCACGTTATAAATACTGTTGCTCATTCAAAACACATTGGTTACCTGTGCACCAGTGACTGCCAGCATATTTCTGCAGTGGAGTGCTTGAGCATTGGGAAATCGACACCAATTAAATCACTTGAGTCACAGTAGTGCCCTTTCTGCTCACACCCACGTGTGTGAGTTACGTGCATGCAGCTTTTGGGAGATGTATGAACGCCAGCAGCACTGCACACACCCTGCCAGCTAAAAGGAACTTGTATTCCTGCAGAAAATGGGTAATGCTCCGGAATTCACACCAAAACATGAGGAAGTGAAGGGCACACAAAAGTATTTTGGTTTTGTGGCTATTGGAATCCTCAAAATACTCTTTTCAACCAGGGATTACAGTGAGGAAAACAATGCAAACATGTCAGTGGTAGATTTTTGTCTGCTGATGGATATATTTATGACTGAGGTACGTGGCTTGGAGTCTCCATAGCATTTTCCATGTTTGTGAATGAGACCTGTACTCTGGCTTGGCTTTGCTGTAGGGCACAAAGTCAGTAATTTCCCTTGACTTTTTCCTATCTGAAGAAGGAGAATTTGTAATTGCTAATTTTTCCCAAAGTCCTTTCGTGTCGTGGTTAAGGAAATATCGTAAGCATAGAATCAGAGTGGTTTGGGTTGGGAAGGAATGTAAAGCCTATCTCCTTCCACCCCCTGCCATGGGAAGGGACACCCTCCACTATTCCAGGCTGCTCCAAGCCCCCATCCAGCGTGGCCTTGGACATTTCCAGGGATCCAGGGGGCAGCCGCAGCTCCTCTGGGCAACCTTTGCCAGGACTTCTCCACCCTCACAGGGAAGAATTTCTTCCTAATATCTAATTTAAACCTGCTTTCCTTCAGTTTAAATCCCTGCTGTTCTTCTCACAAATGATCTATGGAATAATGACATAAATTGAGGATTTGTAGAGGTTACATTTGTAGAAATAGATTTTTCTGTGCTTACAACTTTCTGAATTGACTGGTTCATTTCTGCCCCCGCAATTATTTCTGGGTGTACCTCAAGCTGGTTAAATGGCTGAGAGCTTGCTTGTGCTCATGTATCAGGTATTCAGGCATCAAAGCATTGTGTCGTAGCCTGCACTCAGCAGCACCCAGAAAACTGCAGGGGCAATGAAAGAGCTTAGGTTGAAAATCAAGTCCTTGCAGTTCACAGAAGTGTTGCTTGAAATGGGCCATTAAGAAAATTCTATTAGAGAAACAGTTCCTTTTTGACCATTTTAGGTTGTGTTGTGTGTAGGTCATGTGAAGTACGTCCTCATTCTGTGGGACTGCCCTTTACCCAGAAAGGCAGGTAGTTCCCTGGGCAGCTGAACGCCTCCTCCATGCCCCTGCCCTGTGTGGCTCCAAGTCATTCTCTGCAGGTCCTCCTCAGAGAATACATGGATGTTCCTGGGGTTCCCAGTAAAGCTCAGGTCTCCTCTGAGAGGTTTGGGGAGCTGTCTGCTGCTGTTCAAGGCAAGTGGAATGAGATGAGTGCTTAGCACCTTTGAAAGATTCTGTTATTCTGCAGCTTTTAATGAAGGAAGACATTTAGTTTGGGAGATTGCAGGTTCAACTCTTTCCCAGCTTAGAAGAGCCTTTAGGATTTCACATTTGGAACCTGTCCTTGGCATGCTGGGGAGGGTGGGTTGTGCTTGGCTGGAGCTGGTGTTTCTGGATCCCAGAGCAGTGTTTGTTACACTCACCCACCTCCCCAGACCTTCCCAATTCAGTAAGAGTGAGCTGGGATCTGGGAACAAACTGGGTGTCTTCTGCCTCTTCTAGAATATATTCTTGAATGTCACTGAGTAAATGTTTTATTATTACTTCTCTTTCATGTCTATAAATCTTCACAAAAAATACAATCCTTTTCTTCTGGGCAAAAGACAAATAAAACAACTCTGAAGTTCTAAAAATAAATGCATACAAGAGGATCATTTTCCAGTCACACTAATTTGTATTTCCCTGACTGTTGTCCACCCTGAATTTAAAAAGCCAAGGAGGGACCTGCTAATGTTTATATTTCTTTTCTCAGTATTTCTGGCTCCTTGTGCTCTCACGGGGTTTGGTTGGCATTGGTGAAGCGAGTTACTCTACTATTGCACCAACCATCATTGGAGACCTGTTCACCAAAAACACGAGGACCCTTATGCTGTCTGTGTTCTACTTTGCAATTCCTCTGGGCAGGTAGGTGACACAAAGGTTCTTCAACCTGATTTTGGCTTTTCTCATATAAACTCACACAGATCTGAAATTGCTAATGATGATACTTCTTGACTTTGGCTGGAATGGTTTAGACAGGAAAATATTTGGAGCAGTGACTAATTAGTTGCAGGAATTAGATTCTTTTTTTGGCTCTGTTACTGGCTTATGTGTGACTTTTGGGAACTAATGGGAAGTTTCTTGTTGGTTTATTTCATTTTTTTCCTACTTTTTTACAGCAATGGGGTGGAAATGGAATCAAAGTATTTTAGCTGACTTTTTCTTTCAGTGGAGTTTCTTTATCAGCCCAACACAGTATCTGATTGTTGGGACAGGAGGGAATCTGTCATTATTTTAATTTCTTTTCACCACATAATGGGTGACCCTCTATTGTAAGATTGTCAGCAAGCTGGCTTTGCATAGTTTTCATACCAATTCCCAGAGCTGGACAGCATCCTGGGCAAAAGGGAATTATTGGCTCATTTCCAGCAGGGAGTACGTGGACGACATGTTTCAAACTCAGAGAAAGACTTCTGGTGGTGCATTTTACAAGCTGGAACACTTAACCTGTGACGTAAAACTCACAAACGTCCTTTTGCTCTTGAGGAAAAAGAGAGAAACTAATTCTTAATGGGTGAAAAGAATATTTTGCCAAGAGGACCAAGGATTGCAAGTATTCACATAGAAAATTCAATGAACTAGAAAGAAATTACAAATATTCATCCTGTTGAGTCTGATTCTGGGACTTCATTATCTCAATATCCAGCAGCAGCATGGATTACAAGGCCATGGAGGATAGGACAAGGGCTGTAAACTGAAAGATGTTTCAATTGGATATTAGGAAGAAATTCTTCCCTGTGAAGGTGGTGGGGCCCTGGCACAGATTCCCGGAGAAGCTGTGGCTGCCTCATCCCTGGAAGTGCCCAAGGCCAGGTTGGACAGGGCTTGGAGCAGCCTGGGATAATGGAAGGTGTTCCTGCCCATTGCAAGGGGTAGAACTGGGTGGATTTTGAGGTCACTTACAACCCAAACCAGTCTGATAATTCATGGTTTGATTTTGGGGCCTGGCTGGGTAAAATGTCCAGTTTTAGGGAGGTTACAGCTGACAACCTCCAAAGCTTAGCAGACTCTTCAATAAAGGGGGGTGGGTTTGGGGAGGGGGCTCACAGTTGCCCCTCGGCAATCCTGGCAACTTTTAGCCAAGGCAATCTCAGCAACAAATGCAGCAGGTTTGGAAAAGGGTATTTACCTTCAGTTCATGTTGAGAGAAACATGGCTATGTTCACCTTTAGTCTCTTGTGATGCACCTTAGGTGTGGCTGAAGGTCTCCCATCAAGCCTCTTGCATATTCTTCTTGGTTTTTCTTCCAAGCTAATAGAAAATAGTTTCTTCCTGCATTATTAGATGCTATTTAGTGCTATTTAGTGGCAAGAAAAAAAAATCTGATGATGGAATATGGCCTGTCCTTGAAGGGCACTTTTTAACTGAAAGCTTGAACATAAAATTGTTTAATATTCATATTAGCTCAGAGAAAGGCCTGATGTAGAAATGAAATTGGGAAATAAATGTGTTTTAAGTCTTTGTTTCCATTCACTGTAGATTGAAAGGTCAGCTATAAACTTCCAAATTTCCATCAGATTTGAACATTTTTGGATCAGCAGTGCTGGGCAGAGTCACATACTAGCCACCATCTGCTTCAATCCCCATATTTCTTTCTGTAGGACAAGAGAGCTGAGGACACACAGTTGGTTGTGCTGCTCCCTGCCTTTGTCTAAGAGCAGCTGTGACTGTGGCACACTTAGAGCTCTGACCAACTCTCATCTTGGCCTTTCTTGCAGTGGCTTGGGGTACATCACTGGGTCGAGTGTGAAGCAGGTTGCTGGAGACTGGCACTGGGCACTGAGGGTAAGTTCTTAATGACACATCTTAATGAGAGTTTGTTAGTTGATTAGTGTTAGGAAGAGTTCTATCACACAATGGCTCAACCTGTTATTATATCTGAAAGGTGAAGGGCTGGAAATTACATCTGTGGATCTTAAATGCATGGCAGATGCACTCTCTAAGCAAAGATGTATGGACTTGGCTTGTGGGACTTGGTGTTTTCCCTGCTTGGGGGCAAGAATTTTCCAATCACTTTTCATATCAATCAATCAATTCTGACTTCTTGATGGGGACAGGAAGACGAGGCATTGGCCTTAAATCAACTCCACAGTCTTTCAGTCTCCTGCTGTCAAGAAACTCTGAGAATGGCTTCCGGCTTTGAGGAAAAAACACTTTGTTCCAGTTTCCGCTTGTTTTTCTGCCCTGAGACAGTCAGTTTCCTTCTATTTTAACCTCTTGGGACCCTGATAAATGGGCTGAAAAGATAATCCACTCCAATCACATACTCACAAACAGCTTGTGCACACAAAGATGTCTTGAAAGAGCTGAGAGGAAGTGGCTCAGCAGAACTGGTTTCTGACCTTTGGTACTGTGGGTGGCATGTGAGGTGCATTCTCTGGCTCTGGCACTTCATGGAGACCATGAATCTCATGAAGCTCAGGCCAACACCATTTATAACAGTAGGTGATGAAATACAGGAGTTCCCATCTGAAGCAAATATGTCCTCTGTGACACAGGCCATGCCCAGGGTAAGTAAAGCCAGGAACATCACCATGAACAGTTCATCTGTAGCTGGGAGAGTGGAGAGCAATTTCCAGCTGTGCACCTGGAGTGGAAAATAGAGTAGCCTAAAGCTTCCCACCAAGAGGATGCTGCCTCATTAGCAGAAATATTTAAGAGTAACATGAACTTTGAGCAGAGGCCAACACAAGGAGTGAAAACCCCAAAGCCCATCCTCTGGTCAGTGGGCTTTAACTGGAGGACTCAGAAAACCCAAATCTGACTTGAAAACCCAAATGGTTAATCTGTGAAAAGAGATCATCACTAGGACTTTTTAGATGGTGTATTCACAGTTATCCTGAGAAATCCAAGCTATCTGCAAGACTGTACTCCTTACAGGTCATCATTTCCACTATAAATGACACATTGATGCAGGATTCTCTGGCTGTACAAAATTTGGGGAATCTATGAGCTGCACACATCTGTGGTGCTTGCTTTGGACACCATTGCTCAGTCTGTACTCACACAGCACATATAGAAAACATCCAGACATCAGTGTAGAGCAGCTTCCATCCCTATGGCAATTATTGCTCTCTTGCAAGGTGGGAATGATTCCCCAAGATGATGCTTCCCTCTGTGATCTCCTGTGGGTTCCAAATACAGAAGAGGTCAGGAATAATCATACTTCACTGGGCTGAAAAAGACAGAAGGGCACATGGACAAGTGGCAGCTTTGTCTCTAACAATAAAGTGAGTGTTTCACTGCAGCATTACTGAGTGTTCATGGGTATTGTCCTTGTGGGTACTTAAGCTTTTAGATAAAATTCAAAGAGACTTGAAGCATCTGGCTGTAGAAAAAACAGAATTTCCAATTTTTTATCAGTGCTGTGTCTTCTCTTCAGCTGTCATAAGGATGCTGTATCGGGCTTCAATGTATTCCTGGATGAGCGATTTTCTTACTTTTAAGTTCTGAAACACTTTTGTCTTTCCTTCCCTAGAAGGATTGTGAGTTTGTCATCCTTGGACATAAAACACTGCTCCATATGTAAAGGCCGTTCTCAGGTTAATAATGGAAGCTTTTTGTTGTTGTTGTTTTTTGGGGTTTTTTTTCCAAACAGGAATTTATTTTTTAAATAGCATGTCTAGATGAGATGATAATTGAGTGAAATCCATGTTCCTATTTTCCTGATGGAGCTATTTTCCATTCTGACGATAATGGAATTTCAATGTCAAAACAAGAATAGTTTTTATAGCCTGCAAAACACTGTGAGATCTTAGTATTTTTGCCTAGTGCTTAGAGAAAGGATTGGATACTGCGAAACCAAGCCCTTGAATGTGTTGTTTTCCTATCTTCCAGCATGAATTTTCAACGTTTCTTGGTCTGTTGTACTGAGGTAACCTGAGGAAAATGCCTGAAAATAGGAAGAGATTGTGGGTTAGCTGGAAGAGGGATGTATGTCAAGCAAGGGTTTTCAAAGCCAGCATGTTCCCTACATCCAGAAATCTTTCAGATGGTCTAATTGCCTTTAAAAGGCTTCTGCACTCACCAAGAAACCTGCTGGTCTCTCAGCCCAGCTGGGAGTAGGTTTCCAGAGAGTTAAACATCACTGAAGAATCATGTTTAGATGAATATTGGTACTTATTAACACAATGGACTGCCTCACTCAGAGTATTTTCAAAGCTGCATGTTTCCAGAGTGAGATAAGAGGGTCCAGGGAATGACAAGAAGGAAGGAAAGGAGCAGATGCCTCGATGCTTACAGGTTCTGACTGGCTGTGAGGAGCAGTCACTGAAACCAAACAGATGGATTCTGCTTCTTCCTGACCAGTCAAAGCAAACCCTCCTGACTCCTGTGCTAATCCCCTGCTCCTTTCTTGCAGGTATCTCCACTCCTAGGAATGATAACAGGGACACTCATCTTGATATTTGTGCCTGCTGCTAAAAGAGGAAATGCTGAACAACTTGGGGGGCAGCTGAAGGCTCGGACTTCATGGCTGAGAGACATGAAAGCATTGATTAGAAAGTAAGAGCATGAGTAAAAACCATGTTTTGCCTCTAATGCTTAGTCAAAACATCCAATGGTCTGGGTTTAGTATGGTGAGACTGGGAAGTGATGACGTGTAGGGAGTTGCAGGAAGTTTAGTCTGTTGACCTAGGAAAGAAAATCACAGTTACATGAGGCATCAACTGCTGTGACAATGTTGGATTCCAAGTTTTGCTCTAACCTTTCCAAGATTGATATCTAAGAAAAACTCTGCTTTGTTTGGCTCATACTTCACACAAATCAAAGCTTTTGAAGTGTAGAAATTGCTGTGTTCCTCTATTAATTGTTGTGCTGCTGTTGTTCAGACACTTAGATCCTTTCTCTTCTTTAAAAGAGCTGTTCTGCTGAGGGGGAAAGGAGAGTCTTAGCAATTTAAGATAAAAAACACAGAGAAGCTTGTACTATGGCAAGTTTAAATATATGTGAACAACCACGTGTGACTGAATCCACGAGAACTGAATGTGCTTGGGTACTTGTATGTGTTCATAAAGGTTCACATGCTCACGAGTGTTTAAGCAGCTGCACTTCCTTCCAAAAAGCTGGCCTGTGAAAATACAAACACTTTCACTTGTGATTTCAGGGTTACCTTGTAATTCTGATGGGAAACTTGTGATGTCCTTTAGTTTTAGAGCTACTGGCTAGAATACCTCCCTGGTATTGTCCTCCAGTGCCAAAGGACTATGAACTAACTATTGTTAGATAATTTATTATTATTTCTATGTTACTGCTTTTGGTAGTTTATGTAAGTAGTAAACATATGGTGGCATGGATGGGGAGGGAGAAATGAAACTGCTCATCCAAGTAAGCAGGTGATACTGGGGTGAAAGCCCTGTAACTCACATATCATATCTTAGTGACCAAGTACTGTCTTCTCGAACAGTCCCTTGGGACAGTCCTGTGAAGCATCTCTGATGAGTGAATATTCCATGTGAATATTCCATGCTTCTTATTCTCCGTTCATTTGTACCTTGTGTTCCCTCTTCCCCTTGGCAAATGGAGGTGGCAAATGTGGGGGAGCATTGGGTTTTGTCACTGCAGCACTGGTTCCTGTGTGGGGGTCCTGCTTTTTCACTTTCCCCCCTAAAGCTTCTCTTGGTTTTGTCTCCACAGCCGCAGCTATGTGTTCTCATCCTTGGCCACCTCAGCTGTCTCCTTTGCCACAGGGGCACTTGGTATGTGGATCCCTCTGTATCTTCACAGAGCACAGGTCGTGCAGAAGACAGCAGAGACCTGCAGCTCCCAGCCCTGTGGCACCAAAGATAGGTGAGAGTCAGAGTCAGCTGCTTTAAAGAGGGGGAGAGGGGGTGGGGGCTTATTTACCAGAGGAAACAGGCAAGTCCCACAGAGACAAGGTACTAGAATGTCTGTAATTTCCTCTAGGCCCTTGCAACAATGATAGGAAATGCTGGGATTGTAAACTAGGCTTTAGTTCTCTTCTTCATTGCATGAAGTCAAACCAAGGGAGAAGCAATGACCTCAGCTCTGTCTCAGTTCCCAGGCTGCAGTGCAGAGTAGAGAAAAGAAAAGAGAAATCCTCTAAGGAGGATGTTTGGAGAGCTAAGAATTTGGGTTCTTAAGACCCATCTGTGAAAGCAGCAGAATAAGCTGGTAGGTTAGGAAGCCCCAGTGGTGCCTGTAATTCAGAGACTGGAATGGCTCCCCTAAATCTGCAGGGACTAATGCTGTAGACTTTTGTTTCTGTGTGAGGCAGGACTTCCCTGTTTTATTGCTCTGTAAACTGCTGTGTGTGCTGAGTTTTGCTGAAGAATGTCCCAGAGATCTGGGATGCTTTGGGCTGGAGTGTTTGATGTTTTACAGTGGCTTGGGTTTTCAGTCCTGGTTATGGAATATCACTTACAACACATAAGCTATGAAAAGTAATTCTTCATTTTGTGATTTACAATGGTGGCACAAAGCAGAAAATGCTATAAAAGCATTCCTCCAGGTAAATAAAAGATACTAGAAAAACCTTTTGTCAGATCTTTTGCTTTTCAGCTCATGAGGGAAAATAATATTAGGAAAAACTTCTTGCCTAGCAGACATAATCCCATCTCAATTAAAGTAGTTAGTGGTGTGGAGTCCCATCAGCCAGAGTGTCCAGCAGGCAATCTCAGGCTGTTCCACAAAAATGCAGTGAGCCAAACACAGAGCTCCAGCCTGACTGCCCTGACTGCCCCTGTCCACTGTTCACAAAGAGAAGTCCCCCCTCCTTGATGACACCTCCATTTTGAAATGTCCTCAAGCTACTTTAATGTGGTTGCCCAAGACCCTGTAATTCAAGTCCTGCACATATAATATGGACAATCCTCCTGGCTCTTTATATTGAAATTAACACATTTCAAATGTGTAACCTAGCAGCAAAAAGATTCTTTGAAGTGCCTGAAAGGAGTTATAAAGTCAATGTTGGAAATCATTGGTATTTAAGAGTCTTGTTAGGTTTCCTTGCCCTGAAGCTTCCTGATGCTGGTCCATGATTTCCCCTTACATGATCAATGCACAGGTTATTAATTAGTTTTGTGTATGCATAATTAGCTGTTCAGGGCACTTTGTAGGAATCCCAGTTCCACCCAAGGAAGCAGCGTGAGCCTTTTGCACCCCTTTGCCCATAGATCAAAGCCTGTGTACAACGATAAATTTCATATGCTCTGGTTTTTTTTAATTGCAGAGTAAGAGGGCTAAAATCATGAGCATTTGTTTTATTCAAAATTTGCAAAGCCGTTGTGAAAACTGTGCAAATTTCCATTACTCAGTTTACCCTAATAATTTGTCCAAAGACCATGCTCCTTTTGAGGAAAAATTAAAAAAAAAAAAAACCCTCACTTTTCTCTTTTTTTTTTTTTTTTTTTAATAGTTTGATCTTTGGAGCAATCACATGCTTCACTGGATTCCTGGGTGTAATCACAGGGGCAGGAGCAACCAAATGGTGCCGGTCGAAGACGCAGCGAGCTGATCCTCTTGTGTGTGCTGTTGGAATGCTGGGCTCAGCCATCTTCATCTGTCTGATCTTTGTGGCTGCCAAGAGCAGCATTGTGGGAGCCTATGTAAGTATAATCCTTTCCATGTGCCAGCCCCTGCCCAACTCCTTATGAGACCGTGTGCATCGTCCCCTGCAGAAAGCCTGGGACGTTTTCTTGCCTTTGCCCTTCTGAATGTCCTTCTTTTTGCCTCCTGGCATTCTGGCACTAAGCGTGCCTGAAATCTCAACTGTTTATCCCTGCTGCCATCAGAATTCAGAGCTCCATGGAAACCCACAGCCTTTGGGCTGTCCTGTCTGCACCTCAATCCACACCTTTATTGCTCCTGCCTAATGATTTGGTAGAGGAAAATTGAGCACTTCCCTTGCAGTGAGGGTATTGTAGCTGCAGTGGTACCAGATGACAATTACAGTGTAATTTGTCTGTGGGCAAGCTTTTAGCTCCCTTTCAGTACCATTCATTGCCATAACTAGGTGGATTGCACCTTACCCAGTAATTTCAATTTGTTATCTGTATTACCATAGACCAGGAACCTACAGTATTTGATGTTGCACAAATGCAGATTAAAATATGGCCCCTCCCTGAGTGCTTATAATTGGATTATATAAAAAGATATCAAATAGATCCAGATAAATAGAATGGTTTGGGTTGGAAGGAGCTTTTGAAGGTCATGTATTCCAACACTCCACTGTGAAGGAACACCTTCCACTAGACCTTGCTGCTGAGAGCCCCCTCCAAATTGGCCTTGAATCTTTCCAGGAATGAGGCATCCACCATGTCCCGGCCATCCTGTGCTAATGCTTTACCACCTTTGTAAGAAACTCCTTCCTTTTATCTCATCTAAACCAACCCTCTTTTAGTTAGACTGCAGGGAAAAGGAAAAGCTCAACTATAATAATCCAGCCTCAGTCTAGAATCTTGCTTTCAGCAGGGAGCAAAACTCCAGTCTCTGAACAAGTCTCTGGTTCCCTTTTAATGTCAGAATGAGAGAAGCCTAAGACCTGGGAGAAGTTTATGAAGGGAAAGTATGAGATGTTTGGAGCAGTGGGATCCCTTCTGGGAGCCCACCCTTCACTTCCACACAGCAGCACATGCTCATCCAGCAAGGAGAATTCATTTACAAGTAACCAGCCGACTGCTGTTCCTCATTTCTTTGTATTTTGAGCACTGGCCTGGCCATGTTTATTTGCTGAGTCTTTCAGCAGCTGCCACAGTTATGGGGAAGCACAACCAGAAAGAGTGGAAGTTCAAAATCATTAAGACAGAGCCAAGAATGCTTCCTCTGACTGTTTAAGATTCAGGTCTCTGGTTTGTGACCATGAACTAACATTTGAACTGGCAGAAAAATGATCACCTCAGACAACCTGTGAGAGTGTGTTACTAGTTAGTGAATCATTTACCCTCCTTCCATTGATCTCTCACACCCCTCACCTGCTTCCTCCATCTATTTGTGCAGACAGAGCTGTGATTTTCACCTTTCTTAGACCTAGTGACAGACATGTTTATTTGTGGAGTTCAGTTTCTTTATAAAGAAACCTCTCCCTTTCTATGCTGGAAATACTGTTTTCAAAAATTGTGCAGCAGGAGCTGGCTATTAATCTCATGTTTATATTTTGTCTATTTTTTAATGGCCATATAACTATTCTGCATTATTTAAGTATATAAATATAGATGGTATCATTTAAACAATCCTAGAAACAATTTCTTTTATTACGGATGAGCAGTAAATCTAATAAAGAGTCAGTGATTTGCAAAGGAAGTTAGAGCTGCATGTGGAGGGGGTATAAGGAATATGAGCCTGTTTGTGATGCTCTTAGGCTGGAGCAAGAAACACTCCATAGTGCTTCTTAATAATGCTTCATAATGCTATGCCTCTCCATAGCCCTAAATACTCTGCTGCTGGAAACCTGATGCCCACAAAGAGAGGGCAGGTCTGGGTTGGAGCTACCAGTGTCTCGTAGCACAAGGTATTATTGTGGCAGTGCCATACTGAATTGACTTTCCAAGGCAAGTTTCTAACACAAACTCATGTTTTTCTGTGGCATTCAAAGAGCTGTTGCAATCTTGCAGACTTCCAGAGTGTTTAATTCCCTTGTATTTCAAGGAGAACAGGAGTAGAAGATCTGCACTGCCAGGTTGCATGGTGTAGCAGTTTGTCATTGCTCTTTGGTTAAAGTCTCATTGGTCCATAATGAAGGGGAGAGTGTTCTGTGGCTGGTGGACAGAATGATGGGCTAGGTTACCTTCCTTATCTCAAAATCCATGACAAAATCTCCGTCTGGAAACAATACAGTAAAATTTATGGGTTGATTTTTTTGTCTCTGATATCTTCCTTGGCAGCTTGTCCTGGCTCCTGTCTTTGAATTCTGTGTCTGTGGGAAGGCAAGGCAATGTCTGTCCTACAGCATGGTGGCATTTGCCAACCTTCTGTACTGTGACTGTCCTTAGGCTTCTGTCATGGATCACACTGTGCAAAAATGGACAATGAATGTTTTTGGAACCCTCATTGGCTCAGAGCCTTAAAATTCTCACTTCCAAGCAATTAGGTGGGTCCCCAAGAGATGATGTTCTCCCTCACTGTGAGAGAGAGCTGTGGTGGCCACCAGATCACCATCTCCCTCCCTGCTTCAGTTAACACTCAATAGCTTTAATGCTGACTGATACAGGCACCAGCTTAAATTAAGTGTTCAGCACTCCAGCAAGAACCTGCAGAGCCCTTGCTTTTAAATTTCTTGGTCTTATAGGTTTTATTTTTTTGGAAAAGACTTGCATTTCCATTAACACAATCACCCTACCCCTTACATGTTTTATACTGTCTGCTCTCTTCCTCCCCTGAACACATGTACTATTTCTCTCCTGCTCAATCCTTTCTTGCAAGTGATTTTGGTTCCTGGGGGCAGTTGCTATTCCCATTCTGCAGCAGCCACTCCCATCTGAGGCAGGTAGACAAATTACTGTTTTCCAGCCAGCCTTTTCATACTGATCCAGTAAATAATGGCAGTGGCAAAGTGGCTGGCAAGGTAGACTAAAACAACAATTCTGTATCATTTAGCTGCCCAGACACCTATATTTCTCTCTTTTATTATCTTGCCTGGTTGTATAGTCCAATCACTTCTTACTCAGTTTTTCTTGCAGCGTGTGGATTTGTGTGCTATAATCCAGCTCCTTAAAGCACCAATTTGCATATCTGCAAGTTCCACTTTTTCTGAAATACAAACTCTTTGAAACTCGGTTTTCAAACCTGTCTCTGGAAACTCATTATATGTGTGGCATCATCATCTCACAGTGCTCAGGCATTTCAGCTGCAGATTTTACACTTGTTTAAATCTCCAAGTGACTGGAGAGAGATGTGCTGCTTTGCCTTCCTTTGACACTCTTCCAAATTCCTCCATTTCAACATCTATTTGAATTCCTCAAAGACGTTTTATGATCTTGCAGAAACAGCAAATCCTGGGGTAAAACCTTGCCAGAGAGCTTTTACAGCATCTTATTCTCAACCCCAGGGACTTTCTGTTGTCATGTTGTTGGTGACCTGCCTACTTCTGAGGCATCAATATTGCCCAGAACCGAGCTGGAGTTAGAATTGCTCCAGATTCAGGAGTACATGAGGATGTCTTACCCACCATTTCAGAGAGAAATACAAATAATGAAGATATTGACTGATACACCCTTTGCAAACAGTCATGGAAGGTGTTTGTAACCTGCTTAGAACTTTCTGTGAGAGCTGCTGGCATGTCCACTCTGAAACCTAGTTTATTTATCATTTTTGGGAGTCAGAATTGGCTAACTGATCACTTAAACAGAAAAGCACAGATGAGCAATCAGACACTAAATGGACATGGTGAGATGTTACATAGCACAGCTGGAGTCAGAGGCAGATGTATATGTAGAGGTGAAGTCTCAGTGTAAAATGAGGCTTCAAAGTGTGTGAGGAGTCAAAACTGTGAGCATTTCAGGAGCTATTATGTGCTTTGTGGCTGCCCTATTTGCTGTCAGCTTCCCCAGAGTCTCCCTTCTGCAGAAATACCACATATCCTCACATGCCCTTTGCAGTGGGTGAACTCATTTCTATAAGCCCCCAGCAGCAGCTGAAGGACAGACATTTTTTAATGTCAGTATCTTCTATCCTACTTTTTGATCTTCCTCTTGCTCTTCTTTTCCTTTTGCCAGTACCCACCTATTAATCTCATGTTTCATGGATTGGTTGAAATACACATTCATCAGCTCAGAACTGGTGTGCTCTGAAATTTGTAGCATTTCAGTGATTTATTTAAAGGACTTGTGCTACATTCCTGCACAAGGGACAAGTTCTTGCTGCCTAGAGCAATTCAAATGTGTGCAGCTCATATCAGCTCAAGGCAAGCAGTTGCCTGTTTGCAGTGCTGAGAGCAGGCAGGGCATGTTGATGTTGCATTCAGAAGTGTGATTCCATCATTCCCAAACTTAATTTAGTCTCTCCAGCCACAAAATCCCAGCAACAGCAGCTGCAAAGCTGTAGCAGGACAGATTTCAGAGCAGGTCTGAGTTATGTATCCAGTACCCATGGGGCCCGTGGCTTCAGCTCCTGACAGCACCTTGGTTTATTGGATGTGTTCTCTCCTTGGCAGTTGGCATTTCCAGTGAGAGCCAGTCTCAAGGCAAACCAGTGGGCAATGGGAAAATGGAAATAGAGATTTCCTAACTGACCAGCTGGGCTGTAATGACTGGCTGTGATACCATCACAGAGGAAGCAGACCTGGTCACAGAAAAAGGGAAAAGGGAGGGAAAATATTTGGGAAACAAAGACAATTTTAGAAACAAATAGAGGAAGCTTCTGTAGATCAGCTAAATAAAGCAAATTATTCCTGGCAGTGACAGGGTGGTCTGAGGGGTTTAGGCAACCTCATCTGGTGTGTGGGAAGGACAGTGGCAGTGGTCACATCATGTCACAGCTGCCACTCTCGCAGTTCTGTGGCTTTTAATGTCTCTTGCTGACCATCTCCACAGAGCCAAGGATTGCATTTCACCACAAGACACTGCTGTTGCAAAGCCCATACTAAATTCCAGTCTCGACTGGGCAGATATTACCCCTGTAATGCTGTTGGGGAGGGAAAGGATCCTCCACAGCTCTCCACAGAGAACCTCAGCTGATTTGCTACAGAGCTGAACACACAACTTGGTTTCCAGGAATGGAAATGGCTGTGCTTTGGGGAGTTGTGGCTTTCTTGTCTTTTCTAACTGGCTTTTCGGAAAAGAATAGTGCAAGTTTGACTTGATGATTCTTAAAGGGCTTTTCCAACCTCAACAATTCTATGATTCTATGTATGCAAGCCTGGGGCTGTCTCTTCATGCTGGTTTTTCATGTTCTTCTAAAAACAAAAGTGTCAGCCTTTAATTTAGCTGCTTTGTAGATCATAAACTTAGTTTACAATAACAACATTTCATGCCAGCTCTCTAGAGCTCTGATACAAGTCTATGGTTTGTTAATAGTCAGGATAAACCACAACAGCAACAAGGAGTGTAGGTATGAGAAAAATAAGCAACAAAAGAAAGTTTGTGACAGGTTATTTTTCCTCTGAATGTCAAGTGAATAAATCTCCTTTTTGTGTGTTTTGTTACAACAGATTTGCATTTTTATCGGAGAAACTCTTCTGTTTTCAAACTGGGCTATCACAGCAGACATACTAATGGTGAGTGCACTTTGGAACAGCATCTTTCTGTGTTCAGAGCACTTTGTCAACTTGCAAGGCAAGAACAACCTGAAGTTCACAATTTCTTCCAGCTCCTAGTCCCTACTTCAGCTTATTCTGATTTTTATTATTATTATTTTTGCTTACTGAAAAGTGACACAGGGAGAAAGAGAGAAAAAAGTTCCTTTTTGTCCTTTGTTCTGAGCACCAGGGAAAAGTGTCCAGAAAAGAGAACATGTCTGAAATAAAATAATTTCCCAAAATTTTAAGTGTCTGTGCAAAACCCCACATGCACGGAATTCAGGCAGTGTTTCCTGACAGTCAGCACGTTTGTGGGCTTTGTTATCAATAACTCAGCTTTGTTCTGCAATAGGAAATCCTTCCCACCATCCCTCCCTCCCTCCCTCCCTCTCTCCCTCCCTTCCCTGACCACAAAGGCAGCCTATCTACCTACCATTCATCACATACACAATAGAAACCCACCTCCGGGAGAGCAGAGAGGAAAAGAAAGTATAAAGAATTTTTGGACTATGTCCACCTTTTCCAAGAGGAAAGTGTCAAGGACTTTTCAACTCATGTCCTTCATTTTCCATTCTTTCTCCACCACAGAGCTTTGTAAGTCTTTCAAGTCAGCAAACTGACCTCAGCAGCCCCATTTTCACATGAAATAGTCTGGACATTTATTCAAGAGCTCTGCATATTTTGTAGAGGTTTCCATCAGAGCCCTTCAAACATAATATCGAAACCCTGTTGTGAAGGAGGTGTTGCTAATTGTATGAAAAGAAAGGCACTAAGGCACAGAACCCTTACAGGACTTTCCCGAGGTCTTTTGTCAGCTTGTTGACAGAACTAAAAATATAATCAGTCTGGCATCAATAGAAAACTCCCTTGACTTGTATTTGTTGGTTATGCAAACATCAGCGAGGAAACAATTGGGCTCAGTATTCTTAGATGTAAAGATAATGGTGTTGATATATTGATTCTGCAAAGAACTTCAAGCCTCTGCTTAAGTTCTGTTTACATTGAAGTTCAAGGTTGTGTTTATATTTTAAAGTAGCTCTGCAGTTGCCATCACTGCATTGCCTGATGAACTTTTCATCTTTCACTCATTTGTGCAGGGAACACTTTGACAGGTGGGGTGGTTAAATCCACTCCTCTCAGTGTGGGTGAAGCACAAAGAAACAAAGGTGGTCAGTGGACTCTGGTAGTACTTGAATGGCTCTTAATTCCTCCTGCCAGGTCAGCTGTGGTGGGGCAGAGCTCTGTGGGGCTTCCCTGGGACTTCCATGGGCTTTTGTAGCTTGTGAGTTCAAGACTGCTGTGGCCATTCATAATGTGGTATCTCAACACTTGCACAGATGTGCAGCCTGGAGACAGCTGTGCTGAGGAAGAAATTACAGTACAATATGTAATTCCTACCAGAGCTCCCTGTCACATCCTGCCTCTGGCTGTGGTGTTCCTAGGAGCAATCCCAGTTCTCTCCACTCAGAATTAGTAGAGAGGTTTAAAAAGCACCTGTTTTATACTCTTCTTAACATTGGCTCAGCTGAGGTGGTCCCAGTTGTCAGGAGGAAGGATCCTGTCAGATGTGTTCAAGGTCCTCCAGAAAATCTGTGTCAGAAACAGACCTAATATTTGACCTGTGTTGTCTCAAGGTAACCCCAAAAGATATTTTCAACCAACTGCTCTGTTATATCAAGGATATTAGGGCTGCCATCATTGTCCCATTTAATTACAGAGGGTTTTTGTGTTGATTGCAATGTGACTTCAATATCCTATAGCTTTTAACAACTTTTATAGGATTTGCCACCTGTCTTACCAGCATCCTATAGTCAGTTGCATTTTGTAGGGATGCATTTGTAATTATTTATGTTGCTTTAGTAAAAGAGTTCCATGAGAATTTATCGGAAATAATAGTTCAATTTTCCAAAACATGGGAAAGAAACTAAAACCATGTTAAAAAATGAATTTTGGTACTTGCTGCCAAATTTTCAGCTCACTGTTCTCTGGTCTGTTTAGGAAAATGAACTGAGTGTTGTCTATAATGCCCAGCTTGTTGCATTAACAGCATAAGGGGACGTGTGAAAGTTTTAAAGAAATAAATGTAAACATCACTTAGATGAGGACAGGGCTGGAAGCAGACAGGCTGAAGTGCAGACAGTTGACACAGGGGATGAGAGGGGGCTTAGACTGTCAATAGGTGAGAGCCAAGGCTGCAGCCACATTTGACAGACAGCTGGGTGGGAAATCATTGCCAGAGAAAGATATGGAAATGCTTTAGCAGATGCACTTTATATGTTTGGCAAATTAATTTTACTGATTACTATTTATTTGGTGTAATCAGAAGTGTGTCTGTGCTTGCCTGAGGCTGGGAAGGAGTTTAAAAGCATTATTAGCATAAGCTTAACAACACTTTCATCCTATACATAAATATTACCCTGTTTTCATGGATAAAAGCTCTCAATACTGGCTAACACTCTTCTTGCTGATTTCATTATGCCAGGAGTGAGGCTTTTTGGAAACTGCATCCCAGATGATTTCTCAGAACTTTCCCAAGATTTACAAATCCCATGACAGCTTAAGAATCCTATCGGGCAAGTTGTTAAGGACCTCCAGAAGTTTTGCAAGTTTCATTTCTGTAGCAAAACAAGGATGTTTGCTTATTTTCTTCCAATTTAATAGTTGGCTCTTCCTAGCTCTGTGCTTGCATTGCATCCAGTGCTCCTCCTGCAGAAAGGAGCATGGCTCCTTGGCTTTTGTGCAGTCCAAGGTGCCAAGTGCTGGCTCTGATAAACTGTCAGAGCTGCAGTTCTGCCCTGCCTGAGATTCTGAAAGGCTGATATTTGTTCCGAATGCAAATTTGTACAAAACAGGTCTTATTCTCCTGAGCACAACTCTCCATATCTCCTCCCAGGCACATGCTCAGATGGTGCTTGGGGAAAGGAGGGATGCTTTGTATGGAGCTTGCTAATTATGAAACAGATTTCATCAGCCATCTTTTGCAAATTGGCATTAAAATTACAAGAAACACAAAGCAGCATTAAAACTGCCTCGTAACAGCAATAATAAATGAGCTTCAGTGCAGCAGGCAAGTGGGTAACACTCTGAGACACGTGCAGGGCGTGGGGTTTGTGGGAATCTGGTGCTAGTAGTGGAGGTTTCCTCCATACCACCTCTCGAAACCAGAGATGATGGACAGGGACTTGGAATTTTTGTGTAAGAGCCATGAAGCAATTCAAAGTGCCTCTGTTTCACTCACAGTCTCTCTAGGTCTTTGCTGAGAAAAACCATCCTCCAGTTTATGCATAGTCCTGACATTCATGCAAAAAAATTGCTCTGCATATTTCTGATTTCTTTTAAAACATTAGTTCTTTCTAAATGGTCATGACCTGCCATGAAGGAGCTGCTTTGATGTTTTGTTGTAAAGTCAAAGTCTTCCTTTAGGCTTGAAACAGGCACAGACTGGTGCTCAGCTGTGCCATAGGCATGTAGGAATGTTGCTTTTATTCTGATTACCTTCCCTAAAAATAAAACCCAGTTATTTATTTAGTACAAAATGCTGCCCTATTTTTATAGCCAAAGATGAATTGCATTTCCAGAGGTTCTTGTTACTTCTCTGAGTGCCTTCACACAATACTCCAAGTGCTGCAGGTCAGATTTGAAGGCAGGGTGAGGAATGCCTGAGAATGAGGGAGCACAGCCCACTCCAAACCCTCCAAGAGCAGCTGGTCCAAGGACTGCAGGTGGAGGTGTTCTGCTCCATGCTGTGCTGGGAACTGCAAACCCCAGCAGCCTCCTTTCACTTCACTTAGGAGTACTTTGTTCAGACAGTGTCTGCCTGGCTTTTGTGGAGGGTCTCTCTGGATCCCAGCCTTTTCCTTTTCTGAACAGCAGGGGCAACTGGGCTATTGCCAGGTTCTGTCCCTGGCTGGAACAGCATTAGTGCATGTTTTCTTTGTCTTTGATGCTGAAAGAGGCTAGTATGAATTGTCCTGACCCAGAAAGGGCAGCAGAATGCTTGACACAGTAGAGTTTCTATTAAAGCTTAGCTGTAAACATCAGAACTTACCTCTGGCTCATGGCCTTTTCCTAGGAGAAGGGTGATCTCTCCGTGGCTTTCCCCATTAACTTTTTTCAGACCAACTCCTGCTGGGTTCATCACAGGAAGGAGATGTCAGCAGTATTCCCTGGCCTTTCTGAACCTCTCTTTAAAGAGCAGAGGTTTCCAGAGCTGCTTGGTCAGCCCCCCCTGCCCATCCTCTGTGCTGCTTGCCTCTGAACCTGGGATCAGGGATGAGCCAGGACAATCCCACAGGCTTCCTCCTTGGCTGCTGTGGCTCTCCCACCTCCAGTTTCTGTGGGATGTCCAAACCAGGCCATGTATGGTTTGAATTTAGGTCTATTTTAGTACTGAAGTGCCCATTTAGAGTTGTAATTTACTTCTTTCTTCCAAGAACAGTAGCTGTTTGCTTCCAGCTGCTTCCTGTCCATCAGAAATGTTTTTTTAAGTAGGGGTAGGGTGGAGTTTTTTTGGTTGTTTTTTGGATGTGCTGGTTTAAACATTTTTTTTTTCTTTCCAATATGTTTTTCAAGGACATCATTTGCTTGCTACATGTTTGCTTTGAGGGGGGGTGTTTGTCTCTTGAATTCCAGACCAAATGTACCAAGTTTTAGCACTTCATGGTGTTTCAGCCATCAATAATTTCTTCAGTTAAGCTGGAAGCTGTGCTTCTGCTTGCAAAACTACATTTGCATAATGTAGCCACACATGCAAAATTATGTCTAATATACGTGTGTGCATTCATGTGTATACATATTTATATATGCATGCACACATATGATACAGTTATCATTAAGATTTCTTCCTCTAATTAGCATCAATTCACTGCCACTCCCTGAAAGTGGTAGATTTTTTAATAAATGTGACATTTCTTTTGTCCTTTGGCTGCAAAAATGGATAGAATACCGAACCAGGTATTTTTTTTTCTCCAGATTGGTTAACATAAACTTTACAGAAAGAAAAAATATTTTAGGTTTCAAATGTCATGTTTCACATTTATGCACAACTCTTGAATTAGGTAGAATTTCACTTTATCTACTCAGATGCCCTTTCCCAAAGAGTTCTTATAGAATGCCTCTCCACTGCCTTTCTGTGAACTGGGCCAGGTAGGAAGAACAAAAATAACTCACTCTTAATTTTTGTTTTCTTCTGTCTGGTCTATCCAGGTTGAATCCATTATCTGCCTCTTTGGGGAGTGGGAATGAATTGTGGGGCTCTCCTACTGTTCACATCCTGACCTTCAGCACATTTCTGTGTCTCTAATGAAGTTTAGAGCTAATTCTCATTTTGGAATTTCTTTCTTCAAGTCGTGTCCTGAGTTCCTGGATGCAAAAGGAGGGCAGGGCCTGACATCCACAGCTGGGCAGCTGCTCTGGATCTGAACACATCTTGCTCTTCTGTTGTACAACAGAAGTTGAACAGGGTGTCTGCTTGATACATGGCATGAAAGTGCATTACCAGTGTGCATTTGCAGGTTTGTCAAAGCAAGGATGAAAGAACTGGCAGGTCATCTGAACACACATGGCAAACCCTGAGGAAAAGCATTTAATCTAATTTTACCCATAATTCACAATTGTCTGTGAATTATGTTCCAAATGCTTGGAACGAGATGATAATTTTAAATAGGCATCAGTTCTCTTTTAGTGTGGATTTTCTCAATGCTCTTTCTTTTGTTTCTGGTTTTTATGGTAATTATTTCCACTGCAGACAGGGCAACTCCCCTTCCCTGTGAGGAATAATTCAAGCACTGAACTTAAAGTACTTTCAAGTACTTTAGTCCGGTGCCCTGAGTGAGCCCTCACTGCCAGTCAGTTCAGGTAGAGGATCTCTGTGTATCTCTGGCTGGGGATGGGCCAATCCTAAAATGTCATATTTAATTAATAAATTACTTTGGGAAAGGATTGCAAGGATGCTGGCAAGGCAGGACTTCTAAAGAAAGACTGAAGGCAGCCCATTAGAGAGAAAGTGGATAAATAAGATGGATCATGGTCTCCAAAGAGCTGAATAAGAGTCATTCCATTCAGAGCCACAGGAAAAGGCACAGTGAAATTCAGTGCTTACAGGCAGAAACAATGCTCACTTGGATTTAGAGACCTATTGAACTCTTCATTACTTCCAGCCTTTAAATCAAGACAGGATCAATTCATAAACTGGGATATGTGGACTTGATGCAGATGTCCTTAGCCAGCATCTTTAATAATTTATGCAAGAGACAATTACTTCCTTCTGCCTCTAAAAAGTGTATTATAAAATTAAGGTCATTCCACAAGACAAGGGCTTGCTAGGATTTTTATTTTTGTAATTTTTCATCCCCTTTTGTGGTTAGGGCTCTGTTATCTGTGAGCTCTAGTCCTTTCATGGGGAAGTAATTTGTGTTTTCCACTCTTGCTGTGTAATCTGACTGATTCTGCATGACCTGGCTAAGGGTGTCATGTCCTATTAGAGGAGTGGAGACCCAAATACAGTATCTTGGCTATGGAAAATTTTTCTAACGTGACTTTGTCACTTTTCACAAATGGAATCACAAATTTTTGAGAAAAAGGTAAAGTGCCTAGAGATGGACTGGGAAGGAAGGATGCGTGACCATGACCTTTAATACAGATGTGAATTGCTGATGGTTTAAGAAACAAAATAACTTTTATTATGGAATAAACCAAATATCCAAGGTTACAGCACAGTCCTTGATTGGAAGACTGATGGTATTGAGCAACTTTAAATTTCATTCTCCCTACCAGCAAAGCAAAATACAGTCTGAGGAGCAACAGCAAAGTGTCTTGTGGGCAAAGCTGATAGTCCAAGCACTGCTGAGAATGAAGCAGAGTGAGCAGAGCTTCCTTCCCTCAGCACCTGCCAACAGGAAAACTCCAGAGCAGGAAAGGTGTCTGAGGCTCCCAGTTGCCTGAGCCAGCCACGGACTGGACTGGCCAGTGGCTCTGTTTGGGGGGACTGCTCTGTTTTGTGCTGGCCTGGGCATAAACTGAGCAGCACAAGACAGGTGGGCAGGATCTCATTTCAGCTTCTTTACCTATTTTTGTTTCTCTCCCCTTCTTTGCAGTACGTGGTCATTCCAACTCGCCGTGCTACCGCCGTGGCCTTGCAGAGTTTCACTTCACACCTCCTGGGAGATGCTGGCAGTCCTTATCTCATTGGATTTGTAAGTGCTCACAGCAGGCTCTGGCAGGGTTTGATTTGGTTTCTGAACTGCTCATCTGAAATGCCAAGTTAGGTCGTGCTGGGAAGGAAGGCCTGTGTTTGTCAGCAGAATGGGAAGCGCTGCAGAGCAGCGTAACTTTTTTTACCTGGTTGGATTGTTGTGAGCTGCAGTTCAAACCAGGGGGGACTGTTGGGTGTGGGAAATAAGCTTCCACATCTTTTTATCCTAAGGTGTTTATAAAGCTCTCAGACAACTCTGAAAAGAAGGAGTGTTCTTGCTGTGGTGTGGACATGGGGCTGATAGAAATTAGGTTGGAAGAGAGTCATGTGTGTGTCCAGCTGTTAATTGAGCTGAGAAACCAAATACCTGTTTAGGGGCAGCAACACACAGACGTACCTGGTTTGTAGGGTAGTAAATCATAGAACCACAGATTAGTCTGGGCTGGAAGGGACTGACAAGAATCATCCAGTCCAGCTCCTGGCCCTGCACAGACACATCAACCATCCTACCCTGTGCCTGAGAGCTGTGTCCAAACACTCCTGGAGCTCTGGCAGCCTCAGGGCCATGACCATTGCCTGGGGTGCCTGGACAGTGCCCAACCAGGGGGTTTTATTAGCATTTTTATTAGTTTTATTAATTTTTATTTTATTTTTATTAGTATTCCTTCCTGGGGTGTTCACTTGGGGTTCCTTTCTGTGACTGCTTCAGTGGTTGGCCTTGGTCTGACTGGGAATCTCCCTTCCTATGCCACCATTATCCTATTGCAGAACAAACAAGAGACCCAGCTCCAAAATCTGGCAGTCAGAGAACTTTCACAGCTGAAAACAGAAGGCCTGGGAAATGTTATGAGGAAAACAAATTTAGATATACTGAGAAAATGTCTTTCCTTCAGTGGAGTTTGATGCATGGAGTTTCAGAGATCACAAATCATCACTTATACAATATAGTAGCTTCCACAGAATTCCCTAAGTGACTCTGCTTCTGATGTATTTGAAAGTGCTGCTACCCAGGGGTGTAACTGGGATCTTCACTGGTCCCGTCACCTGAGATACAGGACTTTGATGTGTTCCTCCAGCTCATACACAGCTGCTGGGTGCTGTGAGGCATTTTTATTTTTTACAACCGTCATTGCTCATCTATCCTGTAGACACCAGTGTGTGTAGCTACATATATTTTTTCTATATATTTAATTTTGTGAGTATATCTGTTTAATTATACATTAATGTTTACTTTTGAGTGGCAGTGCTATGGCTGCCCTGTAGCCCTCTGAAGCACACAGGAAAAGGCAGATAGAGATAAGACTGAGAAGACCAAAGAAATGAGAAATCTCTCAAGATAATAAAAATGCACAGTTTAGCTTAACTCTTTGTTTACTTCAATGTTCTGGGTACCTGGGGAGACATTATCTTATTTTAGAAGTTATTTGAAGGTGGCAAGAACAAAGGAATTGCAGGAGAGGCTGCTTCATGCAGGGCAGGCAAGGAATGTGGGAGAGGAGAAGGGGACAGGCAGGACAGGGGCTGGAGATGAAGACAGGGCTGGGGCAGGCCAGGCTGCCTCAGTGATTCTGCTGCATGTTCATCCTTTTCTTTACATGAGAGGGATGTCCAGGAGGAATACCTAGGACCCCGAATGATTGCAATTATTCTTGAAAGTTGCCTGGGGCTCTTCAATGTCATATATTAAAAGATCTTTGGTTGTAGAAATAATGTGCCTTGCCCTCCTGGTATTCAGAAATCAAACAAGTTGTGAGTTACTTAAAGATTCTTGGCTGCGTATAGCCCCAATTTAATAGCTGCATTAGGTTTTCTTTAGACTGGGAAAATATTAGTTATTATTTTGAATTATCATTTTCTAATGCTGTAATTGTTGGGCAGTTGTGATTTGGGAGGAGGTGATGCAGGCCCAAGGCTCTATACAGAAGAGGAGTGAAGCACTCATGTCATGAAAGGAGGCAGCATCCCTTTGTGCAGCCTCTTCTCTGGCTGGGCTGATTCATCCTTCCTCTGCTACCAGGACTGAAAGGTCAACTACAGCTCCACACAACACAGGAAAACAAATACTATTTAAAGTGAAAGAACAGCCAACTTCTGCACCAGAGCTAAGGCAAGCACTGAACCTGGGTATTAAAAACCACAGGAATTGTCCAGCTGCAGTGCAGGATGGACACCTTCATGCTGCATTGAAACCCCACCTGGGCAGGTTGCAGAAGGGGCTCAGATTGCAACCAGAATTTTCCAGGCAGACTGTGAGGGCTCAGTAACCTACTCCTGCTGGATTTAAGGTAGAAATTTGGGAATCTGATTCCCACAGTCCTTCTGGGCATCTCCACCCTGAGGACATCAACTCCCACTGCTGTGACTCCAGACTTTTCACCAGGCAGACCAAGAGCAGGGAGCAGGTTTTCAAGGAGAGCAGCAGGAGGCCCTGGAGATGTCCAGGGAATGAGTGTACATGAGACTCAGTTCTCTGGTCTGGCTTACAAGGTGATATTCAGTCACAGGTTGGGCTTGATCATCTCAGAGGTCTTTTCCAACCTCAATGATTCTGTGATTCTGTGAGCTGCAGTAACAGGCAGGCTCCGAAGGTGAAACTCAGCCTCTTGATCACTTGGGTTCACCTGGGAATCTGGAGCTTTGCTGTGTCTTCCAGCTGCTTACAGAATTCCCCTGAAATCCCCTGACTAAATGATCAGTACTTTGGTCAATCGTGGCTGGAATGCTACATGGTTTTGGTGAGTTTATAGTGAGATTCCCTCAATAAAGAACTGGCGACCTTGTCCTTGTAGGACCAAGCTGTGGCAGGCAGTTGATTCTGTTGGATACCAATAAATGTTGTATTGACCCTAAAACCCCCGTGTGGAACACAGAAGGTGCTGACCAGCCACAGGTGTGCAATTGCTACCATGCTCTGTGGTGTGTCCTGAGAGCTCAAGGTCACACTCAGACTTTCTGTAACTTCACCCCATTCCAAATCTTGCACTGAAGCTCCTTAAACCACCCAAAGCAGCAAATACACATTAGTGCTTGAAAAATAAGTGGCAGGGAGCACATGTGTGGCTATTTTTCATGTCCCTTTAAATATTGATAACTTCTATTATGGTAAAAAGGCTTAAGATTGACTTACAAAGGAGTTATGCAAATGCAGCTTTAGGGTGGCAGCTGTAATTTGCATAAAGCTTTACTAGTGGCAAGCTCTGAGATCAATTAATGTAAATCAGCACTGCCTGTTCATTTCCAAATAAGAATAGGCATTGCTGCAGTATTTCAGTAGATGAGACAGCTTTTATTCCTAGAGAGCTGAAACTTTTTTCAGGATCTTTATGATAACTAGCCTGTATAGTTTAAATAACACCTTTTTAACAATTCCAGTGTCACTCCATGCTTTATTCTTGAGGCAGTTGGTGAGAAATCTCACCTGCTGAGTGCATTACACCCAAATATGTGTAGTACTTTTCTGTCTTTGACCACTCCCACTACACAGACATGATTGCTGGAGCACAGAAATGTTAAGAGAAGTGCCCCAAATCCCATTATAAATGTTGAGTATCAGATCAAGGTCTTCAACTGTTGCCCTAGACAGCATTTCAGTCTCAGAAGAGCAAGTGGATGGAGGTGGCAGCAGCATGTGAAATAGTTAGCTCTTCTCAGGCCACATTACAATTCCAGCTCTTTGTATCACTAATTCTGGTTTGATCTTGATTGCCCTTTAAAATAAAACTTCAAGTCCATGTTCCTGTGTCCATCTGTGCACAGACATGAACCTGTTTTCCCTGCTCAGGGTTTACATCATCCTTCTTGTTGTGACCCCCTCCACTTCCTGACTGCTCTTCTGCTTCTGGAAATCTGAATACAGGCAAAAGGGGGTTTTTATTTCAAGACCTTGAGACTTTTTCTTTCCTTCCTCCAAGTTGGTAATTTTCTTCCTACCTGAGCACTTTCCTCTTCCACCCTGGCCTTGCCAATAGGACTGCTGCAGACACTGTTGTTCCTCCATGTGCTGGGCAGGTGCTGCTCTGGGTACACTGTCCTCGCTGAGCTGCTCCTGGCTGCTCTCCTGTTTGCTTGAATTCTCTCTCACCTTCTCTGTGCAGTTGTTCATAAGGTCTGAGGATGAAAACCAGTCTGTATCTCCTGTGAGGAGGATGTTCTAAACTGCCAGAGATAGCTCTCCTCCACGAGCACCTTTTCCTGGGCTAAAACCTGCTCCCTGGACTCCTCTGATGGTGGTTCCCATCCTTCCTGCCCTCCTGGGCTGTTTCAGTTTTACTGGAGGGACACCACCTCCAGCCACTCCATGCCAGCTGGGCTCTGGGAGCCTTGGCACCCTTCACTTTTCTCCCTTCCCTAACTTTACTGTGAGCAGGTTGATAAGTCTAATGAGCTATTTAAGCAGCAAGATTACTAATGACCTTCCTTTAGCAAGTAGTTAGAAAAGCAGTGTTAATTATCCCTGGTGCAGAATATCAGGGCAGGCAGATCAGCATTTCATTAGAGGCAAGGCAAGAAAAACTGTAGTAAATGCAGCAGTTATGATACTTTTAAATGAAAGCTATAACTGGAGGTGGAGATTTCACAGCATCTTGGTCCAGTTTGAGACAGCCTTTTAGTTGATTTGGTTTGAAGGTGTTTACCTAACCAAATATATCTGTATCGAAAGTAGCTCTATGTGTAAAGACTTGCCTGCCTAAGAAAGCAGAATTAATGTATTATGGTTTAAAATTCATATTTTATGGTTTAAAATGCTGTGGCTGCTTCAGAGTTACTCTAGAAGAACACTTTTTCCAGTTTAGTTTGCTAGATTAAAACTCCCACTGGGAGTCAAATCCACTTCTGTCTGACTTAAAAGCAGTGTATTGCAATAAAGTGGATCATTGGGATGTGATGCTGCAGTCTGGGTGTTCTGTCCCTGTCTGACCCATGCAGCCATTCCTCAAATATGGCTCTTGCTGGTGGTTACACAGTCCTGTCTCTCCTGCCAAAGCAGGGTAAGAGATGAACTCGAGGTCAGAAAGGCAGTAATGTCCTGTAACAAAAATGTGCAAAATACTCTCCTGGCATCACTCTCTATTTCATGGACCATCAGGAGATAGTCCACTGCTCTTGTTGGATTGAGAATAGAACAGAGGTCTCTGTCTTGTTGCCTTTTGCATCATGTTCTAATATAGTGTACCTGAGTCAGAGTTGGTAGATGAAACGTGATACACATTTATGGCTTTTATTGTTCTTTCTTTACGAAATCCCAGCTGCTTGACAGGTGTAGTGTAACTCTGATGGCATCACTCCTCCTGTGGAGATCTTTCCCCACACCCATGCTTGTGTATGACCCACATTGTGGTGGGTAAAATGGAACTTGGCCTTGCTAGTCTGAACATCTGCTGTGCTCCTCCTTATTACCTGTTTCTTCAAGCAGTAACTTTAAGATTTCTCTGGTCCTGAGTAATTAAAAACCTTTTTCATAGTACACTGAAAGGCCAAATCTTTGACACAACTGTCAGCTGCAAAATAAGAAGAGAATTAACCACCTAGAGACCAGTCCTCATGGGATTGATCTCCTCATTGCAAGGAGCTAACAAACTCCCCACTTCTGATGACTCAGAAACAGATAAGATTTAAGTCTTCCAATAAAATATCAAATAAAATACTTCCCATCTCTAAAATGCTCTGTGCTAAGAGTTCACAGCCTGCTTTGGTGTTTTTTCAGAGTTCTGTGCATCTGTCACATTCACGACTTTGTTAAATGTACAGGTTCTCAGTATTTTTGATAAATGTTTAATGTAGGTGAAAGAGTCTCATTACGCAAAGCCCAGAAATCCAAAGCAGGTAATTGTTGCACTGGAGTATTTCAAGCTCTGTCTCATCTTCTCTGTCACTCCTCTGTGCACCAAAAAACCTCCTTAAATAAATGCTTTCTTCCTTTGAGCTGCCAAGGATCCTGCATGTTCCCAAGATGGACAGTTTTCATGCTGCTGAGCACCTTCCAGAATGTATCCAGATTCTCTTCAACACAAGGAATCACTTTGCTTTAGTGGGATATACAGACAGGGAAGGGGCCCATGGTGCCAGGAGAGGTGGGGACAGGGATGCTGCTGCTGGCCCTGTTCCTGCAGGGGAATGGGCACCCCCATCCCTACGTGTTCATGTACCTGTAATGACAGTTCCTTCCCATTCCCCTTGGCATGAGGCATCTCCCTCTGGGATCAGAGGAAGTCTAGTCTTAACTTAGAAAATCCCTGGACAGACCAGACTGGAGAGAAAGGTAATTAATGTCTTCAAGAAAAGAGAGACTTTCATCCCTCTCCAGGGCAAATGGGGCAGATATTGCTCTGACGTACCAAGTCCATGTCCTTGCATAGCAAGCAGCATCCCTATGGAGCATCTTAATTTACTGTAGCCTTTGTCAAGGCAGCACCATGTATTTAATGCAACCTGGTCATCCTGGGAGGGGAAAAATATCATCAAAAAAAACAGGTTTACTTCCTCTTATTATAAAGTGCTCCTCATGCCATTAGCAGAGTATAAATGCTTCTGCTCCCTCCAGGCTCAGCAAATTGTTTCCCTCACAAAATCCCTGTTTTTTGCTTTCTCAGCTTCATTTACATTCATATTCCATTTTTGGGGTTTATTTTAGAAAAGTTAAATAAAACCTTTCAGATTCATAGTGACTTCAGAATGGGTGGATCCCAAACCATTGTGGGGTTACAAGGAATACTCTGTTAAGGAACTGTACTGAAGTGATCAGCCAGGGAGAACCTGGCTTATATCAAACTGGTAATCATGAAAATCAGATATTTGTGCCAGAAATACCCTTTCACATAGCAGGATTTGTGCCCAAGTGGCAATGTCAGAAATTTAGAGAAGCCAATTGCAGAGGAATTGAGATACTGACTCAGCAACGAGAGAGAGGAAATGAAAAGGTGATTTCAGAGATGCTGTTACCATTACACCATGTAATTAATAAATCAGTTAATTTACCTGCCTGGACTTTTCAGGAGAGACAGAACATGGAATCCAGATGCCTCCCTTGGGCTTCAGCCCACCTTGGCATCTACTGTATCCACAGCCTGTCCTCTGTTCCAAAGCACACACCACATACTTCCCAAGAAAGTAATGAAGTTTCCCTTTGTTCCTCTGCTGTCTCCTGCACTCAGATGGCAACACAGTTGGGATTTGGGGTTGGGATCATGCCAGTTGCAGCTGCACTGTTGGTTCTCTGGAAGGCAGGAGCTGTCTCCAGCTGGACTCCATCCAAGTGGCTGCCAGCAGCTGAGCACACGCCGGCCGTGCTCTGCTCTAAAAATGCCTCAAGCTGAGGTTTATTTAGCAAAGTCATTCCTCTTGGTCTGAGCTCTGTGCTACACAGTGAGGGAGGAGATGTGAACTTTCACAGTCAGGTTGGTATCAAAGACTTGTGATTAGACTGCAGAGCAGCAACGGGACTTCCTTCTGGATTTTTCCACCCCCACATTCTGCATACGTGCTTGGAAGATTTTTGCCACCTCCCAGCTGGAGGAACAAAGGAAGGAATCCCACACATGACTCTGTGCTGCAGAGCTGGCACCAGCCACACGCAGCCCCCGCAGTTTGTTATTCATGTTAGAGAGAAGACACCAAAAATTATGCTTGATTGGGTCTTGCCAAATCACAGTTGGCCAGCTCAGGATGCTGTCATTGTGAGGAGACTGGAAAGGCCAAAATTGGCAATACAGAGAAGACCATTTGGCAAATGGTGTGTCATTCTTGGAACCTAGGTCTGTAATTATGTCCTGTCTCCTCTTGAGAGGAGATGCCAAAGTTCCAGCCTTAGCAGGTGGTTTGTAACTGAGTGGAACAAAACAACAGAGAATGGTGACTGTTAACAGCAAAAACATATATGTGGACCCTGGTAAAATTCTTGAGTTAAGAGATGAAGACAGTGGGGAGGGAATTATATGGAACCTGGATGAGGATGCCCAGCAGGCTTGGTGGAAAGAATTATACCTTGAAAGGGAGGAAAGGCTTTTTTTTCCTAAACTGTACATTTACAGAATATGTTTGGTTAAAAATGAAAAATACAACAGATTTAATAATATCATGATTTGTTGCTATAAAAGGTCAACACAATGCATTAGAAGGGAAGGTGTGGGACAAACTGCATTGGTAGATTTATTTGCTGGACACTTTACACTTTCAAAGCTGCTTTTTGGCCTAGAATGTCATGTCATCCACGGAAAAAGCAATCAGGAGCACATGCATGGCTTTTCATCCTCTGCTGCTGACTTATCATGTCAATTTGTCAAGTGATTTATTGTCTGGTCCTTTTAGAGAATAATTGTATCCATTCCCAAAAATGAAAAGTGGTTTAGGATGTCTAGATTTCTTTTAGAATATCCTCAATTCTGGCTATTGCAGCCTGACAGAGACATTGACTCAATGCCAAATTCTGGTTCATAATGAAGAGTAAGGGAACTGTTTGGAATTAAGGTGTCTGGATACAAAAGGGAATTAATGACCAACTGATGTCCCTATCTCCTGGGTTCAGAGCACATTCTGCTGCTTTCCTGTGAGTGCATTCTTTTCACATTCTTGTTGCTGTTTGTAAATAAATCTCTCAGACTAACGGCCACTTTATTTGCATTCAGTCTCACATGAGAATTGTTCATAACATTCTTGTTTTTCTTCATGTGTTTTACACTGTGAATAAAGTTCTTTTTGAGAGGACTAGAACTCTTCTATATCCCAAGCACTGAAATTTTCTCCTCATCCTTTCTAGAGCAGGGAATGAAACAGAGAAATTGAGCTAAAATGCTTCCATTCTTTCTGTAGTTACACTCTTTCAGTGTTACTTCACTCACCCTTATTGGAGATGGCTCCATCCTGTAGGACAGTCCTCAGCTCCAGCATGTGCAGTAGTGTCACCTCCAGCACTGGGCTGGCAGCTCCTCTTTTCCATCCCTGCACAGGAGCCAGGCTGAGCTGTGAGAGGGGCACAAACACACGGAGACCCCCAGAGTCTCCCTGCTAAAACACACCCAGTGACCTGTTCTTTTGAGTCCCCGTGAGCATCATCCTTCTGGGACCTTGTGTTGTGCTTGGCTCTGCTGAGGCATCTCCTCACACACATTTTACCTTCCAGGTCTCTGCAGAGTGAGTGTGAATTGGTGATTTCTTCTTTTCACCGTCAAGGTTTAAGCCTTGAATGTCAGAACTTGCTTGCAGGTTGTGTTTGGCTCCAACTTTTCCATTATCAGTAATGTGGCAGTTTAGAAGTTGCTGCACAAGCTTCGACTGTTTCTGGAGCTGATTTGCGTGTGTGCACAGCAGTAGGATTTTATGTTGCAAATTCCCTGTAGTCTTTTGGTATAAACTAGTGTTTCTCCCACAGTGAAAGGTCATGGATAAAAAGAGAGCTGGACATTTAAATACCAAATGCCTTGAGACCCACCCCAACTGCTGCTACCTCTCTGTTGGATTTATGGAGAGCAAAGTTGTTTGCTGGGCAGTTGTCTGCAGTAAATATTAAAATGTGGTAGTTTTAGCTACAGACATGCATTATATTTTACTGAGTTCTAGAAAAAGCTTTTCATTACAAACTAAATAGTGCTGCTTCATGTCTCTGCTCCTTTGTGTAGGTGTAAATAATTTGTGTTTATTTTCTTCTAATGTTGCTTTTTGGTTGTCAGAAGGCACAGGTTGCCTTAATCTGTAAATTTGGTGGTGTGCAGTGCGAGCACAGCCCTGTGCCTGAGCCTGGGACAGAGTCTTGCACACAAATACACTTCAAGCTTGGGAGGTTGGAAGAAAGAATGAGCCCCATACCTCAGATATGGGCATAAACTCCCCAAGTTCAAATTCTGTTTCCCCAAATCAGATGGGATCTCTGTTATTTTTGCTCTTTGGAAAACATTTCCCCCCTTCCCACTCAGTACACAGAAATGGAATTTAATACCTCTCTTTGCTGAAGGTAGGTCAGGTGTGGGAGTAAGCAGGATAAGAATTGATAGGAATTGCAGAAGATTGATCACTCCCTCACTCACCAGCATGGCCCTGCTGCCTCCCCAGGGTGTTTGGGCAGTACAGCAAGGTCAAACACCCACAGATGCTGTCACTGACACAGCCTGGGAGAACATGGAAAGGGCTGTGAGAATAATACGAGATCAGGCCAGAGGAGTGACAGCAAGAGGAGAACCCCTGCCAAGCCTCAGAGCATAAATTGCCCAGGCTCCTGTGTGGAAGGATGAAGGGTGTGGGGGACATTCAGCTTCTACTGAACATACAGTTCCATTTTAAACCTCACACACGTTTGGTGGGTGGTTGTTTCAGGAATCCTGTTCCCTTCACTATTACTGTGTCTCTTTTCCATCTAAGTGACTAATTTCTTTGCCCCTCTCTCTTAGATCTCCGACCTGATACGACAAAGCACAAAGGAGTCCCCAGTCTGGGAGTTCCTCAGCCTGGGTTACGCTCTCATGCTCTGCCCGTTTGTCGTTGTCCTGGGAGGGATGTTCTTCCTGGCCACAGCCCTCTTCTTCCTAAGTGACCGAGCTAAAGCTGAACAACAGTGAGTAGCCTGGCTGTTGGGAATGGGGAGGCACCACAGCCTGTTTGCTCTCTTGAACATTATGCTGGTACTCTTCCCCTGGCTTTGGCCCTTCCAGGTAAAGGATGTTGGGTTGTGTGTTAAGAACTTGGGCTCAGCAGAGTGCATGAGGCTGCACGAAGCACCGGGGCTTGGGTCATGCTGGCTGGGCATCCTTTACACGCTTCTGCTCTGGTGGATCTCAGTTGTTGGCCACATGGCTCGGAGGAGAGCACAGGCCCCTTACACCCTTGCCTGAGCATGTCACAGCCCAGGCTGTCCATGGTGAGGGGCTGCTGTGTGCTGGAACTGGTGGAGTGAGAGGTGAGGAGCAGCAGGTGCATCCCAGAGCTTGGTGGTCAAGGCTGCGCCCGCCCGCCTCCATCCCTGGAGCCCGCTGACCACCTCTGGCAGTCAAGAACACGAGGCAAGGAAGAAGCTAGCTGTGTGTGGGAACATGTGCACTCAAGGGTTGCTATGATAAAGAGTCTTTCCCAGTCCCTTCTTGCAGCTTTGTGAAAAAAAAGCTACTGTTTTTCAGTAAAGAAACCGATTCGGATCATCTCACGGTTGGCAACTACAGTAATTCGGAAGACGCTTCCACATGACATACAAACTTCTGGGGTTAGTCTCTTTCTCATAATTGTTGCAAAATAAGAGTTACTGTGTGTAATGTCACGCTGAATATGTGGGTAGGTGACTAGTCTGGTGTAGGCTGTAAGTTGCCTTTGCTTTTCCCCCTCCAGAGAGTGGCAGCCTTGTTTTACTTTGAGGAGAAGGGCCCTGGGATATCTCTCTAGGTATACTACACATAGAAAGAAAATCAGGTTTTTGGAGTTGACATAAGTGTGTGAACAGTTTGGGTGATACTTTCTGGCTCTCACTGTCTTATCAGATGGATGAAAGAGATTTGGAAGCAGTGCCACAGATGGTGCTGTGGCCCTGTAAGTGCAGTTCCACCTTCCTTTTAGTAGCATACATAAATATGCTATCCAAAGAAATGAGAACTTCCTCTATAATGAGATGTTTAATCATTGTAGAAAAACAAGATCTCATGTCATAAGGATCAGAAGTCCTACAGAGCTGAACTTCAATGTGGCTTTGGGGACACAGTGACGTGTGTGCCTGGTTTGTTATCTGCATAGAAGGGTTTTAAATGGCAGGAAGTTGGAGATTAGATGCTAGGAAAGACTTCCTAAGAGAAAAAAAAAAGAAGTAAATCTTACAGCAGATTATTTGGGGAAGACATGAAAGCTTGTTTCTGATGGCCTCCATGGTATGGCATGAGGCAGGAAGGTGGGATCTGCTCTCCAGCTTCTGTTCTCTCTCCAGCTCATGGATCTGCTCTCCAGCCCTGTTTTGTGCTTGTGCTGTGCTTGTGCACATAAGGTGTACATGCCAGTCCAGGCAGTGACCACCTGGAGACATGGAAAGATGAACATAAATTTCTGGGTGCTCAGGGTGGCCTTTTTACTGCAAGGAGCCAAAATTCCTATTTGGTGTCAGTGCAGCAGATGAAACCCCCTCTGTAGCATTTTCCTTTGCTCAGGGCACTCACCTGATTATAGGAAAGCTTCAGGGCTTGTCTTTCCTGTGTTCAGAGAGGAGAGTGCTTGTTCCACTTCTAACTGTGGTGAGTTGTGTCCCTTTGTATCACACGTGCTGCCAGTGTGGCATGATAGCACCTCAGGTGGTGAAGGACTGGGTCAGGATTCAGATAGTGATGAGCTCCAGGTCACTCCCATTTTTTCAGCATGTCAAGCCCACCTGGACCTTTATGCTGAGCAGGGCACTGTGGTATCCAGCTGTTCTCAGCTCCAGTGGAGACCTCAAGGAAGATGGTTTTAGTTGGCTCAGGAGACACCACAGGTCACAGGCTGGGTGACTCTGCTTGGCTGCCAGCACTGCTGTGTCTTAAAGCCCCAGCTTTTGCAGCAGTGTTAATGTGGGAGGGAGATCACATCCACACCTTTAATTGCTCCTGCACAAAAGGGATCATTCCTCTGTTGCTGTCTCCCCTTAGCAGCTCTGGTTGTACTCTACCCACACCCAGAGCAACCAGCCTCCCAAACAGCCACTGCTCCATTCTTAGAAGAAAAACATTCAGGTGTCAAACCTGGTTTTGTTTCTCTTTCTCTTTTAGCATCATTCCCTTTTCTGACTCACATTTGTTTATGAATCTTGTATTAGTCAGTCACAGATATTTTATGTTGCAAACTGGGGAGAACAATTGCCATATATAATGATTAACAAAATAATTTCTCTCAAGTGACTCCTAGGAAGGGTACTCTTTCTGGGGTGTGCCCACTCCTATGGTAAAAATACACTGGCATCCTGCAGTGAGATTCCTGGAGTTCAGCTTCACTCAAGTTACTGAGGAGTGAGAGTGAAATAAGAGAGAAGTAAGGCTGGAGGCTGTGGAGGGACCCATGTGCAGCAGGGTCTGTGCTGTCCACCAGGTCCTGTCTGCCCTCACCAGCAGCTTCAATGGCTCCTCAGAATTTATGGGGCAGAATTTATTTGTCAGTATCTCCGTGCTTGCCTGTGAGAGGAAAGGTAACAGAGCATTTTGCTATTAGCAGATAAAAACTCCACGCTGGACCCCAGATCCACCATCCAGCTCCCACCTGTCAGGCCATCTGCACTTGGCAAAACACACCTTTGGCAGAGACTGTTTTCTGCCCAGCCAGTCCTCCCTTCCATCCTACCTATTACTTGCTGGGTACAGAGGAATTTCTATTTCAGGATGCCTTGTTTTCCCTCTACAGTCAGTCCTGCTGCTCAGACAACGGGAGTTGGAAGCGGGCTTTGCCAAAAGAAATCAATTAACCTGCGGGAATCGCGAGCGCCGGTGTCACACGCCAGAGATTAAACCCATCCATCAGTGCCAGGGTCAGGGCACAGGGCAGCTGTCACCCACCCCTCCAGTGAACTCACACGGAAGCAGAGAAGTGGAACACTGCTCTCACAGCCTATGGAACTGAGCTGTCCCTGCTTTAGTTCCCACACTTCTCTGAAATGTAGTTCAGGGATTTATGGCTGGGATTTCTGTGTTTGTTTCTTTGTGTAACCGTCTCTGAGAATTTGCTTAGAAATAATTTCTTCTTCCAGGCAGGGCAGATACCAGGATAGCAACTCTTTCCTGTAAAGCTTCCTCCAGTTTCTACCACACTTCCTTTCAAAAAAGAATTTCCAGGCTTTCACACTACTTTTATCATTGTCACAATTCCTGGCATATTTTGTACTTTTTTAGCACAGGATTTCCAGTCAACAAGGCTGCTCACAAAATACTAATGAAAAAAAGTCTTTCTATAGCAAATTTTTTTACACACCATTTTTTTATTACCATTTTCATGCTGCTTCAGAAGTCTGACAGCTTAAAGAGGATTTTAGAAAATGTAGTACTCGCAGAGAACAGAAAACAGTACATCTCTCTGTGCTAACAATCCAATCATTTTGGGCACTAGTTCTATAACACAAATTTAATCCCACCATTCCAAAGCAGTAAGAAAAACAGTTAAGAATGGGTTCTGTAGGAGGTCTTAGGCACTAGTAATGATAAATACTTCAATTGCTCTTTAAACCACTCAACTACAATTCTTTCTGTGATAT